>NC_142031.1:82444495-82747495 GCF_982192425.1 Myodes glareolus | reverse complement strand
GGGTGTTTACAAACAAACACTTAAGTAATTCTTCAAACCAGGTGTGGTGGTGCACACATTAGTCCCAGGGCATAGGTGGCAGAGAGACAGAGGCAGGTAGATCTCTGTGAGTTTGAGGGCAGCCTGGTCTACAGAGTGAGTTCCAGGATAGCCAGGACTATGTAGAGAGACATTGTCTCAAAAAAAAAATGTAATTCTTCAAACTCTCTCAGATACTAGGATCAGGGCTAGGATTTTCATCTAGATATATCTGTCTTCAAAGAATAGCTTTTCTCATAGCAACATTTGATTTTTTGTTTATTTTTGTTTGGTTTGGTTTTTGGTTTTTCAAGACAGGGTTTCACTCTTTAGCTCTGACTGTTCTGGAACCCATTTTGTAGTCCAGGTTGGCCTCGAACTCACAGAGATCCACCTACCTCTGCCTCTGTACTGGGGTTAAAGGCTTGGTGGCACGACATTGATTTTCAAACACAAAACCTCATTTTAATCTGACTTTACCCTGAGACTTGAGCAAAGTTGTCTTAACATTATCTGTGCCTCTCATGATGAGCATACCTTGAATTCCCCCAGCACTTGGAAGGCAGAGGCAGAAGGATCTCTGAGTTTGAGGCCAACTGCCCATAGGGGCAGGCAGGGCTACAATAGAGAAACTCCCAAAAAACCAAAATCAGCAAAACAAAACCACTGTACGTGTGTGTGTGTGTGTGTGTGTGTGTGTGTGTGTGTGTGTCTGTGTGTCTGTGTGTCTGTGTGTCTGTGCGTCTGTGTCTGTGTATGCATACACACGCATGTGCATACACATGTGGAAGCCAGAGACTGGTGTCAATTTGACCAGACTGGTTGTCCGGCAAGCCCTAGGAATCCTTCTACTCCCAAGGACACAGTCTACCACGCCTGACTTGTACTAGAAATTTTGCTGGCTAAACCAGCAGTTTTCAACCTATGGGTCACAAGTCCTTTGGGGTCACATATCACATTACAATTCATAACAGTAGCAAAATTACTGTTATGAAACAGCAACGAAAATAATGTTATGATTGGGGCCTCCACAACGCGAGGAACTGTATTAAAGCGTTAGGAAGATTGAGAAGCGCTGGTAAACCGTCTCCTTGGCCTAAGTTCTTTGTTTTTGTAACTGGGGGTAGTGGTGCACCCTCCAGTCCCTACAGTTGTGGGGATATATCATGTTAGAGTCTATCCCGGGCTACATAGCAAGACTAAAATGCATGTTTATTTTGAATAAGAATTCTTCAACATGAGCAGCCTTTCCATCAGTTTTCTCCCTCATTACCTCCCAGAGCGATGGAGGTAGCTTCTCCGAGCTGCTACTAACAGCGTCTTATTGTCAGGGAAGTGACAGCCTGTAAAGAGAAGAGTCCCTGGAGCCTAAGATGTCAGAGCAAGCTCCTGCATGAGCCTCTTTGATTTATCCCTGTTCTGGAGAGGGAGCCTGGCAAAGAAACGATACTCAGTCATGTGTTCTTCTAGACCATGACCCATGGCTGAGTGTCTGCTTAGTAACGATGTTGCTCAGCCGTGTCCCACCCACCCTTGCTTTTCCTCACCCATCAGATCCAGGTACTCTCTGTCGTTTGTCACAGCCTTCAAGAGAAGTAGACTGTGCATTTCCTGGAAAGTGGGTGTTTGGCTTCCTCCAAGAATGATGGGAAACTTGGTTAGAAGTTAGTGCTAATGAGGTCACCTCTAATGACCCAGGTATGACAATCCCAAAACAGTTCCCTGATCCCATACCTGTGTACCTGTTCACTGGGTCTGCTGGCCTGCAAAGGCATAAGCTGATTTGTGGCTGGTGGCTAGAAAAATGGTCCAGATCCCAGTGCCAAAGCTAAGACTGAGAGTCTCTTTATCCACTCCGATAGGTACAGAGGGATAGCAATACACCCAGGCAACTCAGGGCTACTTGCCCACTTCCAGACAGGTAGAGGAGTCTAAATAACATAAGGAAGTCCCTCCTGGGCTAATGCGAGGCTGTCTTTGTCACCTGCAGTGGGTGATTAACTAAAGAAGACCCTGTTTGGTTCTTTTGCCTCTTTAAATCTCACAAGATGCATGAACTTCACAGAGCTACCCCTGAATAGTCATGTTTTAAAGGCTTTCCTATCCACGTGTAAGAATACTAGCCCACAAGGCTGGGTTGGGTTTTTGTTCAGTTTTATCATCCATCAATATTATTTTTCTGCCAAATCTCATTTCTAGATCTAATGAAGTTCACAACTGGGCTAGCAGTGGGGTGAAGGTTGGGTCTGCGGTCTCCAGTATCAGGGTTTTCTGGATGAGGAGCTGGAAAAGCCTGCTATGCTGGAGTTGAGCAGGACCATATGTCTCTCTCTCTGTCTCCAGGGCTCTGATGGCATCAGGCTGCTGGCTGCAGTGTGACTCAGGTGCTGGGCACAGAGCCCAGGCTAGAGCAAGGCTGAATGCAGTCTATGGGATAGATGGGGCATTCAGTGAAATCTGGAATATAAGCCGACCGTGATAATGTGCTTCTGTTATCCCAGCTCCTACCCTTAGGAAGTAGGAGCAGGAGGATGGAGAGTTCAAGGCCAGTCTGGACCACATAGTGAGTTCTAGGCCAGTACGTGCTATATAGGGAGACCCTATCGCAAATAAACCAAAAAAAAAACCAAAAAACAAAAAACAAAAAAGCAAAAACAAAGACAAAACAAACAAACAAAAAAAAAAACAAGCTAACTCTGGGAATCTGTCAGCCAGTAGGGAGGGTAAGTCAGGAACTAGGTCCATAGAGTGATGGGAAGGGAGTCTGTCTAGGAAGACAATATATGAAAATCAGAAGGTGGAGCTGAAAGCAAAATTAGAAGATAGGCAAAAATTCCAGCCAGTGGATATTTGCTCATAGTATCACTGCAAGATAGTAGGAAAAAAGTACTCTTTTCCAGTGGGTTTCTCAGTATAGTCTTGGCTGTCCTGGAACTGGCTCTGTAGACCAGACTGGTATCAAACTCACACAGATCTATCTGCCTCTCCTGAGTTCTGGGATTAAAACCACCACCTGGTAGAAAGAGTACTCTTGTCAACAAATGGTGTAGGAGTGAGTGTTTAAGCATATGCAACACGAACCTCAACCAGTCTTCACCCTAAACAGAACAATTAATTTGAAATTGATCTATAAGCATTGAAACTCTGAAGGGAGCATAAGAGAAAAACCTTAGCCTCCTTGGATTTGAGAAAAAAAAAAACTCTTGGTGTAATAATATGACCATACTTAATGCAGCTGAACTGTATACTTAAAAAATGATTAAAATAGCAAAATTTATGTTATCTATGTTTACCCCCTACCTTCCCACACACCAAAATATCTTTTATTCTGGTATTTGCCAAGTGGGGAAAGACATGAACATGAACCCCACCCCGTCAGCATATTAGGTGCTATTGAAACTACAAATCTTTCGGGTGTGCTGGTTTGTGGTTGTAAGCATCAGGAGAAGTGGGCAGAAGGTTCTTTGCAAGTCTTAGGTCACTCTGGTCTGTATAGACATTTTCGTGACAGCTAGGGCTTTGTAGAAAGACCCAGCTGCCAAGACAAAAACAAAAAAGGAAAAGAAAAAGAAAGAAAAGAAAGCCTTGGTTCATCAGAAGATACTAAGATGAAAGAGACAAGAAAACTTAGAAAGCTGACCAAGACTAGACGTGGTGGCGCACACCATTTTTCCTAGCACTGTGGAGGCAGAGGCAGTTGGGTCTCTGTGAGTTCGAGGCTGTCCTGATCCACAAATAGAGTTCCAGGAAAAGCCAGGGCTGTTACACAGAGAAACCCAGTCTCAACAAACAAAAACAAACAAACAAAAAAGCGAATGGATAAGCATATGTATTTCATATTGTTATACAATGGGATATTAGTCAGCAACAGAAAGGAATGAGCTATTGTTACCTGTTATGGTATCAAAACAGGGATGAATCTCAAAATAATTGTGTTGACTTAAAGAAAAGGAAAAAGAATGCATGTTGTTCATTTCCATATATAAAGCTTTAAAATGCAAATTAATCTATAACGTGAGAAAGCAGAAATTGCTTGCCTAGGATCAGGGTGAGACAGAGAGTGAAGGGTGGGTTTCCAAGGACATAAGGAAGTTTGGGAGATGATGAACACTGTCTTAGTCAGGGTTTCTATTGCTATGAAGACACCATGACCATGGCAACTCTTATAAAGGAAAACATTTCATTGGGGCTTACAGTTTCAGAGTTCAGTCCATTATCATCATGGCAGGGAGCATGGTGGTGTGCAGGCAGATGCGGTGCTGGAGCTGAGAGTGCTACATCTTGTAGGCAACAGGAAGTTGACTAAGAGTCACGCTGAGGGAAACTTGAGCAAAAGAGACCTCAAAGCCCGCCCCCACAGTGACACACTTCCTCCAACAAGTCCATGCCTCCTAGTCTGTCACTCCCTTTGGGGTCATTTTCATTTAAACTACCACAAATACATAAATTATCTTGATTATAGAAATGGCTACATGGGTGATTTATATGCCTGATCCTATTAAATTGTGTTCTTAAATATATGTAGTTCATTATATGCTCATTATGATTCAATAAAGCCTTTTCAAAAAAGAAGAAAGAAAACCCACTCTCTCCCATCCATGAACAACAGATCATGGCTAGATTTATTTATTCCTGTATTTTATGTATATAAACGCTCTTTTTGCATGTATGCCTGCATTACAGAAGAGGGAATCAGAGAAAAAGGGGTCAAATCCCATTACAGATGGTTGTGAGTCACAATGTGGTTGCTGGGATTTGAACTCAGGACCTCTGGAAGAGCAGCCATCTCAAATGCTGAGACATCCTTTCAGTCCCTGGGGTCATTTTTATTCAAACCACCATACCTACTTATGATTATGATTAAGTTGTGTTACCTGATTAAATCATGCAATCTCTCTAAGACTTGCTCGTCGCATTTGTTAGAGAAGAATAATAGTGCGAAGACAAAATATCTAGTATTTGGAAGGTACTTGGAAGAGCTAAAGATTGGTATATGTTGGTCATCACAACCACCATCACCACCGCCATAACCATTGCCACGACAACTGCCATCACCAGCGTCAAAGCTGCCCACAGGAACCCCGGTCAGATGAATACAGAGTGGCAGTCAACACTGAGGTGAGCAGATGCAGAGGGCCCGGTGAGAAGTTGAGAAATAAGTCTGGCCTGCAGTGTGTCCCATATCAGTCAACCTGCAGGAGGCCCAACCAGAGCTATATGACATAGTAAGACCCTGTCTCAGAAGTGGAAAACAAGTGTTGGGTGTGGTGGAGGGAAGTGACTGACCCGAAGAGAAGAGAGCTGGCTCCAGAAGCCACTGTGGGAGCAAGTAAGCCCACACTGAACGTGTAGGCCTGGGCAACCCTCGTCTCTGGGAGATGCTCCCATAGAAGTGTAGACAAGAAAAGCAGCAGAGAGGGAATTGTTCACATCAAACTGATACTCGGGAGAGCCCCGTGAATGCCTCTGTCTCTGAGAAGGTGCTGCTGGGTGGAACAGGCCTCAGCTTGAAAGAACTTCAGCTAAGCACACCTATTCCTAGCAGCTCCCCTGGGCTGTTGGTTACACATTTGAGCCCTGCCCCCACCCATCCTCTTGTTCTTTGCCTGGGGCCTGATTGCTACAGACCTCACCTGGGATTTCCCTAGCCTTCTGGACTGGTTCCCCAGTGGGAGCGATGATGGGTTTGGAAGAGCAGGAGAGAAGGGAGGGTATTTCTTCTTCCTTTCTTCTTTTCTTTGGAATCTGGTCCCGGGCCTGGCTGTGTCTCTCAGATATTAGCACCAGGGCTGCATTTCCAGTTTTCAGCCTCTGATCTAGTTAAAGTCTTCCCAATCCTTGACCTGTTACAGGAAGGTGAGGGTTCCCTGCTGTTCTAGTCCTGAGAGCTGTGGTTGGCTCCCTTAACCCAGCCCTTGCCCTGTGAGAGTCACAGTCTTGATCTTGCTCTGCCCTGGGACCTGCCTGATAGGTGCATACAGCAACTGGTCAGTCACTCCAGCAGGGGCAGGCAGCCTCAAGGTCAGTCTCCAGCTCTGCTCTCTCTCATTTTTGGTCAAGATGCTGGACATGACCACACAGTCCACTGTTGCCATTGTTCCAAGTGATACCACAGTCAAGGGCCCTCAGAGACATGGCACGAAAGTTCCGCAGGCTTCCTAATCTCTCCCCACAACCACCCCTGAGCCCTTCCTCCACTTAGGTAAACACTGTGCACTCACACTGACAAAAAAAAAGCAGGTCCCTCCTGCCTGACACAGGCCAGAGAAGGCAAAGGGCATTCTGCCAACCCAGAACATCAGCTGTCCCCGGCAAAGGTCAGGCTGCCCGTAATGAGGATGTGCTCACAGCCAAGAAAGGTAAATCCAAACCAAAAATGCCGACCAGCATGTCACTCAACACTGACCGCAGAGTCCTTACACAGCACTGCTGGTGGGGCGGTAAGTCATTGAAATGACTCCAGGTTGGAACTCATGAGGTCTCCTTGTGGGGTTCACGGCAGACACTGCTGGTGTGGGCTCTCCGAGGGCTTAGGGTGAGGGAAACTTAGACAGGTGCTCCTGAGAAGACTCTAGGCTCAGACAAGGTTCGCAGGTTTGTGTTCTCTAAGTGTTGTGAGAACTCAGTTATTCCTGCTGGGTAGCTACGCGCAGGGAAAGCTTGCTGATCAACAGCATGTGGATCATGGTAAGGAGTCCTGAATTTGAATTCTGCCCCTGACATCTATTTGTTACCTGATGTTGGCAAATAAGCAACTGAGTCTCTGGGTCTCAGTTTTGTCACCAGTGAAGTGGGGATGAAAAGAATAACAAAGCTGTATATACATATATCTCTGCAAAGATTGAGGAGAGATGGTCTCCTACTCCAGACTTGGCTACCTAATGAGATCCTGTCTCAGAAAGAAAACAGCACTTCTGCTAGTTTGTGTCTGATATTTAAGAGCCATATATAAAAACTTAGCCATTACCGGAAGTGGCGTCACTACACCCATCTCTACTCATCTAGCCACTCCCCCACCCCCCCACCCCCCCCACCCCCGTCAGCCCTGGAAAAGTTCTAAGAGGTGATAAGTCAACATGCACCTCTGGGAGGTCATCACACACTCTCACAAACAGCACACCAGCTCGCGGAACCCAGCAGAGTCCAGAAGTGGAAACAATAACTCAGGTGCTGGCACCAAGTGAACTGTGCCACTGGCCCACAGAACAGAGCAGGCAGCCCGCGGACCTCAGGCAGTGACTCGGGTTCCCTTTAGCCAAAGATGACAGAGCTAGGCGGGACTGTTTAGAAGGAACTTAATCTTTAGAAAATGCAAGATAGCTCTCTTTTTTTTAAGGCCACTAAGCCTCCATGACTGCCTTGACTGACAGAGTATGACAGAAGTGGAACCATGTGACTTCTACGTCACAAAAACGCCCCGCCCTTCTCCCTTGTTTGCTTGAGTTAGCTGCTCCTAAGAACTAAGCTGCATGCATGGAAAAGCTCACATGGAAAGGCTTCATTGTAGATGCTTTGGGTAACACCAAGGCTTAGATAAGAAAGACTCCTAGCTAGTCCCAGCTTTATTCTTGAGCATTTCCAATTGACGTTGCTAGAGGGATCCCAAACAAAACGTGTCTACACAGCCCAGCAGTGGTGGCACACACCTTTGATCCCAGCACTTGGGAGGCAGAGGCAGGCAGATCTCATGAGTTCGAGGCTAGCCTGATCTACAAAGAAAGTTCCAGGCAGCCAGGACTGTTACACAGACAAACTGTCTTGGGGGAAAAAGCATCTAAACTAGTCACTAAATTGTGAACAGCCACCAGAGAGGCACGGTAGTTTTACTATTGTTTGATTGTCTTTGTCCCTTACCGAAATTGAAGTTTTGGGTTGGGGGTGTGGCTATGGTGGTTGCGAAGCCTTAGCATTTGCAAAGCCTTGGTTAGACCCAACACCACATACAAGCACACTGGGCAGCACATACCTGTAATCATAGCACACGAACGGCAGAAACAAATGTAGCAGAAATTTAAGGTCATTCTTTACTATGTATCAAGTTCGAGGCCAGTCTAGGACAAATGAAAAAAATTTAAAAGCCAGGTATGGTGGAGCACACTTTTAATCCCAGCACTTAGGAGGCAGAGGCAGGAAGTTTGAGGCCAGCCTGGTCTATAAAGCAAATTCCACAACATCCAGGACTCTATAGAGAGGCACTACCTCAAAAGAAAAAGAAAAAAAAATTAAACCAACATACAATCTAAAAGATAGCAGGACTGCTTCAAGTATATATAACTATCTTTATGATTTAACAATCGTATGACCAAGTTCCTGATAAAATTTATTAAGTTGGAAACTGGAAAGATGGCTCAATGGTAAAGAGCATTTGAGCGCAAATTCCCAGAACCCATGTAAAAATCCAGGCTTCTCTGTAAATATCCATCACCTAGCATTGAGGGACAAGGACAGACAGATCATCAACCAGTCAGTGTAGTGAGTTTTTCTCTGTCCCACCAGCCAGCTCCCAAATAACCATGGAAACTTATTATTAATTATGAAAGGTAGGCCGATAGCTCAGGCTTGCTTCTAACTAGCTCTTATAACTTAAATGAACCTATTTCTATTAATTTATGTGTAGGATGGGGTTCATGGCTGTTACCTCATCTCCTACAAGTCATGCTTCCTCTACATCTCCTCAAAACTCTGCCCTTTTTCTTCCCAGCATTCTCTCTGCCCCGAAATCCTACCTAGCTATTGGCTGTTTAGCTTTTTATTAAACCAGTCACAATGGCATATCTTCACACAGTGTAAAGGAACATTCCACAAAATTTTCCCCTTTTTTCTAAATAAGAAAGGCTTTCACTCTAACACATTAAAACTATAAAAATAAGATTATCAGGTAAGAATTACATTTATAGTATCCAGTCCATCTGCATTTGACATGTTTCAAGAAAATACTCCATGATTTTTTCTATCTTGGTGAGTCCAAAGCTCTGTACCTAATTTACCTTCTATCATAACTAAGGAAAACTGCAACTATAGCTTCCCATCTTCAGCTCCATCAAAGACCCCAGAAGGATATATTACCTGAGTAAACAGGAAGTACAGTGTAAGCCACTTCCAAACCTATAGAAATGACAGATATTTGCCTGCCTAGACAGTCACCCAAGGTTCCCTGGCAACATTGGGGCATCTAATTTTCAGCCTATAGGCCTAGACTATCTGGAAGACTTTTCAGTGAAGCAGGAATTTTGAAGGACTGTTCTGCCTAGTCTTGGCAAAGTTCAGCAGTTTCCTGTGTGTCCTGTAGAATGTATGACAGACTTTTCTATGAAGCAGGAATTTTGAAGGATCATGGCCCTGTTCCTGTCCCTCTGCCATGGGAAGTCAGAGCTGGTGGGCTGACCAAATCAACTGCTCCCCAGGTCCAGATCCAGAGCTTTGAGCTTGCACCCCAACATCTTCCTCATCTATGAGCTGCTGAGGTGGGTGAAGGGGCCAAGCCTTAGAAGCCATAGCTGCATCTCCACAGCTCAAGGCAACAGCAGGGTATCTGAGAGTCTCTATGAGATTCCAGTATTGATGGTGGAGCAGAAGCCAGAGGCCTTGAACTAGACTAATAAGTCACTGCAATGAACATTTGCAAAAGGGTTTACTGTGTAACACACCGCAGCTCCCAAGGCCACTAAAATAAAGATGTGACGAAGAGTCAGGAAAGCTGGAGGGTGGAAATGGTACATGCAGAGATGTCTGTGGTTAGAGAGAAGAAGGCGTTGCTCAGAGGAGTCAGCGAGGTGGTTTTTCATTTTATTTGTTGTTTGTTTGCTTGACTGGTTGGGTTTTTTTTCTTCTTTTCTTTTCTAATTTTTCTTTTTTCTTTTTTATCTTCTTTTGAAAAGGAGGTTACAAGGGTGGAGAGTAGATATGTAAAGACAGGGGAATGAGTGTAGGATTGAGGTGATGATTGATCATTGAGGTGATCAATTGGATGGATTGATCCCAAAGATTCAATTAAAAAATATGTTAAAAAACAAAAACAGGGGCTGGAGAGATGGCTCAGTGGTTAAGAGCATTGCCTGCTCTTCCAAAGGTCCTGAGTTCAATTCCCAGCAACCACATGGTGGCTAACAACCATCTGTAATGACATCTGGTGCCCTCTTCTGGCCTGCAGACATTCACACAGACAGAATATTGTATACATAATAAATAAATAAATATATTAAAAAAAAACAAAAACAAAAAACCAAATAACTCTAAATCAGAGTATATTCTATTACAACAGTTCTCAACCTCTGGGTCAAACCCTTTGGGGGTCAAACAACCCTTTCTCAGGGGTTGCCTAAGGCCATTAGAAAACACAGATATTTACATTGCAATTCATAACAGTAACAAAATTACAATTTTGAAGTAGTGCAAAATAAATTTATGGTTGGGGGTCGCCATACTTGAAGAATTGAATTAAAGGGTCTCAGCATTAGGAAGATTGAGAACCACTGCTCACAAGTGATGGCATCCAGAAGAATCCAAATTAGGGGTCCTCTGCTAAGCTGATGCCCTCTCCACGGCTGGGCATCAAACCCAGGGTCTCATGCGCACTAGGCAAAAGCTCTGGTACTGCGCAGCGGTCCCAGCCTTCAGAAAGTTCTCACACAAGATGCTAAAGGAAGGAAGGAATCTGCGTGACCAAGAGAACTGGAGAGGGACTTCCAGGATTGAAAGGTTCTTCTGGAACGATTTATAGCCCATAGACTATGTTGTCTGTCAGGTAAGAGGAAGTGGCAGGGGGAGCCAAAGTAGGGAACTGAGGGTTGTGGTGGGGGGACTTCTCTGTTGACTTTCAACATGGGAAGTGTTTATTTCTGATAAGTTGTCCACCTTCAGTTTGCTTTGGTCCGTTTGTGTTCTTTAAAAATTCATGACATTGAGTAATTTGTAAGCAATAGAAATTTATTTCTCCCAGTTCTAGAGACTGGGAACTCCACAACCAAGGCAGGATGTTTGATATCTGCTTCCAAGAGAGCACCTTGTTCCCGAATTCTCGTGTGGCAAGAGCAGAGGAGACGAATCCACCCGCACACATCCAAGCCGTCTGACAGGTCACAGGCAACACCCTCGTGACCCACTCACTTCCTAAATCACCTCTTATTCCCCCCACAATGGGGATTAAATTTTGAGATAACTTTTGAGGACCCAGTGAGACCTTGGCGTAGTTCATAGCAGGAACCCAGACATAAGGGGAAGTGGCCCCAGGAAGAGACATAATCTTGAGGGGAAGCAGCCTCAGCATTGATGAAGAGGACATGACCCTGTCTTGGAAAACAAAATTGCAGATGAGGGGAGGAGGGAAATATTCCATGGCGTTCTCTTTTGGCCTTGCGAAATTGAGTCTCCAATTTATTACCAAGAGGGAAGCTAAAATTTCTCTAGAATCGTGGAAACAGAGCCCGGGCATGTATCAGCATGCAGTGAGAAAATGGCACTGACCTCAGGGACAGAAAAATTAAAGCCTGTGCAGCCCAGAGTCTTGCTTCTCGCCCTTTCTAGGTTACTCACGGAAGGACTTGCTTAGTCAATGTCTTTAACCCATCATTCCCATGTCTCCTGTTGCTGGCCTTCTCGTGAACGGCACTTACCTTACTACAGGTATCCAGGTCACGGTCAAAGGTAGAAACGGGCTTAGAAATGATCCATGAAGATTAAACATGGACTAGGAAGACACCTTAGCCAGTAAAGTGCTTGACAAGCAAGCTCGAGGCTCTGAGTTTGATTCCCAGAAACACTGAAAATAAAATAAAATCCAGTTGTGGTAGGTACAGTCATCCTTGTTTAACTATGAGCTCAAGACTAACAAAGAAGTTTTCCCAAAAACAGAGTGGTGATCCCTGAGAACACCTCCCAGGACTGTCCTCTGATCTCCACACATGCGCTGTGGTTGTTTTTACTCTTTGGGGGTCCACCACCCTGTTCCCAAATAAATCACATGGAAGCTTATTAATACCTATGAATGCCAGGCCCTATCTTGGCTTACTTCTTACTTCTTGTCAGCTTTCCTTAACTTCAATTATTCTGTCTATCTTTGCCTCTGGGCTGTTTTTCTAATTTTGCAAACCTGTTCCTTTCCTTCTTCACTCCGGGACTGGCTGTATAGCGAAGCAGCTGGCCCCCAGCTTCCTTCTCGCCTTTTCTCACTCCTCAGTCTCCCTTTTCCCAGATTTCTCCATCTATTTATTTTCTCTCCCTGCCAGTCCCACCTATCCTTTCTCCTCTCTTGCTATTGGCTGTTCAGCTTCTTATTAGACCACCAAGTCTTTAAGACAGACAAAGAATCACAGCTTCACAGAGTTAAACAAATGCAACATAAGAGAACGTGGCACACCTTTGTATCATTAAACAAACGTTCCACAGTATCAACAAGTGTAACACTTCTTAAAATAATATTCCACAACACATGTGTATTCACATGCATGCAAGACATCTGCCCAGCCACATGAACACACATGTACACATACAGTCACAAAAAAGATTTAGTGTGTTTTAGGCATGCACAGTATCCAGGGGTGAGACGAAGGCTAGGCACTGAGGACCCCAGAGGGCTCAGAGGACAGGGAGGCCACACCTGACTGTGTGAGCATCTGCCATACTCTTTGGGGCCTCAGTTTTCCCATCTGTAAATGTGGGAAATGTCACATTAGCATACAGCGCTTCACCCTAAAGATAAAGTTCCATGCTGAGATGTTTAACTTCACTCCCTAACTTCTTGCTGAGACGGTCCATAGACACATTGAAGTAACAGATCCCCGGGCGGAGTTGGATGCACAATGCAGCACTCTTTCTCAGGACTTCAGGAGAGGTGAGAAGTCCCTCTGTCACATATGGGACAGTAGCCAGTGGGAGGCTGGTGAAAGAGGCAGAATGAACTGTAGAGGCAACAAACCCTGCAGTTAGTAAAGAAGGGTGTGGGAATGAGGTGAGTTCAATGCAGGCATGCAAGGATGAATAATATCTAGTTAGACAGAGAAGGCTCACACACATTTAATGAAAAACAAACTCCATAGTGGACAGTTTGCCATTACATAACTATTCATATATCTAAAAGCCACAGAGTATTTTAACCTGGAACCACTCTGGATAGACAATACTATTCATCCAAAACTATGTGCTACTACCCTGTTATGGTTTGCGTCTGAAATGCCTCCCCTTGGACTCCTGTGTTAAGGCTTGGCCGCCAGCTGGTGGGACTACTTGGGGAGGATATAACAACTTTGGGGGGAATTCTCCAGAACAAGTGTGTCACTGGGGATGGGCTTCACACAAGGCCGGCCTCGCCTGTCTATGCTTCCTGCTCAGCACGATGTGAATGGCCAACCTCCCTTTCTGCATGCTTCTACAATAGTTTGGTCTCACAAACAGATCCAAAGTCACAGAGCAAGCCTATCAAGCACTGAAACCCCGGAGACCATGAGCCATAATGAACTTTCCCCCTGTTGTTTCTCTTTCGTGTTTGTCACAAAAACAGAAAGCCCAGCTACCACAGACTTGCATACAGCCTGTCTTCACTGAAGTGTACCACCCACCAGCTCGGCTATCGGAGTCAGCTGACTTATTTCCCAAGAGATACGGAGAACGTCACATCCAGGAGTTGTGAGAGTCACTGAGGAGGGTTCTCTGCATCCTTTCCTGTCTCCGCAGGGAGATTTGTCCCCAGAAAATTCTTGCTTCTTCCACCTGGATTAGAGGGGACATCGCGCAGTGCTGGATAAAGGACATGTAATATGAGTGGGAAGTAATTCTTTGTGCTTGAGATTGTTACACAGCACAACTTTGTCCAAACCTCGTGCAGAGAATCTGAAGTGACCAAGTTACACATGGAATCCACCTGCGCAAAGCCTCATAAACGGAGCTGGGAGCGCCTGTGCTTTTGTTATTTGGGGGGGGGGGGCTGTTGAGATGACTCAGTAGGAAAAGGTTCTTGCTGCCAATTCTGATAACCTGAGTTCAACCGCAGGACCTGCAAGTTGTCCTCTGACCCCTACATGCATAACATGTTATCGTACATTAGCTTAGCCTGTTCTGCAATGCTGTATTTTTTTCAGTAAGACATCAAAGTCCAAAGAGGTTAAAGGCCCACCCCTAGTTCAAACAGCACATGTGTGGTAAAGTCCCAAAGCCGGCCTAGATCTCCCAACTTGCCACCACTTTACATGGTAATGCGACCCAGCGTCTGCCCTCATTGGTGAGATTGCTAAATGCCTTCCTGGCTCTCCCAGGCAATTCAGGCCCCACTAGCCCACCAAAGAGAGCGTCAAGTTCGTTTCTTAGGATGGAACTTTGTCTAGGGGCTCTAGAACTTTCCAAACAACTATTGGTCTGCAGGCTTCTTCCTCTAATTTAGTCTACTTGACCCACGTTGGTAGGGTTAAACTACTTCTGGAGCGTACTAGTGGGGCGGTCTCTTTTATCGCCCCAACCCTCTGTCTAGTTTTATTTCCTATGGTAAATTGTGCGGTTGAGACATGGGTGAGGGACTGAAAAACACTAGAGAGAGTAAAATGTGGGGAAGGAATGGCACAAGGGGGTTGGAGAGATGGCTCAGCAGTTAAGGGTGTCTCCTAACCTCTTAATCTCTTCCAGATCCTGCATTTAATTCCCGGCAAGCACATGGTGGCTCACAACCATCTGTAATGAGATCCCATGCTTCCTCTGTTGAGCAGAGGACAATGCAGACGGGGAGCTCATATACATGAATAGAAATAAATATTTACAAGGAATAAAGGGGTAAATGAACGAAAACAGCTCTCTACATAGAGCCCACGAAGGATGAAGGTCCCAGGGCTCTGAAGAAACAGAGACCCAAGTCCTCCACACAACCAAAGCACCCTAGCCCCGAACCTAGAGGGGGAGCTGCAGATCTCAGCTGCTCACTGAGGCGCAGCTCAAGCAGGGCAGTTCATAGAACTTGGAAGTGAGTTCTCCTGGTCTCAGGGTGGACTGGTCATTATGGTTTTATCTGGGAAAATGACTTAGGATCTTGCTGCTTCTTCTCTCCAGCAGCTGAGATCACTGCCTGTTGACACGCTAGGGACCAGGGTCCTTTCCCTGAGAGCATCTCTCTGTAACGTTACCCACTTTGAATCTTAGCTTCCTTTTTGGTTTTGTTTTTATTTTGTTTGTTTTTGCTGTTGTTTTGTTTTCTTTTGTTGTGATGTTTTGTTTTGTTTTGTTTTTGAGACAGGGTTTCTCTGTAGCCCAGGCTGACCTGAAACTTACTATGTAGACCAGGCTAGCCTTGAACTCACAAAGATCTGCCTCCCTCTGCTTCTTGAGAACTCGAATTAAAGTGTGCACCAGCATGCCCAGCTGCATCTTCCTTTGTTCACATTTTGAGACTTTCAAAAAACCCCACGCTCCCTTTGGAACAAACATTTATCAAGTACTGCCCACTATATACTAAGGTCTTAACTCAAGGTCGTAACATGTTATTGTTACGTCCATAGCAGAGATGACGAAGCTGAAATTCTGGTGCAGTTTTGATTTATAATGAAATGATCCCAAGAGCTATCCTGAGGACTGCTGGAGGAACAGAGGTAGGAGAAAGCCGAACAAATGCTTGGTCTGAAGATACAAGACAAGCTGACAAGATGAACCAGCCTAGGTTTCCTCCCCACTGGCAGCTGGGGCTGACCCGGGACCTTTAAGCAGTCTGCCATGTGTCCCATCTAAAGCCAAATGCTTCGGTTAGGTCTTGCCTTTTCCATCTCTGCCGCACCTGTCATTTCAAGGATGGTACTTTGGCTCTATTTCACCGCAGAGAATAATTGCACCAGACTTTTTCTGTTTCCTCTTCTGCAGGGGTGAGAGTAATAACTTAATGGCTCTGAACTCTGTGGGGAGGCAGGCAGATGTTCCTGAGACCTGAGCTGAGGGTTGAAAGTTGACTCTTTCCTGAGCAGCTAGTTTGCCAAGCAGGGAGACGGGACAACGTCTCAAACTCTGACACACAACAGTGGCCAGCACTCCACGTAGGTACACTTTTCCAGCACCAGCCTCTCCTCCTAAGTCAGTGGTTCTCAGTGGGTCGCTAACCCTTCTGGGTCGAACGACCCTTTCACAGGGGTCACAGATCCTGTATATCAGATAATTACATTATGATTCATAACAGTATCAAAATTACAGTTGTCAAGTAGCAACTAAATAATCTTATGGTTGAAGGTCGCCAAACCATGAGAAACTATTAAAGGAAGGTTGAGAGCCACTCTAAGCGCTCTCTCTTTCTCTCTCCCCATCTCATTTCTCATTCTACCCTTGTCCCTGTGCACCTGACCTGGGCTATGCTTCGCTGGAGCCTCCCCATTTTTGTTTTGTTTTGTTTGGCTTGGTTTTGGTTTTGATTTTTCGAGACAGCGTTTCTCTGTGCAACAGCCCTGACTGTCCTAGAACTTGCTTTTGTAGACCTGACTGGCCTTGAACTCACATAGATCTGCCTGCTTCTGCCTCTCTAGTACTGGGATTAAAGTGCCTCTACCACCCAGCTTAGAGCCTCCTCCTCTTCCCAGCTAATGTGTGGCCCTTCACACAGGCCCTAGGACCACCATGCTTTCCTGAACAAACTTTAGAGAAGGGAGCTGCAGGGGAGATCATATCCTTGCTCCCTCTTCCTTTTCCCAGGCACACTACAGGGTCTTCTACCTTTTTAAAGGGTAATACTCAAGGTTGAAGGCTTAGGGTAGGCAAAGGAGAAAATAACTTTGAGGCTTTCTATACACTCCCATGGAGGCCTGCCTTCCAACTGCAGACCCAGCTCAGTTCCCAGATCAGAGGACCCTTGACCCTAAACTAACATCCCTATCTGGAGTCCAGGACCCCACAATCTATGCTCTGAGGCAAGGAGAAGAAAGGATTCTTTCTACCAGGAACTGGGTGGCCTTTTTTAAAAGTCTATTACCTATGCCTCTCTCTCTGTCTCTCTCTCTCTCTCTCTGTCTCTCTCTCTGTGTTCACTTATGGACATGATATGTGTGTGGACACGTGTGCTACACTGTATATGTAAATTACAGAGGACAATTTTGTGGAACCATTTTTTCCTTCCACCTTTACGTGGGTCTTGGGGCTTGAACTCAGATCTTCAGGCTTGTGATAAGCACCTTTCCCATCAGAGATATTTCAGCCACATGACCTTTTACATTAGCAGACATGGCCACTGATTTCTTCTTGTCTCAAACTGCCCCATTTTAGAGTTGTCTCAAGCATTCCACATAACCAAAGGCCAAGTGTTTTTCCCAAAACAAAATCATTTTTTCTCCCTTAGAGGGACTGTCCTTCTCCTGTGCTAAACAGGAAACAGTTGAAGATTTGGACTCTATGCGCTGCTTCTGGCTTGCAAGCTCCCAGCAGTATCAAGGTCAAGTGTGAGAGAGTACCCCACCACATGAGTAAGGATCAAATGTGGACAGCCAGTCTGAGCCAGCCACAAACGGAGGCAGGTACACGGGTCAACCTTCAGGAGTCCCTCCTACCAGTCAAGGTTTTAAACCAAGTATACAATTAGCATGGCCTTCAAGGCTGTAGCAAACCAATTACCCCTGTGTTTATTTTTTAAAAGTCAACGACCTATGAATAAGCAGCTCTTGACATTGAAGATTGCCAAGTTAAGTACCCAGCTCTCTGCCCGATTACAACAGGCTTTAATGGTCTTCCACACTGTCACCCAGAATGAGGACGACAGCAAACAATGCTGTGGAAGTAAGAAATGTGCTCTATAATTATTTTAGCTGCTTCAACTGCCAGCCAGCAAGATCACTTATGAAAAGAGATGCCATTGCTCCTTATTAAAAATACATGAATATGCAGTCTCTTGATTGTGGAAATAATCAGCAGACAGTCTAATGTAACAAGACTCAGCCACAGAAAGAATTAATTAGGGTGAAATTGATTAAGGAGAAAGGGATAAAAAAAAATTTATCTGTGATGATTCGGCTCCAACTAAACGCAAGCATTAATTCCCACATTCTTTTCAGATTAAGAGCCTCGTCTAAATGCTCCATATTAATAGTCCTTTGCAGCCCATTCCCTTTTAACTAGAGAGAAATGTAGGCGTTTCCAGTAAAAGCTAAATAGATGGCTCTTGTAGACTTGAAAGAGGATTTGGGGAGGTTGGAGGTTTTATAACTATTTTAAATAAAAGATGTGAGAGGGGAGACAAGGTCAGTCGTGAAATCATCAGGGATGTTGCTGGTCCGAATCGCTAGAGACTTTTGTTGTTTGTCTCTAATGGTGAAGGAAGCGTACATCCCCAGTAATTACAAGACAACCTCTTGACTTGTGCGGTGGAAACCTGCTCCAGGGCAGATCTTGGAGGGACCACATATTTCATTGCTTGCCTTGAAATGGAGTCCAGTCAAACCAGAGACCCATACATAATTATCAAATTATCAACCATCTTCTAAAGGGCTTCTGGCGGTGAAAGACTCTCACTCAAGCCTCGGGATAACACGACCCCCACCCCAGTAACTCACGAGAGACCATCCTGGCTGCAGTCACACGAGGTTTAATGACAAGACAACAAGACAGGAACCAGTGCACTGGGGCCGAGACTCATAACCCATGCAGGGGATGAGTTTGACCACGAGTGACCGAGTGACCGGGAGAAGTAGTTTTTATAGGAAGAAACCACACAGCCCAGTAATCCGAAAGGGGGGCTGGGAGGGTGTCACAGAAAATTCTGAAAATTCCAGTGAGTGATGATTACAAGGGGGCAACTCCCTGCCCCTCAAGATCATTCTCAAGGTCATAATCAGCTAGTTCCTATTCTAAAAATACCAGTGATAATTACTAGGGAGAATCTCCCTGTTTCTCAAGATTACTCTCAAGATTACAATCTACCTTTATCTTCAGCTAGTTCCTGACACCCTGAAACTGGCTAATCCTAGATTTCTGATTCTTCTCTTCCTGCTAGATTTTTGGCTCTATTTTCCTGCTAGGGGGATCTGGATTTATCCAGGTCTTTCATCGGTAGGAACTCCACCCCTCTCTTGGAAATGATTGTAATCCCAGCCTCAGGCCTCCATCTTTGGAGGCTCCACCTCTGTGCCCGTTGAACCTTGTCCCCTCCCCAGGAAAGGTCAAGACCACTCCCACAGGCTATCTAAACTGCCCTCCAGAAAATAAACACGTGGTCTTTCCTCTTCCTCTCTGGTCGTCTTGGCGGCTTTCTGATTCCCCTCGGTGCCACTTGCCAGGGCAGCTAATTAAACCTGGATATCTTTTAATTTGGTCTAATTTGGTCTGATTGGGATTATTCGCATCAGCGGAGAGACTTATGTTAGGAAATATTCCTAACGGTGAGGATGGGTGTCACCAACAAGCAGCTAATATATTCCAGGCTGCAAACTCCCATTCCAGGCCCTGCAGCCGTTCAAAGACTGGAGAAGGTAGTCACACCACTGATTTTCCTCTTTCCGTTAGCCTCCATTAGTAACCAACTCCGGGTTCCTCGCTCTCTGTTTTTGGCTGTGCTTATAACTTCACAAGTCACTAGCCTTTTCTCGCTCCTCTGCGGACTGCTGCCTTTGCAGTATTCCTGTCTCCAGCCTCAGTTCGTCCTGTGGTCAATGAGGCGGGTACATCCTTTGATCTAGGACGGGCAGCTCAGGGCTGAGACAAACCTGGAGGACTCTGAGCCTCCTCCAGCACGCTACCTCTCACCACCTGGACCACGCTGGTTCCATTCCACCTGGTGGGAGGCTCCAAGTCACCAGCCTTATTGGCAGGGCGACACAGACAGAAGAGACACCTTCAAGTTCTGAATTTTTGCCTGAATACGATCTTGTTTTCTCTTAGCTCCCATTTTACCTGGATATCCAGCCTTTGGGTAGGCAGGGCAGGATCATGAAAACAGGAAACAGAATCTAAGTCTGTCTTGGCATGCTGTCAAGGGATGATAACCAGCCAAGAAGTCTGACCTCCAGAGGACACTGCGTTAGAGCATCCATGAAGAGTGTGCAAGAAAGATTGTCTTTTTCTGAGCCTACAAGGAAGGTTCCGTTTAGGGACCTATCCAAGATAGCCACGCTCCCACACAGCCAGACTGCCAGTCTCAATGACTTCAAACACAACCGGACAGGGGACCCAGGAGGGTACTGGGTAGGTGGACTACCATGAAGTAGGGACCGTTACTCAGAGCCTGGGAAGAAATCCAGACCTCCTCTTTAAACTGCATCCTCCAGGGATAGAGCCCACGTTATCCTGTCTGGCTGAGCTTCCCACACCACCCCCAGAGTCACAATACAGGACTTTGAATGACAAAGGAGGAATTCGGAGAGGTGGCAGGCAGCTCTTCTCCCCAGGAGTTAACGTCATGTAAATTTAGGATGCAAATGGTTCTGTGGGGGCTGGGACAGCTGGAAGCCACCAGCCCCCAAATGCAAAGATCTCTGAGGCAGCCTAGAATTCAGGCTCAGCTGAAATTCCTCGCCCCGTAGACAGAGCCACCGCCAGTCCTCCCTTCTCTTCCCTCCACGCTCTCAGTTCTAGACCTCAGCGCCGAGGAGGGCGCAAGGAAGATGTGACCGCTGCCGTCGACAATGGCACAGGTTATTATTGTTTTTTTAAAAAAAAAAAACTAAAATAAAAAGCCTCAGGTTGTCATCTGATGACATCGACTTAACTGAAGCAAATGAAAAGCCACAGGGCAGTGTATCGTTCAGCATTACCCTGAGTGCCACCGACTTCGCAGTAAATGAGATCGATGAGAGGAAAGAGCTTTGGGAAGCAGAGTGGTGGTCAGGAGGCCCGGAGCACGGGACTTGAATGGGGTCTTGCAGCGGAGGGGCAGTGAAGGAGAGAGAGGCTGAGGCACACCAGGGAGCCTGGCAGCCTGGCTGGGGAGGAAGGGAAACCAAGCTTTGCAGGGCCAAGTTCAGAATTAGGACTTGAAACTAGACCCCAAACTTCAGGGTGCTGCCATATTGCCCGGGGAGTTGGTTATGATGAAGGTCCCAGCTGGCTTGGTGCTTCGTGCCTGCAATGCTAGCACTCAGGGGTGAAGGAAAGAGGTCATGATGAGTTCAAAGCCAACCTGGGTTACATGATCCCCTGTATAAAAATTTAAAAAGTAGAATACGGTCGGTCAGTGTTGGCACATGCCTTTAATCCCCACACTTGGAAGGCAGAGACAGGCAGATATCTGAGTTCCAAGCCAGCCTGGTCTGCAGAGTGGATTCTGGACAATCAGAGCTACACAGAGAAACGCTGTCTCAAAAAAACAAACAAAACAAAAGGGAAAGTTCTAGCCAGGTGTGAGTGTATGTGTCTGTAATTCCAGCAATTGAGAAACTGAGGAAAGTGGTCGTCTTAAGCTCTAGTCTAGCCTGGGCTACACTATAGTATGTTCTAGGTCAACCTACAGATCACAGTAAGGATCTATCCCAAACAACAACGAAGGCTCCCAGGACCCAAGCTTGGTTTCTCTGATAGCACAGGGTCCATTAAACAAGGGGACTGGTGGTGGCACCTAAAGGTATTAGCTGAAGGTTCTTCTCTAGCCCTCTGGCAGCCTCCTGGGCAGCAGGTGTGGCCTGTGGGCGGGGCTAAAGCGTTGCCTAGATTATGGAAACCTTGGGGATTTTCCAGCCTCCTAGGAGCCTGGAGTCCAGAGCCACAATTATTTTGACTACACTGGAGCCTGCTAAACCGCCCTACTCTCAGGGACTGCTGGTCTGCTCTTGTTCTCCTGCTTGCTGAAAGTGCAGTGACGAGAACTTCGGTGGGCTCTTGTTTAAGTTTTGGAAGTGTTCACCTGTGGATTCTTGGCATCCCGGACCTGTCCATCAATGATTCCTTTCTAGGGTGATGGAGGAGGGTCATCTGTCTATGTGTTACTTTCATTGGTTAATAAAGAAACTGCCTTGGCCCTTTGATAGGACAGAAAATTAGGTAGGCGGAGTAAACAGAACAGAATGCTGGGAGGAAGAAGGCAGTGAGGCAGACGCCATGGCTCTCATCTCCAAGACGGAGGTGGGTTAGAATCTTCCCGGTAAGCCACGACCTCGTGGTGATATACAGATTATTAGAAATGGGTTAATTAATATGTGAGAGTTAGCTAATAAGGGGCTGAAGACAATGGGCCAGGCAGTGTTTAAAAGAATACAGTTTCCGCATAATTATTTCAGGTAAAGCTAGCCAGGCGGGCGGTGGGAAGCGACCCATTGCTCATTTTACAGAGTGGGAGCCAGGTGGCGGGACACAGCCCGCCATTCCATTTACACTAGGGTAGGTTACTTGCTTGTTCTATTAAACCCAGTTGTTCAATATTTTTATTTTTACCGGGAAAACTTCAAACACGGGGGAAAAAGTTGAAAGGATGATACAGGAAGGGTTAGAAATCCATTATCTATGGGGCTGGAGAGGTGGCTCAGCGGGTAAGGGCACTGGCTGTCCTTCCAGAAGACCCGGGCTCTACTCCCAGCACCCATACGGTAGCTCACAGCTGTCTGTAACTCCAGTTCCGGGGCATCCACCCCCATATACATACACATGCCAGCAAAACAACAATACACATAAAATAAAAACAAGTAAGTCATTTCTTAAAAAGAAGAAAAAGAAAAGAAAGAAAAAGAAATCTTTAATCTAGATTCACTTTCTATCATTCACATCATTTGTATGCACAAGTGCTCTCTCAATATATGCACACTTATGCATATGATATTTATGTATTTATATATATATATATATATGGGGAGAGGTTATTTTGCTTAACCACTTTGAAAGTCACAGATGTGGTGATGCTTAGACACTTAAGAATGGAAACACGCATCCTATAACTCCTGTTACACCTTAATGTCACTATCACATACAATAAATCGCACATTGATACAGTATTATTAGCTAATCTAGAAGATGTACTTTAATTTCCATGAGTCTCCAAAGCTATCCTTCATTGTGTTTTGGAAGGCAGAACACAATTGGGATTTATAGTGTCTGTAACTGTCACGTCTCTAGGTTTTATCTAGAGCAGTGTTCTTGTCATTGTGCTGTCTGCGTTCATAACACTGACATTTTTGAAGAGTCCAGGTGCGTTTTCTCATAAAATGTCTCATCATCAGGGTTTGTGCTGTTTTGTTCAGATTAAATATGGTTGGTTGGCCAAGAATATCCAGTAAGAGCTACAGCACCCTCCCCACAGTGTGCCCTCTGTCCAGAGGCACATTATAGGAGGATGTTTGTGCCTCCGGTGGTGATGCTGAGCTGGGCCGCTTGGCTAAGGTGCACACTGTATGTCCCCACAGCTGGTCATACTGACCTAATCACTGTAACGCTTACCGATGAAGCTGATAAACTTCAGACCTCTTTGGGAGAAAGAACGGAGTCTTCTCCCCTGAAAAAGACTGCAGCACACCTTGCAAGACTCTTCTCAGCAGATTACCCTCGTTTGCTCATCAAACTCCCAGGGGAAGATGTTTTTTTTTTTTTGTTTCCACCGATATAAATGCAGACTCTCACTGTGCCTAGGATATCTGAGGTTGGGCTCCCAATCTCCCTTTAGTAATTTAGTAAACATTTAGTAAATGTTTTATAGCAAATTACTTAACTTCTCTATTAAGCCTGTTTACTCAACTATAGAATGGAATAATAGCATCTTCCTCCTAGAGTAGTTATGGGACTAAATAAAAGCATTTAAAGGAAAAGCTTGGGTCCTGGGGGCATAACTCAATGACCCTGGGTAAGAGAGGAAGAAGGAGGGAAGGAAGGAAGGAAGGAAGGAAGGAAGGAAAGAAGGAAGGAAGGAAAAGGGAAGAAAAGAAGAGAAAAAGGAAATGCTTGGCATTGTGATAGTGTGGAACTAAACACATGGACATATGTACACACACATAGTCAACATTCATGTACCAATGCAAATATTCAGGAAGGTTGGGGTGTGGCCTGTGGTTATTCACCTGAATTCACAATGGAGTTCAGATCCAAAGTCCCATCTGCTGAACCCCAAATCTAACTCATCTGCCCATGGTCTATACAACACTCTCAGGTGACACCCCAGGGCTACACAACACTCTCAGGTAACACCCCAGGGCTACACAACACTCAGGTCGATACTGTCAGGCACTATCACTGTGTATGAATCACTCGATCACAATCATCTGAATAGTTTGCACAGACATTGGGTTTTATTTTACTTATCCCTAATTTCAAGATGTATAAAGCGAGACTCTACCAAAGTCACAGCACAGGGTTGGCCCTGGGTCCTCACGCAGACCTTTCTTCCAGAGCCCGCAGCTCACTGTCGTCCCTTGGGAATTAGCACCGTAGAATCATCAGTTACTGTACTTCCATCACGCACGCTGGCGAGGCAATGCTGAATATCTGACCTCAAATATTCCTGCTCCACCACTCCATGCCCATGTTCTAGACTAGAGGTAAGACTGGAGAATGGTTTTTGGTTAAAGTGGAAAGACTTTAGAGTTCAAGACATGCAGGAGTCTCTGAGAACACCCTTGTTGGTTCTTTCCTTCCTCGCCCTCCCTTTCTCTCTCTCTCTCTCTCTCTCTCTCTCTTTCTTTCTTCCTTTCTAGGAATTGAACCTAAGGCCTCAGGATGCGTAATAGGCACTCTGCTACAAGCTATATTTTCAGCCCCCTTTCTGCTTTTTATTTTTGAGAGAGGGTCTAGCCAGGTTTTTCACGTAATTCAGATTAGCTGATGTTGACAAAAACTTACCTCAAAGGAAGTAGGAGAGAGTTCATTTTGAACCAAATGTTAGTCACCATGTGTTAATCCCACAGATTCAAGGAGAAAGACCACAGTTCAAATCATTATGGCCAAATTAATTAAAAGAAGCTTTTTTATTTGGGCACATGGATTGCCTCCCCCTAAGGTGGGGTTTGAGAGTTCAGCATTGGACATGAGGAAGACAGGTTTATATAGCTCAGGGGTAGGGAGCTTTCAAACTGGGGATTTGGCAAGCAAAATAGGTGGGGTTATAGGAGCAGATCATAAGCTTAGTAAGGTAGTCATTAACAACCTCCTGAAACAAAAGTATGGTTCAAGGTAGTCATAGCAAGTAGTCATAATAACAAAGGTAGGGTCTCAAGATGGTCATTACAACTTTTAAAACAAAGACATGATTGCCATTCTTGGAACAGGCAGTACCGAACCATGTGTAGTTAAGGTTACAAATGGGGCGTAGCCCAGTCCTTGGGAAACAGATTTAATCATAAACAGGAATGAACCTAATTTGTCTTTAATATAAGATGGCTTTTAAGCCTAGGATGGAGGCAAACTAGTTCACCACATGGCCCAGGAACACAGGATCAAATTGTTCTGAATAATATGTATCAATATGGAGGCAGTTACATGAACTTTTTTAGTTACATAACAGATGGAAATTATAAATCAAGGTGTTTTCTAAAGATTGGTGGCCATGTCAGATAGGCAGGTTACAGCATAGCAAGGGAGGATTCTGCTGTAGATTTTAGACATTACGTATCTATTTCTTTGTTTTGGGGTTCATAGAAGCTAGTGGTCAGTCACAGAGATGAGTGGCTCTGGATCCGCAGTATTCCAGTTCTCCATAATCAATAATTAATCATAATCAATAATCAATCAACCAACCTTGTAGAATTTTTGACCTTTTGTGTATATACCTGTGTGGTTTGTTTGCTTGTTTGTTTGTTTTCTGGAACCTTCAGTTCACTCCTGGAACTGGAGATCCTTAGTCTCCTATATGCTGAGATTACAGAGCCACCAAGCACACTCACTTCCCATGGGTTTTCGTTGGAAATCCCAATTTCTACTTTCCACTAAGGACCCCAGCCACAACTCTAGTTGTCATGGGATACCAACATCTTCATCAAGCCCCTACTTCACATCAAAGTTCTTCATCCCATGTGACTGAGACTGGGTCTGTCAAGAACCAGCTCCTCCTTGCTGCAACTGTCAAGTGTGCATGTGCTATGTAGGTAATGCTGGGGCCCCAGGGTAGGGGTATCTAGCAGGGAGAAGGGGAGTGGTATTCCTGACTTGGAGGGTAGGGGACACATTGTGCGGTGAAGTAGGACAGCAGAAGACCAGACCAGGGACTGATGTGTGGTTTAGGCTGGGATAATCATGATCAAGAGGACTCCCTCCCTCCCCCTCCCTTGCAGACAGAGCTGATGGAGCTACAGAGCCACTGAATATTTCATTGATGGAAAATTGGATCTGGAGGGTGTGCTTGGGATGTGGATTCTGGTTTCACGGCCACCATCCCCAGATGGTTGATCTGTCCCTGCCCCCACCTGGTTTCTTGGCCACAGAAGGGAGCAGGTGAGGACCCTCTTCTCCCAGTGAGGTCAGCCTGTCTTTGTGCCCTGGACCTGAGAAGAACAAACCCTCCCCTGCAACCCAGCCAGACCCATTGTCTCATAGGTGTCGAACCATCTCCATTTCAGTTACTCGGCAGACATGCTGCTCAGATCTATTAAGTGGCAACCTTAAGAGCAATGTTAAGTACAAAGCAACCACGGTTGTTTCTGAACTGTGAGGCACCTTGGGAAAACAAGCATACTAATATGTCTTCAACTGCGAGACCTCGGAGCACCTTAATGGAGACTAAGGGTTGATCAAGCTTCCTGGGCCTGAGCTTCAAGGTGGAGATACCTGTTTGGTTGGAGATGTCACCCCAGCTCCTGGCATCCATATATCCAAAGAGTCTGGAATGTTCAGGTGGAAGTTCCACACAAATCCCCTCCCCTGGGAGTTGCCTCAGTTCAGACTCCACTTCCGAGAAAGCCCGTCAGCCAAACAATGAATGACCCCTCCCCAGAGATGCTCAAGACCACTCCCATAGGGTATTTAAATTGTACCCCAGAGAACAAACTGGTGGTTTTCTGGTCTTCTCTCTGGGGGCCTGGAAGGCCACCCAGGAGTGTAGGTATCCACTAAAAGTGAGTTTTTTAGAATTTGGTATGATTTGGTCTGATTCGAATTTTTGCATCGGCAGAGAGGTTTATCGGGGCCCAGAAACTTTCCATCACCCTGTGCTGATGAAGTCCCAGACACAGAGGGAAGGGAGGTTGCTGCCAGACACCAAAAGAGGACTTGCTTCTGGCAGGGTCTGTGAGTTCATTCTACCTCATACCAAGGAAGTGGCAGTTCCTAATTGCATAGACAAAGGCTTTCGGGGGGGGGGGGGCGGGGAATAAAAGCAAAATGATCCGTGCCAAAGAATTCAGTTCCTGGAAACTATTCAGCCCCGACAGTGAAGGCACAAAGTATTATTCTTTTGGCCCTTTAAGGGGCAAGCCACGCCCACTCCTGGCCGCACCACCCCCCCACCCCTGCCCCACCATCTTGGACTCTCTCTTACAGTTCTCCTCTTGGGGTTGCGCATCTCCCCATTTTTCTCTCTCTCTCTGTCTCTGTCTCTCCTTCTCTCTCTCCCTTTCCTCTTCCCCTTCATAACCCCCTGAATAAATATTTCAATCTCACTCTACATGTTGTGTCTGCCCACATCTCTGTCTTCTGCCCGCCTGCCACAGAAGATCTTGGGAACCGCCCGGGGATCTTGGTCAGGCCACTCCCTGGGGATTTTAAAGTATAAAACAAAGGGAGCTGGGCAGGTGGGCTTGGGGCCTTGTATGCTGGAAGCGTTGGAAAGTTTCTAAATAGTAGAGAAAGGGTGATATCCAGTGATCTCTGTCTTTCTACCTCACCGGCGTCTCTGATCCCGGCTTCCTCTGCACATCCTAATCACAGGGCAACACGGCAACACTATTGATGGCACATCCCTCCTGTGAGCCAGCCACCACCGCCACGAGCCTTGAGGAGACAGCAAGGAATGGGGCAGAACTCCCTGTCCTGGAGCAGAGAAGAGAGTAGTGGAGGAGACTGAAGACTCTTGTAAACAAAGACAGGAGTCTCAGGCGCTCGCTGCCAGCAGGGACAGATGCTGTGGTAACAACACAACACCGGATTGGGTGGTGGTGTGTAGCTTAGGTAGCGATGCCTGCCTAGCACACACAAGGTCTATGGAGGAGAGCAGGCAGGAAGCCGTGTTTGTGGAGAGGGGACCATTAGGGAGGGCTTCTGGGGAAAGGTGATGGATTAGGAAAGGCAGGCAGACAAGGAGGAAGGTTGTGGGGAGCAGAGAAGGCCGTTGCGGTGCGGATGTGGGGGATCACGAAGACCTCCAGGCTCAGGCTGAAACTCACTCTCTAGCACAACTCGCGAACTCCCACCCAGCCCCCAAAACCTTTCTTCCAGAGTTTTTTGTTTGTTTGTTTTCCGAGACAAGGTTTCTCTGCTTAACACCGTTAAGTACTGGAACACACTGTATACCGTACTGGCCTCCAACTCACAGAGATCCGCCTGCCTCTGCCTCCCGAGTGCTGGGATTAAAGGTGTGCGCCACCAAGATTCTTTTGAGGTCCTTCAGCCAACTCCTACCTCTGCTGGCTCCCACTAAGCTCCTGAAGACACCACTCCACCCCACCCCCATTTCTAATCTCTTCCTGATCTTCAGGTTTCAGGACAATTAACCTTGCTGCACTGAAAGGCAGTCCTAGAGCCGGTTTTGGGGGTGAGGGCTGCAATGGCTGTCAGTCTTCAGGAAGTCACAGATGGCGCCACTGAGATGGTATTGCACGGCTTGGGAGACGGAAGAGGTCCTTGTCCTCCTTGCATTCCCCTGGTGTAAGTGAGGTTGGGGAGGGCAGTGATCCGGGAGTTCGGGAGACCAGGCAGGGTATGAAAGGGTGGGAAACCGGTGGAGGCTGAGAACCTAGTGCAGTTCCTAGGACTAGAAGAAGTAAGCGTTCAGTGAGCTTGGTGTCTAGCAACTCCAGCAAGGGCACAAACCATCCCTTCTGTCCCCAGAAGTAGAGAACTAAGGGGAAGCCAGCAGGGGTGTTTATACACCCCGACTTCTGGATTACAGAGCTGAAGAAGCAAAGAGGGCTGAGGTACAGGCTACAAGTCCCAAGAAATGGCTTCCTGGAAAGTGAGCCAAGCGTTGGGTCTGAGGTTAAGATGCCAGACCCTGGCCAGCACCTTAAAGGGGAAGGCAAGTGGGTGGGATACGTGGCGCCCGCGCTAGAAAATGATGCTCGAGTCAGAACAAGAGCCCAGCTCCACGCCTGCACCCAAGAGGGTGGAAGAGGGCCAGGTGGGACTGGGGCAGAAGCATTGTGGTCTAAAGGCTGCCTTTGAGCCCTGGGCAAAAGTCTAGACATGTCCCTCGACCTGGGTTGGGGGGGAGAGAGAAGCTGGACTGGTCGTGCCTTCCAGTTCCAGAAGAACCCAGCACAGAAGTCATAGGGACGACCTGGGGACCTGAAGAATAAATTGGCGGTCATGAAGCCTTGAAGGATCTGTCTGCGGTTCTGTGCTTTGGGCAGGTAGCGAAGGTTAGACTTCAGAGAGGTGCTAAGAGGAGAGAATGCTTCTCCGACTTCGCAGAGCAGAAATTACTTCATTTTAAAGTTCAAGATAATATGGGATCTGAGGCCACATGTGTGCAAATCCATCATGAGATTTTTTTCAGAGATTTCTTCCAAGCAGCTTTGGGCTGCATAATGAGGAATTCAGAGCTTGCTTCCCCTCCCCCTCCTTTCTCCACACACACCTTCCCCTACACCCACTGATGAACTTTCTTGTTCTGCCTCTGCCTCTTTCTCCGTCTCCTCTTCCACCTCTCCTTTCAGTCAGAGCATATGGGGACAGAAAATCACGAGTGCAGGAGCCTCCAGGCGCGGTTTCTCGGAACGAGGAGTTAAGACAGACCTGACCCGCAAAGTCCTCAAAGCTCCGAACCTATTTCTCTGCCTTTTCATTTAGCTGGAGAAATGATGCAGTTGTGTCTAGGAGCCTCCACTCAGACAGTCTTAGATCCCCGAGGAACTGGTGCTGCTCTGTGTGGCAGGGGCTGCGGCAGGGTCACTTCCCAGGGATCAGCTGTGCATTTTGCCTGAAGATAAGAAGCCGTTTCTTTTGTCTGTTACCACGGAGTCAGAGACCCTTGAGGTGTTTATTAGGTTGGGAGAGTAAACAAAATGAGAAGCTGGGATGTATTTCCTCTTCTGCTCCTCAATATGTTTGCATTTTATGTAATTCTCATGTAAGTGGGAAGCCTGAGTTGGTGGAAATCTGGGTTGAGCACCTAGAATATGCAGTTCCCTGGATAGCTGCCACGAGAGGACTGAAGCAGAAGACATGATGTCACCTTCAGGGAGGAGACTTTTCAACTGTCTGCAGCGGAGCGGGGACACGTGAGAAACACTGGCCTCAAACCCCAAGGAGAGGCCAGAACACCTTTCTGGGACCCAGTCCAGCCTCTGCCTTGAAAATGCAGCTCCAAATGAGATGCTGTGCAGATTTCAGACTTCCAGATCTTAGTGGCGCTAAGGAAGAACGGACGGGCTTCAAGCAGCCGGGTGGTCTCAGAGCGTCGATGCCCCACCCACAGAGATCAGGAGCCCGAGGCTACGGCCACTGCAGAATCAGACTGTGGATAGCTCAAAGCTTGTCAAGCCTGGTCTTTCAGGGTCTTTCACCACAAAGGGGGAGGAGGGAGATGGGGTAGAGAATAGGGACCTCCACTCACCCATCCACCCACTCACCAGCCCCTGAGTCCCTTCAGTCCTTGGCATGGTCATTAGTGACCAGGAAGCTCATCAGCCTCAGCAAACTAATGTGGCAGGAGCTCCCTCCTGACAGCAGAGCTAATAAGAAATTTGCTAATGCAATTTATCACTTTAAAAAGCCAAATGTCGGAGGGTATGAGCACTTCTCTGCAGCAGCCGGGGTAATTGTCGGAGCAGAGCAGCCAGCAGCTCTCAGAAGGGGGTGCAATGATGTCTTTACTAAATCACTGGTGCAATGCAGCAGGCGGGGGAAGGGTGCAGGGGGAGGGGAGACAGTAGTCCCCTGCAAGCCCCCAGCTCTCCCACTTCCCAGAAGAAATCTGGAGCAGCCTGAGGACCCATTAAGAGCCAGATGGGATCTGAGCTCCAGCCCGTGCCTCCTCGGAATCGCAAGAGCCTGCATTTCACTTCCCGCTGCGGAATTAAAATCAGTGGTTTATCTGCGGCAATGACTGATCTGTCTCAATCCAGTGCCAATGCTTCAGACCCCACCCCACAGGTTTACATGTTTGCTTTTGGTTTTGGTTTGTTGTTGTTGTTTTTTTTCTCCTCAATCCAAGACAAGGACTGCCACCCCAGAGGCAGAGGCAGGGAAAGATTAAAAACCTACCTCAAGTCCAACAGGCTCCCAGTTGAGAAAAAAGCTACCTTCTGTACGTCCCCAGTATGTGGTAAAACAGAGAGCAGCCTCTGGAAGGGAAGAGAACAAACCTTGTGGTGTGCTTTTGCCTCTAACACTCCATTTTCCCATAAAGCCAATTCACAGAGACACAGGAAGCCCGCTGTGGGAATGGAGCCCCGGGCGGAGGAAGGCAGTGGCAGAGATAAAGGGTCCACATGGCTGGACTCCCTATTGTTTTCTGGAACGGGTCTCACTCTCCACCCATGGGAATAATAGGGTTTGGAGAGAAGGGAAAGGAGGTCATGTCACCAATACCCAGAGAAACACTCAATCCAGCTTCTACCATTGAAACCTTTTTCTCACTGATTCCCACCCCCACCCCGAGACAGGACCTCATGTATCCCAGGAGCCTCATCCTCCTGCCTTCACCTCTCATGTGCTGGTCTGTGCCATCATGCTGTTTAAAAGGCGCTGGGGATCAAACCCAGGGCTTCATCAACTAGCCACACGTCTAGCCCCTTAAGCAAATGTTGATTCTAATTGTTTCTTGTTCCATAAACCCATGGTTTGAATTTGAGATAGGAGATGCCCAAGCAAGACAAACACAGAGGACCAGGATATTAACTAATAGGAATAATAAATGCCGTGATGGGATGTGGACCATGGAGAGGGTCTTCATCTAAACTGCCTCCCGTCTTCTACCCAGCTGGTGTTGTTATGGGAATGGGCAAGGGTGGGGAGAATTCAGCCAGAGGGCTTCACCCAGAGTGATGGAAGAGAAGCCGCCCTCCCCCACACCGAACTGTTGCCACCTGTGTGTCATCCAGAAAGTTCCAAATACTCTTTCAAACATTTTAGGATGCATTTTAGTGTTTAAGATCGCAACCTCATTTTATTATTTTTTAAGAATCACTTTCGAGTGTGTGTGCATATCTATGTGTGTGCAGATACATGCATGTGCACACACGCGCGCAAATGGGGAAGTTAGAGGACCACCTTGGCTATTCGTGAGCTGAGACAGTTCTCTCCCTGGCCTGGCACTCACAACGTTGCCTACATTGGCTGACAAGTTAGCCCTAATGATCTGCCTGTCTCTGTCTTCCCAACTTTGGTACTGCAAATGCACATGCCATTACACCTGGCTTTTTCAAAGTTCTAGGGACTGAACTCTAGACTTTACCAACACATCACTCTAAAATATTCTTGAGCTGACCATGGCGGCCCACACCTGCTGAGGGATGTCTTTCTGTAGGCTGTGAATATGTGTTCCTCTCATTGGTTGATAAACAAAGCTGATTTGGCCTATGGCAAGGCAGGATAGAGCCAGACAGGGAATCCAAGCAAAGATACAGGAGAAGAAGGGCAGAGACTGAGAGACACCAGCAGTTGCCAAGGAAGAAAGACATGTAGAAAATGAGCTAACGCCGTAGTCATGTGGCAATACATAGATGAATAGAAATGGATTAATTTAAATGTAAGAACTAGCTAGTAATAAGCCTGAACTATCGACCAAACATTTATATTTAACATTAAGCCTCTGAATGGTTATTTGGGAACTGGAAAGTGGGAGAGAAACCTCTGATTACACAGGCCTTTAAAACCAGCACTTCAGAAGCAGAGGCTGGAGGATCTCTGTGACTTGGAGGCCAGCTTGGTCCATGACAATCAGTGCTACATAGAGAGACCCTGCCTAACAAATAGATAGATAAATAAATAGATCTGATTTTAAACATTTTTCTTTCTCTTCCTCTACTTTTATTTCAGAGCCAATTATTTGGTTATTTTGCTATTTGCATTTGTTTTGTTTTCTGAAATAGGGTCTTCACAATGTAGCCCCGGCTGAAGTCAAATTCACCATCCTCCTGCTTCCTTCTTCATCTCCCACATTGGGATTACAAACTTGGGACACCAAGCCCAGTCCTGCAAATCCATTTTATTACTTTTTCTGCCAAGTTCAAAACAAAGATAATCCTGCTGCTACTTGGCTGGGACAGCACTCAATTAATAGATTAGTACCAGAAGCTTTTCACTCTGGCTAGGACACGGAATTGTTCCTTCTACCCCTGTAGGGACTGTAGCTGAGCCTGAGAATTAAATGACCTAAGAGGAAACACAGCAAACGACCTTATTTAATGTGGCTGACGTGACTGAGGAGCCCTCAAAAGGAAATGAGAAAGCAAAAGAAGCAGTGGAGAGAGATTAGACGGAGCTTCACAGAACACACTCTGGAACTGTGACAAGGCAGGGGAAGGGGACCAGGGAGCCGGTTGTGGAAATGAGAGTCAGTTTCCAAGGCTGTTTTCTCTGCAGATTTCTTCCAGCCTTGATTCATGTCCTGTGAGCATGCCCTCCCAGTCCCAGTACAGTAGAGAAGGTCTCTACAATGGGAGCGTTATCTCTTCCTTTTAGGAAGAAAAGCTAACATCAGAACCCTGCTTACTTTCACTTAACGTTTCTGCTTGTGATTCAAAATTATTTCTTTACCAAAATGATAGTATATTTAGTATATATACCAAAATGATATATCTTCTAACCCTCAATCTTTATAATATTGAGCCTTTATACTCCACTGAGACAGTCTTATACAGTTCAGGCTAACTTTGTCCATATTGGTCGGTCTTTCTTCCTTCCTTCCTTCCTTCTTTTTTTCTTTTTTCTTTCTTTCTTTAATGGTTTTTTGAGAGTGAGTTTCTCTGTGTAGCCTTGGCTGTCCTGGACCTCGTTCTGTAGACCAGGCTGGCCTCAGACTCAGAGATCTGCCTGCCTCTGCCTCCTGAGTGCTGGGATTAAGGATATACACAGCAATGACTGGCTCCAAATTAGTTCTTAATTTATTCCCTTGGAGGTTCATTTAAAAAAAAAAACTATAAAGTTTTACTGTATTTGGCAATGGCACCTGCCTGGAATCCTAGAATTCTGAACACAGAGGCCAGAGGATCAGAAGTTCAAAGACAGCCTGAACTTAAAACGAAATGGACTCAAGCAAGCACACCCTCCCTTGCTGTGGTGGTTGGTGTGTTTCCTCTTCTTGAGTATCGACATTCTGAGAGGGTGCTTCCTCGATTCCTTAACCCAAAAACAGTAACACAATGGCGACCTTGATCCATTGTCCCGCGCTACCGTCTCGCCAGCAAGAACCACGCGGTACACATAGGATACTTCTGCAGTAAAGCTTTAATGCCCCTTGGGAGAGCGGGCATCAGCCAACATGGCGGAGACCCAGATAAGATGGAACCCATCCCTTATAAAGGAAACAGACCCTGCTTTGGACGTGTCATTCTTGGATTGGTCAACTGCTCCCAGTCCCAGGTGATACCTTGGGAGTAGTGGAAAAATACCAACACGTGTGAGCTTTCTAGCTCACCTGGCGGTGCAGCGCCATCTATGGTGGAGAGTGTGGTTGCGGCCTTCTACATCTCCCCCTAATTTTACTTCTTTGCAGAAAGGCAACTCCCTAGGAAGGTAAAGATAGAGGTCGCACTTCCCAAAATGAAAACATTAAAATGGGCTTACACGGAATCTGTCCCTAGGTTCATGACACCTGGAACCTATCCGGCCTGCCCTCTGCCAATTTTCTGGGAAAGGGAACATACGGCAGGAAACCCTTATGCAGAGCGACTTATCTCTCAGAGAGGGCCATTCTCTGTGCGATGCTCTTCAGCTCGACAACCTTCAGGGCTAGCTAAGCCAAGCACTCCACCCTGTGCAATGGACCATTGTCCTAGGGGTGCAGGAGCTGGTTGGCTTAAACCTTACTGCTTTAACATAGATAACCACGTATCAGTAGAGGCTCCCTGTTCCAGGGTAGCCAGCGCTGTGCAAAAACCACTTTGTCCCTAAGACTTTGGGATTTGAGTCAGCAGACCATCCAGAGGAGAAACACTATTCCATAGCATAGGACTGTTCCAAACATTCCAACCCCCACCCATTCTTTGAAGTAGGAGATGAAGGACACAGTCCAGGACTGGAATCCTTTGGCCAGGCTTATGTCCACTCGCATGGAGTTGATTGTCATGATGGACCGTTTTAAGGAGGACAGCAAATCATCAAAATTCTCCTGCAAGATACAAAGACAATTCTCGGGACAAGTTAGCCACTTTTATAAAGTTCTCATATGGTACACTGGTCACACATAAGGCTGGAGTTTTCCATTCACAGTCCAATTGGGCAAGCTGCCATAAGCTATCCACCTGTTCTTTATTCTACCTCTAATAGATGTATCTATGGTAGCCTGTTGATCCAGGGCTGTAGCCACTGTGGTAGATAACTGATTGAGGGTCTCTGTTTTCCATGGTATAGGCTGTGCTGCCATTTAAAAAATGTATAATGAACAGAGCATCGGGGGCAGTTCCTTTATTATTCCCCCCATTTTTGTTTAAATAGATATTTATCCAATTTTTAATTTAAATAACCATGGCATTTTGTAACCTGTCTTGAAGATACCCATAGTGTTTAGCAGAAATAACTGACAGGATAAGGGAAACTGATAGCAAGCAACAACTGACAAATCAAGGGGAAATCCAGCAGCACAGCAATGGCACAGCAACAATAACACTGCAATGTACAGCAACAACAGCACAGCAATAACTGACAGACCAAGGGCAGGAGCTGGACCATCCCTCAGGAACCCGCCAGCTCCGCAGCAATCAGGCAGACAGCTCCATAGCAGAGGCTTTGTCCTCAGGCCTCTGGACAGATGAATCCATAGCATGAATAGTAGCATTCCTAGAAAAAAAAAACATAAACAAACTCTTCTCCCAAAATAACATTTAAGAGTATTAAAAAACTCAGTGTAAAAATTTAGCACAGTCAGTACTGGAAGTAGGCTGGTCTTGAACTTAGAGACCTATATGTCTCTGTTTTAAAGAGCAATCTTGTTTGTCTGTGCCATTACAGTAGGCCTTAGAATTAAACCATTTTAAATCTGGCACAGATGAGATTATTGTTTCAAAAATATGAGAAAACCGTTTTCCTGTTTCCAGCCTGGAGTCCTAAGATGACGTGGCCATTGGGGAACCCATATGGGGGTCTCTGTTTTTTACGGTATGGGCCGTGCTGCCCCAGTGGCGCCTAGGAAAAACCCAGGCCCTGTTTGTTGATATTAGGTTTAAGATTTATTGGCTCCTGTATTCCTTGCCGGTACGGTGGCCTTGGGTTCCAGAGCCCGCCCGCCATCCAAGGGCTGTGTGCGGCCCTGGGCCTGCTCGCTGTGCGGATCCCCATGTCCCAGGCCAGGAAGTGGCGGCTCCACCCCCAGGCGCCCCTGCCTTTCCCGCGGGGCTAGTCTAGTTCTCTGAGGCTGTGTTGGTGGGGGAGTGTGGCGGGAGCCAACACTCAGACCGAGGCGTCACAGGCGGCAACATCTCAAGGTCCGTGCCAGAGCCGTTGCGGCTCAAGGGGCCGACGGGAGAGGCAGCGAACAGGGCCGCTTCCCTACTAGCAAACTCTCAACACCTGTGCCATAGCAAAAGCGGCTGTAAACTCTCACAGATCCAGCCAACGACCCAATCACCCCAAAATCCAAGGGCCCTTCGCATCCACCTCCCTGCGGATCCTGAAACACCAGACAAGCCAAGTGTACACACAGCAATCTTTCAGGAGGACTTGAGTTCTTAAAATGCTAAGCAGTTCTTAAAAACTTAAGTCGCACTATGTAGATGTAATATGGAACTGCCTGTTTACTGCGTCTAAACCTTAATTGCGCTTTTATTATGATAAATACGACCAGCCCTGCCTGAAGTCAGCATCGTTTAGCATAGCCAAATGGAGCCATAGCGATTTTAGCCTCTGAGACCCTCACAGTTTTAGGTACATTGCAAGGTACAATTAGGTACAATTTTGGCCTGGCAGCTTGTGGCACCACTCTCATTCTCGGTACGTGACACCACCAGGCACCAACTGAGCCGGCGCAACGTGCTCCCCACCATAGCCATAGAGCAAAGCTCCGCTCCAGCCGCCCTCCAGCCCCAGCTGCACCCATTCCGCACCCAAACCGGTGCATGGAGCAAAGCTGAACTCAGAGAAGCAGGCTTGAAAGGACCTCATTTAATCTTTTAGGGAATTTGGGCGTCGTTTAGTCTCTTTGGCTGCTTCCTGCTGTTATTGGGCAGCTGAATTTTAGGGGTAAACACTATAACATTTCAGGAGGTCTCGGTGATTCAAACCACATAAATCCCAAGTACACCCTTAGGCTCTCCTTTTCTGTGGAGACGAAAACAGAACCTCTTTCCCAAAACATCATATCCTTAGCAGTTTCTAAGTTTAAATATCTTTCTCCTATCCAGTACACAACAGACAACACACATAACATAACATAAAGCTTCTGACCTTGTAAATTAGCCTTCTCCCCCATTTTTACTTTTTTAAAATCACTGGGGGGTCCTTTTTAACTTATTTTCTTTTCTGTCTCCCCCATTCTTTACCGGAGGGTCATTTTTTAACTTATCTGGGTGCGCGCACAACCTCCCATTGCTGCTCAGTTTCTGATATGCTCTCTGGACTTTAGAACGTACCTCTCTGAGCACGCATGCCTGCAGTTCTGAATCCTCCTTGTGTCCAAGGGGTCTCCGGCGGTGCAAAGTTCTTCTTTTTCTTCTTCTTCCCGGGTATGGCACCAGATGTCCCGCGCTACCGTCTCGCCAGCAAGAACCACGCGGTACACATAGGATACTTCTGCAGTAAAGCTTTAATGCCCCTTGAAAGAGCGGGCATCAGCCAACATGGCGGAGACCCAGATAAGATGGAACCCATCCCTTATAAAGGAAACAGACCCTGCTTTGGACGTGTCATTCTTGGATTGGTCAACTGCTCCCAGTCCCAGGTGATACCTTGGGAGTAGTGGAAAAATACCAACACGTGTGAGCTTTCTAGCTCACCTGGCGGTGCAGCGCCATCTATGGTGGAGAGTGTGGTTGCGGCCTTCTACAATCCATCTCAATGTAGATTCCAGGTCCTAGGGTCTTCATGTACAGGAAGGCAATCTCTATTTGAGATCAGCTAAACCAGAACTCTCCCAGTTTTCTCCAGTCAGCAGTGAGCATACCAAGGGAGAGTGGAGTAAGGAAGAAAGGTACAAGACATAGAGCATGATACGACGTGTCATTGGCGTGAGCGGAAGCTGCTCTGACCTGTCTCCCCTCCTCCTCGAAAGAAAGACCTTCCCAGGACCTTCCCCAAAGCAATGTGCCTTACCCTTTTTGTGGAGGAGTGGCTGGGGATGGGAGTGAGGGGAAATGAATGGGGATGGGAGGAGGGGAAGGAGTAGGAACTGGAATTGGTACCTAAAATAAAGAGCGATAGTCTGTTGGCTTTTTTTTTAAAAAAAAAAAGATTAAAATTTGTATATATAAAAAATAATAAAGACACTCCCCCCATGACAGGTGTCTAGCCCTATGCTCAGAGAAAAGTAGTCAAGATTCAGAAATGCAAGGAATCTGAACAAACAGGTCCTGCTGAGCTCTTCTCAGATCCTGGTCATCAAAGCAGATTCCTTTTGTCCACTCTTTGGCTACACATGAAAGTCATTTACCTGGGTCTTCGACTCTTCTTGTTTTAGCTTTATTTCTTCAAAACAGGATCTTATTTTATCGTCCAAGCCAGCTTTGAAAACATAATCCTTCTCCCTTTGACTCCTGAGTGCTGGGATTACAGGAGTGTGCCACCATGACTTGGTTGTTTCATTTTTTTTAAACTGTACTACATTTATGCGTGCGTGTGTGCGTGTGCAGTGGTGTGCTGTACATGTGGGGCTTGGAGCACAGTCTTCAGCAGCTGGCTCTCCCCTTCCACATGTTGAGGCAGCATTCTCTTACTGCTGCTGCTGCTGAGCACGCATGTGCAGCTGCGGGATCATCCTGTCTCTCTCCCATGAGTGTTCGGATTACAGATGTGTACCAGCAGATCCAGCTTTTGTACTCTGTAAGTTCATCAGTGTTGTGGAGCAAGTGTTTTCACCCACTGAATTGTCTCCCCAACCCCAGCTCCAGTGTCGCACACGACTTCGGCATTTGAGGAAACACTGTCCTTCCCCTTCCCCTGCTGCCGCTCCTGTGCAATCACATGGGTTCCTGACTTTAGATGGGTCTTACGCTTGGTTTGGTGCTGTAATGCTGACACACTGGAATCCCTAACCATTTTTGAAAAAGAGATCCCAGTGTCTTATTTTGCCTAGGTCTCCAAGTTATGTAGATAGTGCCTCCCTCTTGTGACACTTTGAGCTTCAGCGCCAATAAGGAGTCGCCTAAATCATACTTGGGGCTGTATTTAAGCCCAAGCAAGGCTGCATGCAGTCAGACTTTTTGGCACCTGCAAGGGATACCTCCTCCTCAAATCCAGCAGCTGGCCAGGCCTCACTTCTACCTGCAAATAGGCCTGGATGGTTGGTTTTTAAGGAAAACACCTTGCAGAGGAATCATTTGCTCCCTTTATCAGCTCTTCCTCCAGGGCCTGACTCCCAGGGCCTGGGCTGTAACACAGTCCACTCAACAAACCCTCTACCTACCTGCTGCCTGTTATTTGGACTGCCTCAGATGCAGGACTGCTCAGTGTTTCCCAGTTTAGATTCCAGAAGTGAGCAAGTAGCCTGCATTCCCTCTCTAGACATCTGCCTCTCTCAAGGCTTCCACAGTGTCTGGAACTATGATCTGTAAGAGTTACTAAGAGGGCAGGAGCAGGCCCAAAGCAGCAGCCTCCACAGGAACAGAAACAAGGGAGTGACCCCTCAGGAAGCAGGCCCAAGCCAGAGATCTCTGCAGGACTGGGCTCAAGCCAGGGACCTCCATGGGAGCAGGGCCAAGCCAGGGACATCTGCAGGAACAGGCCTGAGGCAGCAACCTCCACAGGAGCAGGCCTGAGCCAGTAGCCACAACTGGAGCAGGCCCAAGCCTGAGAACACACTCAGCACCACAAAGAACAATACAACACCGACAGAAACTAGTGGCCCTAAAACAGCAAGACCTGAGCACCCAAATATAGATGAAGCAGAAGAAAATGATCTTAAAAATTAACTTTAGGAGAATGTTTGAGGCCCTAAAAGAGGAAATGAAAAAATCCCTCAAAGAAATGGAGGAAAAGACAAACAAAAAATTGGAAGTGAAAGACCCCCCCCCCCCCCAATATTGGAAGACTCTCACTCAAGCCTCGGGATAATGCGATTCCCCCAGTAACTCACGAGAGACCGTCCTTGCTGCAATTACACGAGGTTTAATGACAAGATGACCAGTGCACTGGGGCCGAGACTCATAACCCATGCAGGGGAAGAGTTAGACCCCGAGTGATCGGGAGAAGTAGTTTTTATAGGAAGAAACCACACAGCCCAGGAATCTGAAAGGGGGGCAGGGAGGGTATCACAGAAAATTCTGAAAATTCCAGTGATGATTACAAGGGGGCAACTCCCTGCCTCTCAAGATCATTCTCAAGGTCATAATCAGCTAATTCCTATACCAATGATAATTACTGGAGGGTGATAATTACTAGGGGGTGATAATTACTGGGGGAATCTCCCTATTTCTCAAGATTACTCTCAAGATTACAATCTACTTTTATCTTCAGCTAGTTCCTGGAACCCTGAAACTGGCTAATCCTAGATTTCTGATTCTTCTCTTCCTGCTAGATTTTTGGCTCTATTTTCCTGCTAAGGGGATCTGGATTTATCCAGGTCTTTCAGAAGAAATCAAAAAATCCCTTAAAGAAAACCAAGAAAAAAAACAATCAAATAGGTGAAAGTAATGATTCAAGACTTGAAAACTGAAATAGAGACAATAAAGGAAACACAAACAGAGGGAATTCTGGAAACAGAAAATATGAGAAAATGATCAGGAACCACATGCAAGCATAAACAGCAGAATACAAGAGATGGAAGAGAGAATCTCAAGAGCTGAAGATACAACTGAGGAAATAGACTCATCGGTCAAAGAAAACATTAAATCTAACAAAAGCTTAACACAAAATATCCAGGAAATATGAAAAGACTCCCACAGGGCAGGAAACCCTGACTGCCCTGGGGGACAGAGGGGAAGGAGGGGGGGAGTAGGGGGAGTGGGAGGGTGTTGGGAGGGGGGGCGGAAATGGAAACTTTTATAATTTAATAAAATTTACTAAAAAAAAATATGAAAAGACACCATGAAAAGACAAAACTTAAGAATAATAGGGATAGAAGAAGTCCAACTCAAAAGCACAGAAAATATATTTAGCAAAATAATAGAAGAAAACTTTCCCAACCTAAAGAAAGATATGCCTATGAAGATACAAAAAGCTTACAGAACACCAAAAAGACTGGCTCCAAAAAAAGTCCCCTCACCACATAATAATCAAAACACTAAAAATACAGAGTAAAGTAGTACTATTAAGAGCTGCAAAAGAACAAGACAAGTAATATATAAAGGCAGACCTATCAGAATTACACCTGACTTCTCAGTGGAAACCATGAAAGCCAGAAGAGCATGATCAAGCATTATGCAGACATTAAGAGACCATGGATGTCAGCCCAGACTACTATACCCAGCAAAACTTTCAACGACCATAAACAGACAAAACAAGATATTCTATGACAGAACCAGATTTAACTAATACCTAGTCACAAACCCAGCCCTACACAAAGTACTAGAAGGAAAACTCCAACCCAAGGAAGTTAGCTACATCTACAAAAACACGGACAACAGATGATCTCACGGCAGCAAATCCCAAAGAAGGGAAAATACACATAATAACATCACCAACAACGAAAATTAAAATTACAGGAACTAGAAATCACTGATCATTAATATTCCTTAATATAAATGAACTCAACTCACCTAGAAAAAGACACAGGCTAGGGGCTAGAGAGATGACTCAGTGGTTAAGAGCACTGGTTGTTCTTCCAGAGTAGCCGGGTTCAATTCCCAGCAACCACATAGCAGCTCACAACTGTCTATAATTCCAGTTCCAGGGGACCCAATACCAATGGCAAAACGCCAATGCGCATAAAGTAAAAATAAATAAATTTTTAAAAGTATACCTTGAAAATATTAAAAAGAAAAAAGACACAGGCTAACAGATTCAATTAACACTACTAAAGCTTAAATCATTCATTAAACCCCACACACTAATAGTGGGAGACTTCAACACCCCACTCTCACCACTGGACAGGTCTGTCAGACAGAAAATTAACAGAGAATTAAGGGAACTAGCAGATATTATGAATCAAATGGACTTAACATTCAATCCAAACATAAAAGAATATACCATCTTCTTAGCACCTCATGGAACCTTCTCAAAAATTGACCACATACTAGGTAACAGAGCAAACCTCAATAGATACAAAACATCAGAATAAGCCCATGTATCTTCTCAGCTCACCAGGGCTTAAAATTAGAATTCAACCACCAATTCCAGAAAGCCCACAGACACGTGGAAATTAAACAATGCTCACCTGAATCATCAATGAGTCAAGGAAGAAATAAAGGAAGAAATTAAAGACGTCCTAAAATTCAATAAAAATGACCATACAACATACCCAAATTTATGGGACACAATGAATGTAGTGTTAAGAGGAAAGTTCATAGCACTAAACGCCTACAAAAAAAAAAAAAAAAAAGCTGGAAAAATCCCACACTAGTGAATTAACAGAACATCTAAAAACTCTAGAACAAAAAGAAGCAAACTCACCCAGGAGGACAAGATGTCAGAAAATAATCAAATTGAGCCTGGTGGTGGTGGTGGCAGCGGCAGCAGCGTATGCCTTTAATCCCAGCACACGGGGAGGCAGAGGCAGGCAGATCTCTGTGAGTTCAAGGCCAGCCTGATCTACAAGAGCTAGTTCCAGGACAGGCTCCAAAGCTACAGAGAAACCCTGTCTCGAAAAAAAAAAAAAAAAGAAAAGAAAGAAAGAAAGAAAAAAAAAGAAAGAATCAAATTGAGAACTGAAATCAACAAAATAGAAACAAAGAAAATAATACAAAGAATCAATGAGACACAAAGTTGGTTCTTCAAGAAAATCAAACAAAATAGACAAATCTTTATCCAAACTAACCGAAAAGCAGAGAGAGAATATCCAAATTAACAAAATCAGAAGTGAAAGGGGGAACATAATAACAGATACATAGGAAATCCAGAGATTCATGAGGTCACATTTCAAAAACCTATACTCCACATAATTGGAAAACTTAAAGAAAATGGAGAATTTCTGGATAAATATCAATTATCAAAATTAAATCAAGACCAGATAAGCAAATTAAATAGACTTATAACTGCTAAAGACATAGAAACAGTCATCAAAAGTCCCCCCCCCCCCAAAAAAAATCCAGGGCCAGATGGTTTCAGCACAGAATACACAGGATTTTCAAAGAACTAATACCAATATTCCTCAAATTGTTCCACACAATAGAAACAGAAGGAACATTGCCAAACTCTTTTTATGAAGCTACACTTACCCTGATACCCAAACCACATAAAGACATTTTTAAGAAAGAGAATTACAGACCAATCTCATTCATGAACATTGATGCAAAAGTACTCAGTAAAATACTGGCAAACCAAATCCAAGAACACATCAGAACCATCATCCACCATGATCAAGTAGGCTTCATCTCAGAGATGCAGGGATGATTCAACACACAAAAATCTGTCAATGTAATCCACTATATAAACAATATAATCCACTATATAAATAAAACCACATGATCATCTAATTAGATGCTGAAAAAGCCTTTGACAAAATACAACATCCTTTCATGATAAAGGTCTTGGAGAGAGCACGGATACAAGGAACATAACTAAACATAATAAAGGAAATATACAGCAAGCCAACAGCCAACATCAAACTAAAGGAGAGAAACACAAAGCGATCCCATTGAAATTAGGAACAGGACAAGGTTGCCCACTCTCTCCATATCTATTCAATATAGTTCTTGAGGTTCTAGGTAGAGCAAATAAGACACCAAAAGGAGATCAAGGGCTACAAATCAGAAAAGAAGTCAAACTCTATTTGCTGATGATATGATAGTTTACATAATTGATTCCAAAAATTCTATCAAGGAACTTCTACAACTCATAAACACCTTCAGTAATGTAGCAGGATACAAAATAACTGAAAAAAATCAGTAGCTCTCCTTTACACAGATGATAAACAGGCTGAGAAAGAAATCAGAGAAGCATCACCCTTCACAATAGCCACAAATAACATAAAATATCTCGGAGTAACTAACCAAACAAGTGGGAGACCTGTATGACAAGAACTTTTAATCTTTGAGGAAGGAAATTGAAGAAGACACCAGAAAATGGAAAGATCTCCCATGCTCTTTGGTAGGTAGAATTAACATAGTAAAAATTACAATCTTAAACAAAAGCAATCTACAGATTCAATGCAATGCCCTCAAAAATCCTAGCAAAATTCTTCATAGATCATGAAAGAACAATACTCAACTTCATATGAAAAATAAAAAAAAAACAGGATAGCCAAAACAATCCTGTACAATAATGGAACTTCTGGAGGCATCACAATCCCTGACTTCAAACTCTACTACAGAGCTACAGTACTGAAAACAGCCTGGTATTGGCATAAAAAGAGACAGGAGGACCAATGGAACTGAATTGAAAACCCAGATATCAATCCACGTACTTATGAACACCTGATTCTTTACAAAGACGCAAATAATATAAAATAGAAAAAAGAAAGCATATTCAACAAATGGTCCTGGCATAACTGGATATCAACATGTAGAAGAATAAAAACAGATCCATATTTATCGCTATGCACACAACTCAAGTCCAAATGAATCAAAGACCTCAACATAAAACCAAACACACTGAACCTCATAGAAGAGAAAGTGGGAAGTACACTTGAACGCATTGGTACAGGAGACTATTTCCTTAATATAATGCCAGTAGCACAGACATTGAGAGAAACAATTAATAAATGGGACCCCCTGAAACTGAGAGGCTTCTGTAAAGCAAAGGACACGGTCAACAAGACAAAACGGCAGCCTAAACAACTAAAGACACTAAGGAAATGCTCAACATCCTCAGCCATCAAGGAAATGCAAATCAAAACAACTCTGAGATTCCATCTTATACCTGTAAGAATGACCAAGATCAAAAACACTGATGACAACTTATGCTGGAGAGGGTGTGGGGTAACAACTCCTGCATTGTTGGTGGGAGTGCAAGCTGGTGCAGCCCCTTTGGATATCAGTATGGCGATTTCTCAGAAAATTAGGAAACAACCTGCCTCAAGACTCAGCGATAACATTTTTAGGTATATACCCAAAGGATGCTCAATTGTAACACAAAGACATGTGCTCAACTATGTTCATAGCAGCATTGTTTGTCATAGCCAGAACCTGGAAACAACCTAAATGCCCCTCTACCGAAGAATAGATAAGGAAAATGTGGTACATTTACACAATAGTGTACTACACAGCAGAAAAAATAATGACATCTTGAAATTTGCAGGCAAATGGAAAAATATAATATTGAGTGAGGTGACCCAGTCCCTGAAAGACATATATAATATATACTCACTCATAAGTGGCTTTTAGACATAAAGCAAAGAAAAACCAGCCTATAACTCACAATCCCAGAGAACCTAGACAACAATGAGAACTCTAAGAGAGGCATACATAGATCTGATCTATATGGGAAGTAGAAAAAGACAAGATCTCCCGAGTAAATTCAGAGCATGGGGACCATGGGAGAGGGTTGAAGGGGAGGGGAGAAAAAAGGGAGGGGATCAGATAAAAAATGTATAACTCAATAAAAAATAATTTTAAAAAAAGAAAGAAAAGAGTTACTTAGAATTCAAGTTTGCAGATCTAGCCTGGAGACGGTCCCTCCAGAAAGCCCAGGCCATGCATTCCAGGAGTCCCCTTAGTCCCTATCACTCCCCAGGTTGCTTGGAGACTGGAATCAGCTTTAGCAATAAAGGTTCTCTCCTGAGAGGCCCTCTGCTAGGATGCCTCTCTCCTCCTGGCCTGCTTGCAAGGATTAGGGCTACAAGAGAAGGTTCCTTTGCCGATTCTCTGTAGGAGGAGGAATAATTTGTCTGGCTGTTTATTTAACTCCATCCATCCATTTACACGTTACCCCTTTGTTATTTCACCACTTACAGAGGACCTATTCAGGGACCTGCTGTGTCCCCTGTTGTGATGTCTGCTGAGGATGTAAGAGCTGCTGGCCTCTGTCAGTGGAGATCCAGATGGGCTGAGGGAAAGAAAGCAAGACAATTGCCTAAGGGCACAAAGGTGGGGGTCAAGTAGAGAGAAGTTGCTGGGAAGCCCTGCCCTTACCAGATTCTCCTTGTTCTAGTAGATAGTTGAGTGCACACTAGCACACACTCACACACACACACACACACACACACACTCACACACACACTCACACATAGTCTCACATACTCACACGTACACACAGAAAGAGAGAGAGGTCGAATCTAGTAACACAGACTATAATATGACTAATATAATATAAATATAATATAATACAGATTATATGGATTGACAGGAAGTGCTGAAAAGCAGTATAACAAATGCTTCCTGAGAGATGTTATTTCAAGAGGTACAAGGATTTTTAAAAATTATTTATTTGTTTATTTTCTATACAGTGTTCTGTTTTCATGTATGCCTGCAGGGCACCAGGTCTCAATACAGATAGTTGTGAGCCACCATGTGGTTGCTGGGAATTGAACCTTTGGAAAATCAGGCAGTGCTCTTAACCTCTGAGCCATCTCTCCAGCCCCCGGATTTTTTTTTTTAATGAAAATAATTAAGTAACCCATGGTCCCCACACAGGAAACACCTATTTCTAGCTGGTCAGTCACAGGAAGGGTGTGGTAGCAACGCGGAGGAAAGTCACTGAGCCCAATCCAGGCTGTGCCACCTGGACTGAGTCAGAATAGTCATTCCAAAAGAGCCTAGAAGGTGACACAGGCAAGAGGACAGTATGGAAAGATCCGATGGTCTAGTGTGGTTGAGAAGAATAACAAGAAGTTCTCAGACAGAGGAAATAAGGCTGGCGAGGTGGCTGGAGATTGAGTCACACAGAGACTCATGAAGGAAATAATGTCCCTTGTCGTGACAGATGTTCAAGGCCATCAAAATGGTCTACTAGGTAACTTCTCAGGCTTGAAAGTGGAGGGACAAATGGGAGCAGAGCGGGAAGATCAGTTAAGAGACAACAGGAATTGTCCACACCAGAAGTAGTGGGCCTGAGTTAAGCAGGGGCAGTTGTAGAATATTCCTTTACACTATGTGAAGATACGTCATTGCAACTGGTTTAATAAAAAAGTTGAACAGTCAACAGCTAGGCTTTGGAGGCAGAAAGAACGCTGAGAAGAAGAAGGCAGAATCACCAGCCAGATAGAGGAAGGATGAGCAATAGAGACTAAAGGTAACCAACTTACATAAAAGAATGTAAATTATTAAAAAAAAAGAATGTTACTTAAAAGATATGGGTTAATTTACATTACAATGGCTAGTTAGAAACAAGCCTAAACTCTCGGCCAAGCATTCATAATGAATAATAAGTCTCGGTGTTATTTTTTGTGAGCTGGTGGCCCACAAAGAAAATTTCATCTACAATGGTCAGTTGAGGGGGAGAGAAGTGCACTGTCTGTGTCACGTGGTGTGCATGGTATGTGTGGTGTGCGCGGTGTGCATGGTACATGTGGTGTGCGTGGTGTGCATAGTATGTGTGGTGTGCATGGTGTGCATGGTATGTGTGTGGTGTGCATGGGATATGTGGTGTGCGTGGTGTGCATGGTATGTGTGTGGTGTGCGTGGTATGCGTGGTACGTGTGTGGTGTGCATGGTATGTGTGGTGTGCGCAGTGTGCGTGGTACGTGTGGTTTGCGTGGTGTGCATAGTATGTGTGGTGTGCATGGTGTGCATGGTATGTGTGTGATGTGCGCGGTGTGCATGGTACATGTTGTGTGTGTGGTCTATGCTTTTCACCCAATTTGTTCCCACATCCTTCAGATCCTGTCTCTGGGTCGCTTCACCTGCTCTGTAGATGAGAGCAGATCTTTTCCTGTGTCCTGGCACAGAGTTGGATACCTCCATTCCTATTCTTCCCAGTCACCATCCAGATTTACTCCAGAGCTTATCTGACTCATAGCTGAGTTCCTCGTTCACACCACAGGTTGTTGTGAGCCTGGGAACTGTGCCTGCCTCGCTCACTGCTCACGCTTTGTCTTAGCATGTGATAGGACTCCATCAGTATCCCTCACCTGATTGCTGTTTGGAAGCCCGGGGAAGATTTAGAGAGCATCACATGAGTTGGGAAAAGCTGGATATAAACACATAAATAGGAAAATAACATCACAGGACAGCACAACAGAGATAAAAGGCCTGTGTTGTGAGCCCAAGGTCAGAGCAGATAGTGTGTGTTAAGGAAGGAACTTAACAGCTGGGATGTTTTTGTCGCAAGTAGCAAACTAGGGAACTCAAATCAGAATCAGCAGAAGAGGAGTTGATTATCTCTTAGCAGAGGTTCAAGGGAAGGGCAGGCTTGGAGTGATGAGTTCCGCACCTCAAGTTTTCTCTCCTCCTCTGCCATCCTCGAGTGGGCTTTGTCTACAAGCTGGGTGGCCGGATGCCCACAGCATTTCTAGTCAGGGAACTATACTGTTGAAGAAGGAGAGAATCCTCCAAAGCATCTCTGCCAGTGTTGAGTCAACATGGCCACTTCCAGGCAAACTGCTGGTAAGGGAGGTAAAATTCAAGGACTAAGAAAGTTGGACAGGCCAGACATGGTGGTACATGCCTGTTATCCTAGCATTCAGTAGGAGGATTGTCAATATGAGAACAGACTGGACTATATCTCAAGACATTGTCTCAAAAAAACAAAACAAACAAACAAACAAATAAAAAAAAACAATGCATTGTCCGGAAAGGTGGTGCACACCTTTGATCCCAGCAGTGAGATGTAGAGGGGGGCAGACCTCTGTGAGTTCCTGGTACTTCAGGGTTGAGAGTAAGATTATCTCAAATAGACAAAGCAAACAAACAGACAAACAAACAGACAAACAAACCAGTGTCGCAGAATGTAGCTCTGAGGTCCAACACTTTCTTAGTGTGTACAAGGCTCTGGGTTCAGTCCCTAGCAACAGGAAAAGAAAAAAAAAAGAAGGGAGGGAGGGAGGAAGTAGGAGGAAGGGAAGGAGGTAAAGAGGAGGGAGGGAGGGAAGGAAGAAGGGAGAAGAGAGGGAGGGAAAGAGGGAAGGAGGAAGGGAGAAAATTCAGACTAAGTACAGTCTACCTGTGGTAATAACTTGAGATCAGTGCCTAATCCATTATAAGAGGAGAGCAAAAATCCCACAAGAAAATTAGGGGTCTTCTAGACATGAGTAAGAGATGCTACTGTATCCTGAAAAGGTCTAAAAAAGACCCCATAGAAGATGTGTTTAAGTTAATTTTTCAGAATTATAGGACTCATTCAAATAGGAAAGTGTTATGATTTGCTGGCCTGGTCTGTCACCTGGGTACCACGTCCCGTTAAGAGACAAGCCCTGCCCTCTCTCAAATCCCTCCTCCTCCAGCCTGCTGCTCTCTCTGTTTCCACCTCTCTCTCTTGAAGAGCTAACTTCTGTGCTCGCTCTCTCTTCTCCCTCCTCTCCCTCTGTGTGCCTCTCTCTCTCTTCTTCCCTTTCCCTCTTTTCCCCACTTTCCTTTCCCCTCCATAACCCACTACAAAAACTATACTGACTCTCTTTGCATGGTGTGCCTGTCCATCTCTCACCTGCCACGGGCTCCTTGTGGGACCAGCTGCCCTGCCAAAGCCAAGGTCTCTCACCTGCCACCTCCCACCTGCCTGGGATCCACATAGGCCTCGAGTGGTGGGACCTGCTGCCCCTTGGGGAACTGTGCCATTTTATCTAACCCACTGCAGAAAGAGTAAGGAGAAATGAGTTTCAGAAATGAAGATGAGCCAGGCTTGCTCCAGACATGCCTTCCAAGAGATCCTGTTTGAATCCACTCAAAACTAGGCCATAAAAACCTTGGACTTTGATGGCAAAAAGGCCGTCACCCCCCTGTTGCGCTGCTCGGTACCTTCACCCTCTTGGGGCTTCTGTTTCCTCCTCCATGGAAGGAGTGAGGCCGGCCGTGCTGTGTCCCCGGAACGTGACCAAGAGTACTACACTGTTTGGGAGTCTGGGCATGGATGGCATCCATGAACATTTGTGTCCTGCCTTGGGAAAGGATGCCACTGTAGAAAACACACTGAGGTGCCAACACAAACTTCAGAAGTAGAGCCACAAATTTGGGCATGAATACCAAGAGAGATTTCATTTTAACTGTTGTCTCGGAGGCACACGGGACCTTCCCTTGTCTTCTGTTTCAAGCTCTTGACTTTTGTTAACATAAACTTTGGCGGCAGGTGAAATGGGAAGGTCACTGGATGGCACATGGACCCCAAAAAAGGGTCCAACTAAGTGTCCCAGACATCTAAGGCAGCCCAAGGAGATGAGAGCGCTGTTAGAGAATGTTGAGGACCTTCTTAGTGGGGAGATCCTTGTAGGCATAAAGATGACAATATATAGTCCCCATAGTTATTCAGAAGCATCGCCTGCATGGTAGCACAAGGTCTATTCTAGGGGACTTGTTTGGGTAAGTTTTGGCCTGACTTCTGCAGGTGAGCAGCAAAAGAACTGGTTTTGCCTTAGATTCACTCAGTGACCTGCAAGTTCAGGATGGGGGCTGCTGTCCTTGCTCTCCATCAGAGGTCTGAGCTGTTCAGGACACAGACTGAGTGTATATAGATGCTTATGCAGGCATGATTGTGACTTGGAAGGAAGCTGTTCCACATGTTGTGGGTACAGGATCTTTGTCCTGAGAAAGATCGCCTCCTTAAAGAACCTAGAGAGAGACAAACACACCAGGAGAGAGGCCCGAACAGGGATTTGAAAACCATCAAGAGCTTCAGTCACTGGTAGGGGAGAGGGAGGGATGCTAATCTGATGCGGGGTGGGGGTGGGGTGGGGGGGGTACTGAGGGGACACAGGACGGGCAAGCAGCACTGCACAGTGTTTATTATATAAGACAGCAATTGTCCCTACCGAGCAATGGGACCTATGCTTTCTAGGGTTTAGAAGTTCAAGCCTCTCTGTGCATTGGTCTCAGAGTTCCACAGCGTGGGCTGCACAAGCTGAGGACACCCACTGCCCCGCTGCAAGCATTAACAGCCAGAAAGACTGCCACTGCAGCAGTCCTTAATGGAGCTCCCCAACTCCGTCTCCCGGCCTGCATTATTAATGCATTATGTCATCGTGCCTTGCACTTGCTCTTGGCTGCTGAAATTTTTAGAGCAGTATTATTAATTGAATCAATTAGTGCTGGGGCTATCAGCCCAGCCATGTCAGAAGACTGGAGACATACAAGGCAAGGATCTCTCCCTCTCTCTTTGCGACCCCATCTCCCCCAACTCTATTTCTTTTTCCTGGGAATCTCCACTCCCTACCTCTCTTGTTTTTGTCTCCCTATCCTGTTTCTCTTCCCATTTCCTCTTGCTATTCTCCCTGCCTTGCAGGGAGCCTGAGAGAACAGCACTCACTTCCTCAGCCTGGCCATTCAGGTTTCCACTCCTGCATCCCCCCAACATGGTCCTCCAGACAGGTCAGGAAGCAGCAACACAGACCACCAGTGTCACTGACTTCCTGCTGCCTGAAACACTAGACTACCTGATTTGGATGGAGACTGTCCTTGTAGCTTCTAAGTTAGCTGGTTAGGGCATAGGAAGGCAGGTAAGAAAAGACTTGGTGCTCACTGCCTGTCAGACCCATTCATTCATTCATTTGTTCATTTCATTCATTCCTTTCCTCTCCATGTGTATCTAACCTTATGATAGGTACCATGAAAATAAATGAGACTGAACTCCAGTTCTGGGATGGGCATGATAGCCAGAGAGAGCAGGCAGAGACTGAAAGAACTACAGCAAAATGGTACAAAAGAAGTGGACTCCTTCAGGGATGACCAAGCCCCTTAGAGCACCTGTGTGGCTCAGGTGGGGAAGAAGAAAGCCCAGGAAAATGGAGAGGTCCTCAAGAGGAGGGAAAGTGAGGTCCAGACGGGGCTCTGGTGAATAGGGTCAGCCCAGGTCCAGACAGGCTGGGACTCTGGTGGGCAGGGTCAGCCCCAGGTCCAGGCAGGCTGGGACTCTGGTGGGCAGGGTCAGCCCCAGGTCCAGGCAGGCTGGGATTCTGGTGGGCAGGGTCAGCCCCAGGTCCAGGCAGGCTGGGACTCTGGTGATCAGGGGCTGACAGGCTGGGGCTCTGGTGGGCAGGGTCAGCCCAGGTCCAGGCAGGTTGGGGCTCTGGTGGGCAGGGTCAGCCCCAGGTTCAGGCAGACTGGGGCTCTGGTGAGCAGGGTCAGTCCCAGGTTCAGGCAGGCTGGAGCTCTAGTGGGCAGGGTCAGCCCCAGCAGGGAGAAAGGAAGGAGCATCTCAGTACCCAGGAGGAACTGGGTAGCTCTCTAGCCAATGCCAGTCCAACTGGAGTGGGGCCAAGAAGTGAGTGGGAAACCTGGATGGGGGCCAGGCCACCTGGGCACCAGTGCCCATGCCTCTGATCCCTTCATCAGAAATCAGCAGCTCACATTCCCTGTAAAACAAACAGATACCTGGATGGAAACATCCAGGGTGAATCACCCATGACACTCCTCCCTATTCACTGTCCCTTTCATCAAAAGCAGGCTCACCTTACAGAAAGAGATATCCCTAGAAAACTAAGGGCCAGGGGTCCACTTGGACATCTTAAACCCCAGTGGGAGTGTGTTCTTGAGGTTTTTTTTTAATTATTATTATTTTTCTCCTTAGTCTTTTTCTGTTTGAAATGTATCAAGCATGTACAGAGAGAATAGAACAACGATCCTCTTCTACTCCAGCTGGGTTTCAAGAATTATCACATCCTGGTACACAGATGACCAACAAGGATATATTAGACCTAAGCATGAAGATATGTATCTATGAAAATGTTCTAATGGAAAATCGCATCTTTATATACTAACTTTCAGAATTAATTTAGGGCTAGGGATGTAGCTCAGGGGATAGAGGGCTTGCCTAGCATGTACAAACACCTGGGTTTGATTCATAAACTGGACAGGATGGCACACCCTAAAATTCCAGCACATGGAAGGTAAAAGCAAATTCAAGACCATCCTCCCAGTTTACAATTTACATAGCAAGTTCAAAGTTAACCTGAGCTATTGAGTCCTTGTTTCAGAAATAATAAGTTTTAAAAACCAATATATCGACTCATGCTCAATGCTTCTCCCATCCTCCCAACTGTTTGGAGGGCCTGAAGGATATTCTTCCAAGGTAATATCTTTTCTAAAGGAAAAATCTACTAGCATTTTATTCTGGTATTTTTTCTTTTAAAAGAGCCTCTGTATTCTCTTTCAAACACACATTATGATCATCCATGAGGTTAATTTCAAGTGGAGGAAAGGTCCCCTTGTTAAACTTGCCCAATGTGAAAGGGCAAGAGATGGTGTTATTTACTCATCCGACATCTAGAGAACTTAGGATAATCGAGGGACAACAGAAAGGTCTCATGTGGTAAACTGCTGAGGATCACAAAATCCAAGACCCTCTTGGTACACTGCATTGCCTCAAACTCCGTTTCATCTACTGGGAAACTGCTGCGGGAGCTCCTTCAGCCAATAGCTTTAAGATACCAGCCCACTTGGGCGTGATCTCTTATACTATAAATGCAGCCGTACAGTGTGCACTTGCTCTCTTGCTTCCTGCGTCATGAGGGAAATGTTTTTTTCTGTGGAATCCTGTAAAATAAAATGATGGTTAAGATTCAAGGTTGCTGTTTTGTATAATTGCAAATGGTCTCTGAGTAGTCAATAGTTTTTTTTTTAAGTTATAAACTGGTTGGCCTATTAGCTCAGGCTTTCTTATTAACTAACTCTTACATCTTAACCCATAATTCTTGTTTGTGGTAGCCATGTGGCTTGGCACCTTTTATCAGTGAGGCACTCCCATCTTGTTTCCTCTGTGTCTGGATGATGATTGTAGACTGAGTCTTTCTTCTTTCCAGAATTTTTCTATTCTGGTCTCCCCACCTATACTTCCTGCCTAGCTACTGGTCAATCAGCATTTTATTAAACCAGTACAACTGACAAACCTTTACAGGGTACAAGACCATTGTCACATATCACTCCCCCCCCCTCCATTTTTTAAAACCAGAACTCTGAATCAAATCTCTTTTGTTTAGCTTTTTTTTCCCTATTATCCATAACAACTTGTAACCAACATTCTAAACAAAGGCAAACATCCATAATCCATTTTTTTTAGAAATGTGGGCAAAGTTATCTAAGTTACTTCCTGCTGACTGGGGGGCAATGATAATCTTATGGGAACCTAAAGAAAATTTAGAATTATGGTCAAGTCCTGACTAGAATATTCTGTGAGGTTTGATCATCTCAGCCAGCAGTCTTGAGACTGTTCTAGATAAAGAACTCAGACATCTGGGCCATCTACTCCTATTGGATTTTTCTTGGCCCAAAATGAATCCACAGCTTCTCATTTCCTGTGGAAACAAAAACAAAACCTCTTCTCCAAAGTAGCATATCTTTTGACCTAAATTTTGAAGTCAAAGCATTTTCAAAATATATATGTTGTATTAATCCAGCAACATTTATGATCAAATGTCTTTGAGCAGCTGTTGCTCCTTCCTCAGCATTCAAACCATTCAATAACAACATAATAACATATAGTATCAAGATTCTGTGTATTTTCCATCTTTACATGGCTTTATTTTGAATTCTATTTCTTTTATTTTCATTTTTAATTTTTGGTTTTTTGAGACAGGGTTTCTCTGTATATCTTTGGTTGTCCTGAAACTCACTCTGCAGACCAGGTTGTCCTCGAACTCACAAATTTCTGCCTGCCTCTGCCTCCCAAGTGTTGGAATTAAAGGTATGTGCCACCACACCCAACTACTCTCTTTTTTATTTTAAAGACTTTATCCATTTTCTTTTTTCTCCCAAGCCTACATATATTTTTAAACACACTGTAAACTATAAAGGTTTTTTCATCTGAATCTATTTTTACTGTATATCTCTTTTTCTGATCACGTGAGTCTTTAATTTGCTAAGCAATATGCCAGGATTAAAGTTGTGGCTTTGATGACTGGATCCCCCAAATTCCTTAGCTTTCTGAGAGTCTAGCTTCATGGCAGAGGTACTGGCAGGAGCCATGTTTATTACCACAACTCTATGGAGTTTCGAGGTCTGTGCTACCACCAAGAAGCATGCTGTCGGCAATTCATAAACACCATTTAAGTATTTGCTGGCAGTTCTCTTAAAACAACTGCAAGGTTTTTGCAGCTAAAGCTGAGTCAGGAAGTCTCTCTTAAATGAGACACACTTTCCTCTAGCAAACAGAGCCCACCCAAGAAAATGCTGCTACCAAGAAGTCATGCTTAATTCTGTTCTTATGTGTCTACTTCCCAAGCTCTCTCAGGTTTTAAGTGGATTTAACTGTCCACATTGATGCCATTTGTTGCCTGAGATTTCTGTCCCACCTGGTCCCGCAGCCTTTCAGTCCCAAAGAAACACACAGACATCCACATTAATTATAAACTGGTTGGCCTATTAGCTCAGGCTTCTTATTAACTCTTAAAGCTTACATTAGCCCATAATCCTTGTCTGTGTTAGCCTTGTGGCTTGGTACCTTTTATCAGCAAGGCATTCTCATCTTGTTTCCTCTGTGTCTAGATGATGACTACAGACTCTTTTTTTTTTTTTTGGAAGATTTATTTATTTATTACATATAAAGTTTTCTGTCTGCAGGTCAGAAGAGGACACCAGATCTCATTATAGATAGTTGTGAGCCATCATGTGGTTGCCGGGACTTGAACTCAGGACCTCTGGAAGAGAAGTCAGTGCTCTTAACCTTAAGATGGCTCTGAGCCATCTTTCTAATCCTTGTTTTGTTTTTAAGTTCTTATTTGCAGCTCTGGCCAGAACATTGTAAGAAAGTGCACCATTTCCACAGCTGGTACCCAAAGACTGGTCTCATAGTAGCGCTATCAACATCATGATGTCATATCAACCAGGTGGAGTCATTGTTGTGGGGTCCCATCTTTTCCTGGAAGCTTCAAAGATTACTGCAGGAAAATCTACTGTTCATTGTTGAAAACTTAAATATTATTTATATAGACATATATTCAACGAAAGATGCAATATAGACAAAATGGGCATGGAGAAAAGTAAAGTATTTCCTTAATATCTATCTTCTTTCTGAATGGCATTTGTACTTGAGCGCCAACCCTGGAACAGAAGGAAATTAGCTGACATTGTGCCCCGGCTCAGCACTCCCTGCCTGGGTAGGCAGCAGAATCAGGTCTACTAGACATGCACAACCGGGAAAGCAAGGTGGATTCCTGTCACCATACATAGAAATATCTAAACCATGCATTGTGCTACATGGCAGATTTAGGTTTTACTCAGATTAAAAGGGTTTATATGTTGCATGGTGCTTCCCAGAGTTGAGGTGATAGGGATGGCTCCCACTGGGTAGTCTCAGAGGCAGTAAACATGTTTCCTCCATGTTGGAATGGGTAGAGCCAGCAGGCAGGGCTGTATTGTCTCTAGCCATACCCACTTAGCATTAAAAAGTGGTTCTGGTCAGAAAAGGATTATAGATAGTCAATGAAGACAAATCCAGATGGAAAAGACCTCTAAATGGGTCACAGTGAGGGATAAATGTATGTAGGCTTGGGAGAGCAGAGAAAAAGAGTATAGACAGTTATTAAAAAAGTAAATGGTTTTTGTAAAAATAAAGCAAAGTTTTTAAAGAGACATAGTACAGATAGTCATTGATTAAAAGGAGTAAAGAAAAATAAGCCACATAAAGATGGAATATTCACAGACAGTTTGGATTATGCATATTATTGTGTTTTCTTTGAATTTTTTGACTGTAAAGAGATATTTGATTCTGGGAATTGCTAAGATAAACCAACATATATGTTTTAAAGGTTCCTTGACTTCAAAATTTGAGTCTAAGGATATGTTGCTTTAGAAAAGATGTCCTGCTTTTGTTTCCACAGAGGATGAGAACCTGTGGAATCCTTCCAGACTAATGTGGTTTGATAGACCAAGATCCCCCAGAAAGGCCTCCATGAACACCCCCCAAAATACTTCACCCAACAAAAAGCAGGAAGCAGTTTGAAGAGAACTATGCCCATATTCCCAAATATTGTTTATAAATGTTTGTTTACATCTAAAGGGTGATATGCTATAGAGATTTGCATTGGTACAGATCTTGCTTTATTGATACAAATTTAAGGTCAATTTTGAATATATATATATATATATATATATATATATATATACACATATATGCTCTTGATTAAGGTGTTGTGTTTGTGCAGTTCATTTGAAAATGTAATGCATAATTAAGAAATATAGGTTAATAGATAATCATCTATAATAGTCAAACTTGTAATCATGTTAGTTAGGTTTTCTAGATATATAGAGATATATTTCATTTAGATAGGTGTTCTTCAAATCTTTCTGAGACCTTCAGAATATGGCATTTAAAATGTTTTAAGATCTTAGGACTTTTCATGACAATGAAACACTTCTGCTCCTGGCAGCACCGATCTACTTCAAAAGGATGATGGGTACCAAAGAGTTTCCTTATGGCATTGGTTAGCCATTTGGGAAAGAAAACTGCTCTTGCCTGGACTGCTTGATGCTATGCTGTATGAACTGGACATGTAGGACCCACATAGAAATGACTGTTGAACTTGCCTAAAGGTGAGAGAATCCTTCAGGTTTCCTGCTTCATCAAAGAGTCTGCTAGACATTCTGCAGGACACAGAAGACTGACAAACTGTCAATATAGGTGGAACTGTCTTTGAAATTTCCTGCATCATGGAAAAGTCTTTTGGATACTATGGGCCTGTGGGCTGAAGACTGGATGCTTCAACAGTACAGAAGAACTTTGGGTGACTGTCCAGGCAGTGAGATGTCTCTGTCAATTCTAGAGTTTTAGAGGTTTCTTACAATTTATTTTCTGTTTACTTAGGTAATATATCCTTCTGAAGTTTTTGATGGAGCTGAAGAATAGATAGTTATAATTAGAGTTTTCCTTAGTTATGATAAAAGATAAAGTAGATATAAATATTGTAATTGCAATTCTTGCTTGATACCTGTTTTGTTATATGTAATTTTACTATGTCAAAGTTAAAGCCTTCCTTTTTATTTAAACAGAAAAGGGGAGGTGATACGGGATTCCCCTCTGTATGTTGTGAATACCATTGGTTAATGAAGGACTTGGGCCTGTGCAGGGCAGAACAGAGGTAGGCGGGGTTGGGGGACTAAATTGAATGCTGGGAGAAAGAAGATGGAGTCAAGGAGAAACCATGGAGCCGCCACCAGAGACAGACATGCTGAAACTTTGCCAGTAAGCCACAGCCATGTGGCAATACACAGATTAATGGAGATGGGTTATTTTAGGATATAGGAGTTAGCCAGAATTGTGCTTAAGCTATTGGCCAAACAGTATTGTAAATAAAATAGTTTCTGTGTGATTATTTCGGGTCTGAGCTGCTGGGCGATTGGAAAGTGAACTAGAAGCCTCCTACAACAGGAGACTAAAGTCAAAATAGGAAAAGGACAAAAAAATTGCTTGTTGGTAGTGGTATACTGTGGGCAGGATGCTAATGGCTACCCCTGGTGTCTGAGTCTAGATCTCCAAGTTCTATTTACTTCTTTCTTGGCCTTGTGTGCCCACATCCTTTCCTCACACCCTCAATGAAGCCTGCCAAGGAAAGGCCTCTGAGCACAGTGTGTCCAGTGATTTGGCACAGCAAACTTCCTGAAGAATGGAAATGTACTGTTCTGTGCTGTCCAACATAGCAGCCACATATGCTTCCATAGTGAGCCCTCGTCACATAGTTCTAACTGGAAGGCCTTGAAATGCCAATTACAGAAGGCTAGGGTGTTAGGATTCAGGCATTAGGCTGGCCCCATCACCTGGCAGGATGTGCCCAGTGTCCTATGGCTGCTACATCACTGTGTAGTCTGTACACAGGTGCAAAGGGTTCCTTTAAGTGACAAACCCTGCCTACTCCTGCTCTCTCTGCCATTTCTCTGAGGAGGCAGGTTACTGTCTCTCTGTCTCTGCCTCTGTCTCTCTCTCTCTCTGCCTCTCTTCCCCAATAAACTTCCTTCTCATGTAAGCTCTGTCTGATGGTGTGTTTGTCGTCTGTTCATTCCCTGCCCCCCATCCGTGTCCCCCCAACTCCCCATATGAGATCCATGCTCCCACCTCACACCTCATAGCATTACATTGGTGTCATGACTTAGATTTACTCAATGTGTGTGTGTGTGTGTGTGTGTGTGTATGCATGTGACTTTTGATTTGACCCTATATGTGTAAATATAGGCTAGCTGTGTGTATATGTGTATGTGCAACTTAAATTCAAATGTACATATATATTGACATAATTATTGTTTAAAATATTTTGAACAGTGCTAATGAGTTCTGTTTATGGTACCTCCTTCTAGACTAACAAAACAAGTCTTGAATACTTTAAATTGTTATGTACTTTTAAATGATGATAAACATATGGTTAGATCTGTTACAACATACCAGATTTGTGATTCAACTCTGCTTTAAGATATATTCTACATACTGATAAAAATCTAAGGTTATAAACATCTATTTCAGATTAACAAAAGCTAAGTACTTATGTTTTGCCAAGGGTTCAACACCAAGCTTCTAGGGAATTTAAATAAACAACAACAAATGTTTAATGTCTCGATTTCTTTCCTGAGCTCATTAAAAGGTTTTATTTTGACACTAAAGGTGTTTTTAATGCTGTAAACTTGACAGAAATGTAATGTAAAGTTCTAATCTTATAAATGTTGCCAACCTATTGCAGAATGTTGAAGAAACAAGTTAAGAGTCATCTTATGCATGATCAAGCTCTTTAATTGTGGGAGTGATGCAATTAATTACAGGGATAAAGCCTTAACTAGCCACCTATATGCTTAAGTAACTAAAGACGAAGTTTGTCTACTCATATATAGTCAATAGACAGCCCTCAAATGCTCAGAGATCTGGAGAATATGGCACTTAAAATATCTAATTAAAAAGGCTTTTTTTGTGACAGAGAGATTAGTTCCTAACAATACCCCCATTTCCTCCATTGGAGATGGGTGAGAACAGAAGAACCTCTCGCTTCAGAGTGAAAGTACTTGCCACTGAGCAAAACTGCCTTTCACTTCAACTGTTGTAAAGCCCTCTTCAGACTGTGGACAACAGGACACTGGGGAACCAACTGCCTCAAGTTGCCTAAGACAAAGGTAATGTCCTCCCACGAGTCCTTACTCTACAGAAGCCTGTGGGATCTTCTGGGGCCTTGTAGGTCTACCTCTGCTACTTAAAAAATGGATATTGCCCTAAGACCTGCCCTCAATGACCATGGAGGACCTGGGGGTGGCTGTCTAGGTAGCCAATCAAGTAAGTGTCATTTTTTTAATCAACAACTCAGGTAAAATTTATCATTCTCGGGATCTCTGATGAAGTCTGACAACTGGTTGCTTTGCCAGCTGCCTTCTTAGTTCTTCGTATAAAATTCAGGTCGCAGGTCTCACTCTCCTACAGCCACGGCTATGTCTAGACACAATTCACCTTTCTACCAGACTCAGGAAGAGACGAACTCACAAAACAGATTTCTCCTGAGCACTGAGGTGATGTCATAATGATGGAAAAGGAACAGGTGCTTTAAGGGTCACTTATATGAAGATAGAAACGTTTAAAATGTGAGGATCTAAGAAAGTTTCAGGGAATAAGAAAGTGTTTTTAAAGTGTGCAAATGCACGTTATTAAGGTGTACAAATACAAGGTATAAAGATACTGCCATTTCTACAATGTAAATTTCAGAACAAATTATAAATAGTGAAAATGCTAATGTATCTAAAACTTATGTTTTCACTAACTCAAAAATTCTTCTAAGTTCCAGGGAGTCCACTTGGAGGGTTTACTTCGAACAGATCAGATGCACCCCTTCCTCAATTACCAGGAGAAAGAAAAAATTTTCCCCAAACTTAACCTTGTCCTCTGCTCTGCCAACATCTTGTCAGTTCCAAGAGGTATCAGAGAGTTCCACAGAGCCTGGACAGCAGTGAAATAACCCGCTACCCCAGGACGTGGCCAGCATCCTAGCTTTCTCATGTCCCCCAAAGATGGCCAGTGTCCTAGATCAGCAGGAAGCAGTCTTGAGAACCTGGTGCCCCCATCCCTCTCCCACCTGCCATTCCCTTTAATTTTCTCACCTTTTTATGATAAGAAAAAGGTGGGGATGTTAGGATTCAGGCACTATGCTGGCCTCTGTCAGCTGGCTGGATGTGTCCAGAGTCCTATGGCTGTTACATCACTATATAGTCTGTATGCAGGTACAAAAGCTTCTTTTAAGAGACTAACTCCACCTTATAACATGAGGGACTGCTCATGGGGATTTTGGGTGCCATTCTGTAACATGAGGGCCAGGCTTGTTGGGGTTTCTGTCCTGCCCAGTTCCCACAGCCTTTAGGTCCCAAAGAAAATTCACCCAGAGAGTCTGCATTAATGATAAACTGATTGGTCCATTACCTCAGGCTTTGTATTAGCTCTTATAACGTATATTAACCCATTATTCTTATCTATGTTAGCCACATGGCTCAGTACCTTTTTCAGCAGGACAGGTCACATCCTGCTTCTTTGGTGATCCAGGTAGGACTGGAGAAGAATGGACTTAATCCTTCCCAGCATTCTCCTGTTCTCATTTCCCTGCCTCTACTTCCTGTCTGGTTGACCCGCCTATACTTCCTGCCTGGCTAATCAACGTTTATTTAAAACATGATTGACAGAATATAGACAATTCTCCCGCATCACCACCTACTCCCTGGCTCTCTTTCTGCCATTTCTCTGAGGAGGCCGGTCATTGTCTCTCTGTCTCTTTCTCTCTCCCTCCTTCTCTCCCCTCCCTTCCCCAATAAACTTCATCCCTATGTAAGCTCTGTCTGATGGCATGTTTGTCCTCCCCCCCAGGAGGACTTTGTTTCTCATATCCCTCCCTACAGCCAGATCTTCTGGTTAGAAAACCTGAAAAGTACACTGGAGATGCTAAGACAGTCCAGGCTGTAAGCTGGAAGGCCAGGTCTTCTGGGCTCGGCAGAGTGGGTGGAGCTAACACAGTCTGTCACTAGACAAGATGGTTCTGGTCAATTTCCAAATCAACTGGATATAGTTCCTGATGGTTAGGAGAGAAGACCTTTGATCTGCAAGAGTTTCCTGGACACCCTTGTGTATTCTTAAGTTTACCAGAAGCCAAGGGGTAGACAGCAGCAGAAACTCAGCTTGAGAGTATACACAACAGGCCTGGAGTATAACTCAGACAATAGAATGTGTACTCCAATTACACAGAGAGTTAGAGGCCGGCCTGCACTACATGGGACCTGAACTCAAACAAACAAACGGTAGGACTGGAAAGCTGTCTCAACACTTGAGAACCCAAGTTCAGTTCCCAGCACCCAGTCCCAAGCATGCAAAGCCCTCTTCTTCCCTCGGTGCACACCAGCACACACACACACACACACACACACACACACACACACAAATGCAAGTAAAATATTTAAAAAGAACAAAACCAAGTTTTAAAAAAAAATGCACATAGCAGGTAAATAGCCTGGTGACAGATCACCTGGATTTAAATTCTGGCTCTGCCACCAATAGGCTATCTAATCTCAAACAAAATGTTGGTCTCTGAGTCTCTGTTCCAACTTACCTTTTTCTTCTTTCTTCTTTTCTTTCTTTTTTCTTTTTCTTTTTCTTTTTCTTTTCTTCTTTTTTTCCCTTTTTAATAATGCGATTGGAGCCAGAGCCTTATGCATAATAGGCAAGTCAAGGTTTTATTGGCTTGACAGGTGTTTGCTTGGAGGGCAGTTACTTAAGCCATAGGCTTTAGCAACAGACAGACCTAGGTTTAAATCTAGCTTTGTCATTCATTAGCAGTGGGCCTTGGGGAAGTCTTTTGCCTCTTCATGCCTTAGAAAATAGAAATGGTGCCAGGCATAGTGGCTCACACCTTTAATCCCAGCACTCTAGAGGCAGAGGCAGGCAGATCTCTGTGAGTTCAAGACTAGCTTGATATGCATAATGATTTCCAGGACAGTCAGGAATATGGAGAAAGGAAAGAGAGAGAGAGAGAGAGAGAGAGAGAGAGAGAGAGAGAGAGAGGAGGAGAGGATGATGTGGGAGTCCCCTCTGTGTGCTGTGATTACCATTAATGAGCAAAGAAACTGCTTTGGACCTAAAGCAGGGCAGAACTTAGGTGGGAAGACGAAACTGAATGCTGGAAGAAAGAAGGGTGAAGAGAGATGCCATGGATCCGCTGCTGAGATAGACGTGTGCTGAAATGTTGCTGGAAGCCACGACCTCATGGTGATATACAGATTAGTAGAAATGGGCTAAATTAGGATGTAAGAGTTAGCCAATAAGAAGCTAGAGCTAATGGGCCAAGCAATGTTTTAATTAATACAGTTTCTGTGTGATTATTTCGGTTCTGGGACGAATTCTGCTGGGACGAATAAGCAGCTCCTTGCAACAGGAAGAGAAGGAGGGAGAGAGAGGGGGGAGGGAGGGAGGGAGGAGAGGAGAAAGAGGGAGAGAGAGGGAGGGAGGGGAAGAGAAGAAGGGAGGGAGAGAGAGAGAGAGAAGAAAGAGAAGAAGAAGGGAGGGAGAGAAAGGAAAGAGAGAAAAAAGACACTAGAGAGAATGGTCATAACTTACATAGTTGTTACACAAATTAAACATATAAACTGGGTGGCACATGGTGGCACACGGTGCACATACCCATAATCCCAGACCTGGAAAGGAGAGACAGGAAGATCAAGCTTTCAAGGCTATCCCAGCTACAGAGCCAGATCAAAACCAATCTAGGCTCCCTGAGATGCTGTCTGTAGTAAATAAACAAATCAAATGAACAGGGGCTGGAGAGAAGTCTCAGCAGTTAAGAACGCTCGCTGCCCCTAGAGAGAACCTGAGTTTAATTTCAGGTCCCCACACAGTCGCTCATAACTCCAGGTCTAATAGATCCAACTCACTCTTCTGGCCTCTGAGGGCACCAAGCTTGCATGTGGCACATATCCATACATACATATGAGCACTCACTAGTATACAGAAAATAAAAATAACTATAAAAACAAGCTTTAAATGTATGAATCTGCAATGTATCTACTGCTTGGTAAACCACTTGAAACACACTCTGAGTCTATCATCTCTGTTCCATTAGTCACTTGTTTACCTAGAGCCGTACGTCAGGCAGGAAAGGAGAGGAAGATATGGTAACTGGGGGATAGATCTCAGGAAAGATGCTGAGCCGGGGGTGGGGGGTGAGGTTGAACAGGAGCGGCTGGGATGTGGGATCCAGGCAAACCTTCAGGGGGCTGTACCTTTGTATACTTGATGATCCCACTGAATCCCACTCCCCCTGCCTGTACGGATTGCCTTCAAGATTGGGTTTCTGTGTTGCCTCTACTGTTAAGTAATTTCTTTGGTTCCCAGAAGGCCCCTGGTTTGGGAATTCTCTCCAGAATCCCTGGAGATGTAGCCCTTTTTGATAGCGGCTTCATACTGGGTCTCAAAGTCTCTAGGGTAGAGAGGCTACTCCACTGAGCTCCTTTCTGGTTTGTAGGGTCCTCCTTCCTTGTTCTGGGACCTCTGGGCAGCCTAAGGTCGTGAACCGTGCAAAAGGAAGGAAGAAGAGGCGTGAGTCTGAGGACAAGCTCTTATGACTTAACTGTTTTGTCTCCCAAGCATGTGCTATGCCCAGACTCTACCAGCCACAGTCTACACACACAGATCCTGCAAGATGACAACAAGTCTGAGGTCAAAACAACCCCTGGCTTTGCTGTGTGCTGTGAGATGTGGGTTAGTCCAAGGTTTCCCTCTGGGGGTCACCCTCTCCTACCCACCTCTCTCTCAGGCCAGCTTTTCAGGCCTTGGTATTCTGTGGTACTGTTTTTTTCCCCCTGTGGTATCTTTTTAAAAAGTTTGTTTTTATTATTAGTGTGAAGGGTGCTGTCCTCTGACCTCCATGCATGTGCTGTGATACATACACATCACACACACACATTCACAATAATAAACATAATAAATACGGGAGGAGCTCACAAGGCTCCACCCTACCCTCTCTGAGGTTATTGAGGCCCTTAATGGCTGGCTTCCTTCAGTGGTGTAGCCACTGGTGTGATGCCTGTGATCCTGTAAACGACTCTAATTAAATTTACTGGCTTACCAATGAGTGATTCATTGGTCACACAGACACACACACTCACACAGACGCACACACTCACACACACACACACACACATACACACTCATACACACATATATACACTCACAGAAACGCATCCACTCATGCATGCATACACACACACACACACATCAAAACATACAAGAAGAAGGGAGGCTAGTAAGGGAGAGGATGTGGACCAGTGGGAGTGGATAAGAATCAAAAGGAGTAATGGGATGGATGTGATGAAAATATATTATCTACCCATTATTATATAAACTTAATATATGTTAATAAAAACAAGAACATAAATAGTCCAGTCCATTAACATCTCTACCAAGAGTTCTCTGATTAAAAGGGATGGGAGACCCTGAATGCCCTCTCTACTGAGCCCCCTTCCTCCTCTACCCCTACCCAGTGTAGTCAGGAGGAAGCCTCCTGGGGAGTTCAGTGGAGAGCCACCCTCACTCATCTGGTACAACCCCAGGTCAGACAAGGAGAGGAGGTCTAGCTGATTTCCCAAAGCCCCACAGCCTGCACTTCCTAATTGCCACGACAAGCACTAAGTTGCTGGAGAGTGGAAATGGTGTAGTGGGAGGGCAGGCACTGTCCACTGTCGGTGGGCAGCAGAAGGATCTGTGCTGATGGGGCACGCAGAGGCGGGTCACTGCCCTTAGGAAGTGCATGGGTGAGGTTGACGCTAAATTCCAGACAGATAAACGGCAGCACGATGGCAGTGGAAAACGGATGGAGCTGAGATCAGGGGTGTGTCAGCAGGGCTGGGGTGCAGGCTCCCCTAGTGGCCATGGAGCTGAGATCAGGGGTGTGTCAGCAAGGCTGGGGTGCAGGCTCCCCCAGTGGCTGGGTCACTTCCCTCCCAATCTGCACACTTGAATCTGCTGCTGGACTCCAAGTGTGTGAGAATTAATGGAAGACTGGAAGCCAGCTAGGCCAACCCATAGGCCAGGGCATATGGTACTAAGCCATTGATTAGCAGGCTGATTATATTAAAGATTAAGCAAGATAATATTTGAATAAAAAGAATGGAAGGCTAGCGGAGAGGTTTTCTGAGGCAAGTCCCCGGGGACGATAACCAGGGCAGGGAAGGTTCTGAGTGAGGCCAGACAGATGCTAGGTCAACCCTGGAGGCAAGGGTATGTTTGGTTTGCTTAAATATGGTGAGAGAGGTGCCTGACTTTTGGAGAAGAGCCCTGCTCTGGAGGCTTCTGTTGTTATGTCCATGTCATGAGACTCCCAAACAAGACCACCACAGAGCCGGTAACCAACGCAAACACATTGGGGTCTATTGATTACAAGTTAGCTAACTCAACTATTATTCATCACTCCAATACAGTGAGTGGGGGAGAACGGCCCCAAGCCTTCAGGGTAAGGAGATTTTTTAAAAGGAAAAACCGGAAGGCGGGGTGGCACATGCCTTGGCATCTCAGAATTGCAGAAAACTAACTATACAGCTTTTGAATTTGTTGGTTGGGGTATAGGGGAATTTCAGAACAGTGACTATCAGCAGACAAGAATTTCAAAACAGCGGTTAATCAGGTACCTACAAGGATGTTTGAAGCAAGCAGATGTTGTTTGGTGGGTCACTTTGACCAGGGCAGGCACAGCTTGTTGGGAATGTTTATGACTTTTTGGGGGGGGTGCATTTACTCCTCTTAGTTATATCCTGTCTTAAATGGGAGTTTTTTCTGCTCTTTCACTGTCAGCCTTCATTTTCCTACCTCTAAAATGGACGCAGGAAACAATTCTGTTGCCGTTTGTGGACTGCTTGCTATAATGAACAAATGAAGTAAGACAGGGAACTACTGAAAACGTTTTTGTCAGGCAGGAATCGTTACTAGCTGTGCCCTCTGAGGGAGCACAGCATGCAGCACAGCCCTGAAACAAATCAAAGGCAGACGGACATCGGAAGGAAGCACGTTGCTGGAAGTACACACCTTGCCAGAAGTCCTCCAGGTTTACTGATCCTGACCAAATGAACCCCACCAACCTGATAGCTTCATCTTCAGTTTGTACTTTCAAAACTATGGCTTAGGCAGATAATGAGAGCTTCTGTAAGCCTTCGTTTTCCTACCTTTAAAATGAACACAGGAACCAATTCAGATATCATCCTCACAGGATACGTATTCTAAGGAGATCTCAAGATCACTGTCGGTGGGCATTGTGACTCATACTCATAATCCTAGTGACTAGGAGGTAGAACACGGAGGCCAAAAGTGTAAGGCCAGTCTGAACTACAAAGCAAAACTTTATAGAAAGAACATATTGGCATGGTGGCACAAGACTGTGAGCCCAGCATTTGGAAGGCAGAAGGAATGTTAACAGTTGAAGGTTATCTTTAACTGCACAGTGACTTTGAGTCCAGCCTGGGCTACATGGGACAAGATACCATCAGCTTAGGTGTTCCTCAGTGAGACAGGCATTCCTGTCTCAAAAATACAAAAACCAATCAACCGAAAAAGAACTGCCCAGGGCTGGAGACATAGCTCAGCTAGGAAACGTGCTTGCCTGGCGTGCACAAAGCTGTGGGTTCTGTCCCCTTTGTCAAATAAGCTGTACCCTGTAATCCGTACTCAGGAGGCGGAGACAGGAGGGTCAAGAGTTCAAGGTCATCCTTAGGTACTTATTGATCCTGTGTTTGAAAAAACAAAACAAAATAAAACAGAACTGGGTCTGGAGAAATGGCTCAGCAGTTAACCAAACCTCCCATAGGCAAGCTGAGGAGTGGAGCCAGCTCTTCCACGTGTAGGTCCAGCTCTCCCTCTGTGGCTGGTGAGGGGGAGGGGCAGCTTTCCCATGCCCAGGTCTCCTGCGAGGGGCAAGACCAGCTCTCCTAAATGACCCTTGCTTCTCTTGCAGAGGACTGGAGTTCAGTTCCTAGCAACCACATGGGGTGGCTCCTAGGCTCCTCTAACACCAGTTCTAGGGGACTGGTCATCCTCTCTGGTCTCTGCAGGTGGCTCACAACTCTGTAACTCCTGACCCAGTGGATCCGATTCCCTCACAAAGACAATGCACATAAAAGCACACAAACAGTGGTGGCTGGGAAATCTCACTGGCAGCATAACTCAGCCGTCTGCAGCTGCTCCCTCCTGAAGGGCACGTGGGCATCTGGGACCAGGGGCCATCAGCTTAGGTGTTCCCCAGTGCACACCACAGGTATTCCTGTCTCAAAGAAAATTAGCTTCCTACATAATCAGGTCACTGTTCCACCAAGGGTCTGCCAACGAGGTAGGATGAACTAAGGAACCCTGTGGCTGAAACCAGTCCAAACACCGATATGACACCAAGCCCCTTGAGCAAGTATCTTGTCCTCTCTGATCTAAGAAAGATGACCTGGAGTAGCCTGTCTCTCCAGCTTCCTGCACTTCTAATGTTCATCCCAAGACTTTTCTCGACACATTCTTCTACCCTTAGGCATGGTGGCAAACACGTTCAATCTCAATACTCAGAAAGAGGATTGTTAGATCAAAGCCACTTTGTGCTGTAAAAGAAAGAAAGAAAGAAAGAAAGAAAGAAAGAAAGAAAGAAAGAAAGAAAGAAAGAAGTGTCCTTGTCCTAAAAAAAGAAAAAGAAAAGAAAACAGAAAATGAGTAAGACATGGTGGCACATGCCCCTAGCCCTAGCACCAGAGAGACAGAGGCAGGCAAGTCTGTGAGTTCATGCCCGCTTGGTCTATGTAGCGAGTTTCAGGCCAGCCATGGCTACATAGAGGCATCGTAGCTGAAAAAAATAAGGACGAATCAAAAGTACATCTGTTTCAAGCCTTTGACGTTCCTAGCAAGCTGACCTATTAAATAATAAAGTCAATAAATCCTTTAGTTCCTAGCTGTTATCTTTCTGTCCTTCTCGGACATACTAAGAACCTGAGTGGGGACCCTCAGCTACAACGTGGCCAAGAACAGATGGGTTCCAGAGAACACAAGACAGAAAGGGGGCGGGGCTGCTTCCCCTGCCCCCCCCCCCCAGGTTAGTTTAGATACCTGCTTACCTAGAAAGCCAGGGCAACCCGACATGTTAAATTTACCTCTGAAAACTGAAAAGAGAAAAACAACCATTTGCTAACAACTCTGGGCCTCCTTGCCTCTGCTGGGGGCTGGGTTGAAGGAGAGCTTCAGGCCCTACCTGGGCCTGGGGCACTGGGAACACAGAGGCCATTTTCATCCAGCCTTCAGAAGTTTCCTTTTGTGGCACGGTGCTGTTAAAAATATTCCTCCCTGAAGGTGCAGGCAGCAGAGCAGATGTCCCTGACTGAGCACTTGGGAAGGAACTATTAAAAGGAACGTAATTAGGTTGTCAACCCGGGGCCTCGGAGCCAGGCTTCCGAACCCCATCTCGGTTGAAAGATTTCCAGATGTAAAATATCGCAGAACCAGATGTGCCAAAAAGGCGGTTCATACTCAATAGGAGCGGGGTGGATGCAAGAAACGATCGAAATAACGCTGTAGCTCAAGGTTGGTTGGCCTTAGGCCCTGAGCCGTTTCCTCTCTGTGTCTCTTCCTCATCTTAGTTTCCAGTTCTTTCTCCTCCTTTCTCCCTCCCCCCATCACTATTCGCTCAAGAAAAGCCTCTGTCAGTCATTTACTCCTTAGCACAATTGAATGCCACTGAGCTTCTGGGGGAGGGGGGCTCAAAACTGCGGGATTCAGGCCCGAGCTCTAAAGCTTTAGCTTTGCCTTCTTTTGTCAGGCTGTCAGGTGCTGGAGCGGAGGTGGGAGAGAGCCTTTCTACTGACCCTGAAATCACACCGAGGCAGCCACCTACTCAGTTGTGCAGAGAGAGCCTGCCCTGATTCCGAATGGTACCCCGGAGGCCTGCCCCCTCCCTCCTGCCGGTTATGTCCTGCAGGCTCCTCTCGCCACGGCCAGCAGCTGCGCTCACCTATCTGTACATCAACATTTAGTTATTGAGAGTTTCCCTGGCAAGATGCCTGCTGAGTGGGAGAGAGAACGCAGAGAGCATCAACGGAGGACGTGCTTGTCATCCCGGTGGGAGACAGCATGGTTAGAGAAAGATACTCATCCGGCAACCACGGAAATAAAGGCAAAATAATAATTGCAGAAGGAAGTGTGTGGTTGGTGCTGGGAGGATGCGCCAGCGGGAGACTAGCCTGTCAGGGAAATCAAGATAGGCTTCCTAGGTACAACGATCGAGCTGAGAGTGGGGGCGGTGGAAGGAGAGAGAGAGAGAGAGAGAGAGAGAGAGAGAGAGAGAGAGAGAGAAATCCACTCGGTGGTTTGTTAGACCAGAACAGCTTCTGCAAAAGTCCTGGCTATGCCCCAGAGGAATGCCCACATGGTTCATGGGACCCTTCTCCTATTGGACTTTAGGATTGGATTCAAAGAGTGTGTGCAGAGAGGGTCAGGGGAGAGGCAAGGAGTGAAATCTGAGACCCTATAGAGAAGTCTGGCTACACTAGAGAGCCTCCCAGCCTCCTCTTCCTGGAGGCATTTGCTGATAGTCTGGCCTGCTTTTAGCCATTAACAACAACACATGGTTCTTTCCCTGTGTCGACCTACATCCATTTTAGAGTAAAATTGTTAATGGACCCCTAATGTATTTGCAGAGTATAGAAAGTCACATTTTCATTCTGTGACCCCTCTATTGCTTGACATTTAGTGTGTTCCTGTAGTTTTTCTATTGAGAGAGAGAGAGAGAGAGAGAGAGAGAGAGAGAGAGAGAGAGAGAGAGAGAGAGAGATTGGTTGGTTGGAACTGAACCCAGGACCCTACACATGCTAAGCAAGCCCTGAGCAATCTCTTCAGTGATGGGCACCCATATATGTCATGTTTGCTGACTCTTGCTGAGGACCGGTTCTGTTATTGTTAATAAAGCTGTGGGCCTGCTTTATTAAAGCTGAGTTCTAGCATCTGCTGATCCTGCACATCAATTCCTACTGCTGTTCCTGTTCCATTCCATTCTGTTCTGTTCTGGTGGGTTCTCAGTCACTCCAAATTTGGAAGAAGGGATATGAGGAGCCCAGAAGGGCAGAAAGACACCCCAGTGGGTGGCTGCTCTGTGCTGGGGTGTGTGATAGCAACATTGGTGCAAGCTCATTCAGAGCAACTTCTGTCCTTCCCTACCAAAAGGACTCTGCCCACTGACTGTACTGGCAGAGGGCTCTGTCCTGGTGCTCAGCACTCAGCCAAGGATGGCTCCCTGCAGAACCTTCTTCTGGAAATCTCAGAATTCCCAGGAGAAACTCAAGTTCCCCACAATAGATATCACCAAAGAGAACATCTCTGGAAGGCATAGGCTGGGCAACAGAAGACCAATACGTGGGTAGGATTTTGTTGCAAATACATCGATCACATCATCTAATCTCTGGGCCTGTGTTTCTCTACCCACAACACAGGACCATACCTCTTTACTCCTGCTTCACCAAGATGGTACCAAGATGGAGTTAAGGAATTCATCTCTTTAAAGTAAGTTAGTCATTGTGAAAGGGGCAAAGGAAGGTTCAAGCAGAAAGCAAGTCGATGGGCCCTCTCCCTAGCTCTTCCCATGTTATTCATGTACACTGCAGGAGAAAAATTGCCTTGGTGCTCTTCTGCATTAAATGAGGTAATCTGGAGAGTTGGAGAGATGGCTCAGTGGTTAGGAGCACTGACTGTTCTTCCAGAGGACCTAGGTTCAATTCTCAGCACCTACATGGCGACTCACAACTGTCTGTAACTCTAGTTCCAGGGGATCTGACACCCTCACACAAGACAAACAAACATACATGTGGGCAAACACCAATACACATAAAATAAAAATAAATGACTAAAAAAATAAATGAGGTAATCTGTCTTAAAAAGTCAGCGTCCGGCATACTGCTAGCTTCACAGGTTTCATGTGCTGCATTTTTTAGGTACTGTTTTCATGGCCACCTTGTAAGTTAAGGTTTCCTTCCTTACCATGAGACACAAGTTACTTTCCATTAACTGTGAAGAGGAAGCAGACTTGCTTCAAGGAGGCTTTGTGGACAAACCAATTGTAGCGAGAAACCAGAGTACACCAGGATCTGACCATAACTCAGCAGCCCAGTGGTCCACAAAGAAGCAGCAAGGACACCGGGACACCAGGACACCTGAGAACCAACCACACAGCTCCCCGGAACCACCTGGCTACCCTCTACCTAGAGGCGGGGCTGCTCACAGCTCCACCCCAGACTTAGAACCTGATAGGGCAGCTCATTGAGGTGGGAGGGGCCTCGGAGAGAATAAAGCCGATCCTCTAGCTCTTCAACTCGCTGAGACTACTGAGGTGCTTCTGGGCGGCTTTGTCCACAGCCTTTAAGGTTAAGGAACACTCCCCTGCCCCATATCGCAGAACCTCAGTTCTTACATTTATAAAATGGATCCATAGTTCTTTTCCCTAGAGAAGTGATTCTCAATCTTCCTGATGCTGCAACCCTTGTTGCGGTGACCCCCAGCCACAAAATTATTACGTTGCTACTTCATAACTGTAATTTTGCTACTGTTATGAATTGTAATGTAAATATCTGATACACGACCCCTGTGAAAGAGTCATTTGACTCCCAAAGGGGTCATGGCCCACAGGTTGAGAACTACTGCCCTGGAGCAAGAGCAGTTCAATAAACTAACATGGAAAAGTACTTTACACAGGAACCTAGCCCTCTGCAGACACCCAACAAATAAAATGAAAACTTAGATACAACGTAGTCTTCCTCAAAGCAGGAACTATACATCTGATCCACCCAGCTTGCCCTGGGATAGCCAAATGTTCATGTATAGTCCTTGAATAAATGAATGGTTGAGTTCCTAGCAATCCTCCATTAGTGATTGCTCTGACTGGAAAAACTTGCTTGCTGAGGATTCTCAAGAAAATATCTAGAAGAATTAGCACAATTCCTACTCCCACCCCTTCCTTCCAGAAGGGCCTGAGACACATGACCCGGATGCCTGGAGAGGAAAAGGAATGGCTTTTGTGATAAAGGCAGCCCTTCGCCACCTGCCTGTCCCATCTCAGTCCTTCTTCTTGCTTAGAGACGATTGGACCTACACTGGGTTACACACACCATAAGAAAGAGGTGTAGGTTCCCCATAAGAATTTGGGAGGGGTAACCCAGACCCAGAAAGACAAATATAATATGTACTCACTCCTAAGTGGCTTTTAGACATAAAGCAAAGAAAAATCAGCCTACAATTCACAATCCCAGAGAACCTAGACACAATGAGGACCCTAAGAGAGACATACATGGGTTTGATCTATATGGGAAGTAGAAAAAGGCAAGATCTCCCGAGTAAATTGGGAGCATGGGGACAATGGGAGAGGGTTGAAAGGGAGGGAGGGGAAAAGAGGGGAGCACAGAAAAATATATAGCTCAATAAAAACAATTAAAAAAATAGAATTTGGGAGGGACAATTTGTCCTTAGGTGTGATCTATTCCAGTTAGAATTAGGGAAGAGATCATTTAAATGGAGCTAAAATTTGGGTAATAATATTAGAGTTTAGAGCCAGGCATGGTGATGCTTGCCTTTAATACCAACACTCAGGACTTTGAGGCAAGATTTCAAGTTCAAGGACAGCCTGGGCTGCATAATGAGAGCCTGGCACCAAAACTAAAAGTATTTGTTAAATGGAGTGTAGAAGTAATAGGACTCAGGATTTGGAAGTTCTAAACTTCTGGATGGGAACTGCTAGGGGCCAGAGCAGTGGAGGTCAGCAGTTAGGGCTGAGAAATAAAACGCTCTGTTCCAGGATCACTTCCCTCTGTCCCAGGCTCTTCATCAGGCCTGGTGGTCTGGATGTCTGAACACATGTAAATACTGCATGCAGGGTCCCGAAAGTGTCCAGAATGCTGTCTATTCTGATACGGTCCAGCTCTTGCCATAACTGTGACCCTAAAGAAATCACAAATTGCCTGGATTTAACTCAAATAATCATAGAAATAATGAACTTCAAAGGGAACATGGTGTTAAACCTGAGGAAGAGATTCCAAAGTGACCCACAGAGTGTCCTCTGGCCTCAGGTGAGGCCAGTGTCATCCTGCCCTCCAGAAATACTAGATTTCCCTGCCTCTGCCGAGAGCACACCGTTTTCTTTGAGACCATTTCCAGAAGCTTGTCTGAACAGGAACTGACAAAGAAGGAACTCACCACCAGTTTTCCAGGATCCTGGTACCCGACACACACACACACACACACACACACACACACACACACACACGCACGCACGTCAGCCTTAGGGTATGACCAATCCCATGAGTCACATGGATAAAGTAGGTATCATCGAATATTTATCACATGAATGAATGAGTGAGGAGCTTGGTAAATGAATGGGCAGCCAAACCCTCGGAGAATGAGACTATTTCCTAGTCCAGGATAGTGAGTGATTCTAGGACCCCACATGGGAGTCTGTGTGCCTCTCTCTAGGATTTCATGAGGAGACCATATCCTGCACCCTTCCTCAAGCCCCTTCATCCCCATCTTCCCTTCCTTCCCTTCACTGTGGGGACTTAGAGAGCCCTATTTGTTGAACTTTCTATTTGGAATGCAGTGGATTCTCGGTTCTGGAGAATGATAAACAGAAGGGGAGAGAAAAGCAAGGTGTGGACCCACTTCCCAAGTGTTTACAGTCTGATTTTTATCACGCTTACTTATTTGCAAAAGTGTAGGTATGAGTCTGAAGGTGTGGGGCATGTGTGTGCCACAGCATCTGTGCAGAGGTCAGAGGGAGCCGGTGTTTTCCTTCTATCACATGAGGAGGCCCAGGGATCAAACTCAGGTCATCAGGCTTGGTGGCAAGTTCCTCACCAAACCTGCAGACCCAAGCTCACAATTTAGTAGGCAAGAACAGTCAGCTACGTAAGTGTCATATGGCAGAGGAATAAAGTCCATGGAGGAAAAACTCTGTGGTCAAGAGAATAGAATCAGTAGCCAGGCAATGGTGGTGCACACCATTAATCCCAGCACTCAGGAGGCAGAGGCAGGTGGATCTCTGAGTTCAATGCCAGCCTGGTCTCCAGAGCAAGTTCCAGGACAGCTAGGGTTACACAGAGAAACCATGTCTTGAAAAACTGAAAGAGGAAGAGGGGAAGAAAGGGGGGGAAAGGAGAGAAGAAGGGGGAGAAGGGAGAAGAGGGGAGAAGGAACAAATAGAATCAGTGGCCTGGATGAAGACCAAACATTCCACTTGCTCTGTGCCAATCACCTGGCCAAGAGACCACTGCTCAGAAGACAGGTTTACCTTAAGTCAAGCTAAAGAGACAGTCAGACTCACTTTTCCTTGAATGAGACACTAGACTTCTCCAGCAGAGTCCTTATAAGCCAGCATAAGGCTCGGCTGGGTCAGCCTACCCTTTTGAGGCCTGAGCCAGAACCTGGGAGTGTCTTTCTTTTTTTGTTTTGTTTGCTTTTTTTTTGTTTGTTTTTTTTTAAAGATTTATTTATTTATTATGTATACAACATTCCTTCCATGTATGCTTGCATGCCAGAAGAGAGCACCGGATCTCATTATAGATGGTTGTGAGCCACCATGTGGTTGCTGGGAATTGAACTCAGGACCTCTGGAAGAGCAGTCAGTGCTCTTAACCTCTGAGCCATCTCTCCAGCCCTTTTGTTTGTTTTTTTCAAGACAGGGTTTCTCTGCAGCTTTGGAGCCTGTCCTGGAACTAGCTCTTTTAGACCAGGCTGGCCTTGAACTCACGGAGATCCACCTGCCTCTGCCTTCCGAGTGCTGGGATTAAAGGTGTGCGCCACCACCGCCAAACAATAAGAGTGGTTTTTTTTTCTGATACTGTGGGCATCCTTCTTCTTTTTGTAATACCCCCTTCCCTGCCATGTGCCTGACCTCCATGCCAGCTCAAGTGGTATGGTTAGTTCCTCCTTACCTCCCTTCTAGGCAGCTGCTGAAGTTTATAGTTTGTTTGCCTTAGGGTGTTTTTCTTTTAAACGTTAATAAAATTTTTCTCAAGCTTCTATTTGAATTTATGCTTTAATTCTTTTGTTAATGAGACTAAGAACCCCCAGAGGGGACACTGATTTTCTCCAGAATCATAAGGATAACTGGTACCAATATATATATATCCAAGGAGCTTATGTTAGAGGTCATAGCTAAGAAAATTCTTCCTAAAGGAACCGAAAAGGATTTGAAGCCGCTGTCAGAAGCCTGACAGGAAGAAGGTGGTGGGATGGATACCTCCCAGAATCAGGACAGTTCAAATTACAAAATCAAGTAGATTTAGTGTAGACCACAGACTCAAGCGAAAGACTGCACCAAGTATCTTAAGACAGTGTGTGTGTGTGGGGGGGGGAGTGTTCTTGGCCAGAATCTCTGTAACAAATATTAACGTGCACATGGGAGACAGAGGAAGGAACGATTTCTGCCAAGAGCAGTGAAATTTTAGGCAAGGGGCAAGGAACAACAATAACAACACAAGATCTGGGTTCTCCAGAAGCGGCAAACTGTAGAAGGCAAATAAGAGAAAAATAAAATAAAAAGAACGGGGTGGAGAGGGGGGAGACAAAGGTTCCTTAATCTATGCTTGCTGTGTGGTTTCCTCTGGTGCCACTTCCAGGTGGATGAGGGCCTCAAGGTGTCGTCGGTGTTCCACCTAGCTCCTTCACCATAGAAGGGAGAGTGGGGACAGCCCCCTACGTTTCCACCCAGCTTTAAGGCAAATGCAGGAGGGAGAGCTTTTCCTTCATATGTTCCTTTTCAGCTGCCTTTTGCTCAAAATAATCCTTATGCTAAAAAGGCATTTGTTAGGGTGGTCTGATCTGCTACCCTTCAGTAGGACCGAACACAGCCTCAAGGCTACGATAAGGCACTTGGCCAACCATTAGTGAGGACCCCAACCACTTAGTGAGGACCCTTAAGCAGTGACAGCACTTGAGGTGAAGCCTGGGAAGACGGCCTGGCCTGGGGTGGGGACAGAACGACTACATGACACAGGTAAGCAGCAAACTGTGTGAGCAGGAGGAGGGGTGACGCCCCTAGGCAAAAAGGCCTTTCCTTTAACTGCCCTGGCTCTTCCCACGCGCCAGGCCCTGCAGAAGTAAACGGGGCCCCGAGTCCTGAGGGGCCGGGGTGGGGTAGGGTGGAGGTGGAGGAGGCTAGCCCAATGTTTAGGCTTAGGATTTAGGGACCATTAGCTGTAGGGTATGGGGCGAAGAAGGAGGCTCTGGACTCTCTCCTGCCACAAACCTCGCGCTGACAATCGTCCTCCAGACCTCACTCTGACCAGTCTCTCACAAGGCCACTCCTCGAAGGAAAGGGGTGGCTTAAGAGAAGAGACTAGGGTGACCTTCCGGCAAATACACCTGGGGCTGAGGCTGCAGATGGGGGCTGGGCAGGCGACGGCGGAGGGCCTGGAGCCACCCCCGGATCCGGCGGCTCCCCTGCGCCCCCTGCCGGCCTCCGATCTCACTGCAAGCGACACCGCCCCGCCCTCTGGCCTCCGCACCAGCCGCGGGTCCCCACGCCTCCCGGGAGAGGAGGTGGGGCGAGAGCCTCCCGTCGTTTAGGGCGTGGAGGCGTTCCCGGAAGTCCCCTACCTGAGGGGGAGATAACCGGGGACGTCCCCAGGCCAGAAATTTCAGCTTTAGGGATTCCGGAGGGTGGGGAGGTGACGTTCTTAACTTTTATTGGTTATTAGTGCTGTGCATTTTTTTTTTTTCAGACGAGCTGGGGGAAAAAAGAGCCTGGAAAGCGCCAACGACTGAAGTCGTTCACTTTTCATAATCAGGTTTTTTATTAGCGCTCGTGTGTCAGGGCCAATCTGAAGGTGACTCAGAGCCAACGGTCGTGCTGTGGGAGGGCCACAGGGAAAGGGCTGGCTTCTCCTGCCTCCTCCAGGCAGTCCACCTTATCCTTCTTCAAGAGCCTCTGTTACGGGCAAGGTCGCGGCTCAGTTTGGTAGGTCAGGGTTCTCTCCCCGTTTCTGATGTTTTGTCCTGCGTCTGCAGTCTCAGCCCGTTCAATGTTCAGGGACAGAAAGCCCTAGGGAGGGGGTGGGCAGACAAGAAGGTACAGAACTTCCCATTTCCTGTCCCGTCAAGGACAAGCTCCCGCTCTCCTCAAGGTGCCTGTGAATTTGATCCCATACAACTAATCATCTTTGTGAGCAACCCAAAATCTAGGCCTTGAACAGTCTGCCTTCGGAAGGGTAACCAGGAGGTCATTTAAGATCATGAGGGCTTTAGAGCTCGCTAGTCTCTTCTCTCCTCAGCCCCTTCAACGGCTCCCCATTTCCCTGGAAAAGAAAGCTGAGACTGGGGGCCACCCACAGCACCTCTGAGCCACTGCTGCTCACTGACCCCTTGTGGCCACGCACTTCTCAGTGGTCACATTGCCTACCTACTATTCCTTAGCTACGATAAACACCCTCTCAAGTACACCCCACACCCAGTCTCCATATAAATGTCGTCTTCTCAGAGAAACCACCAGTCTCTAGTGACACCCTTCTCTGGGTCTTTAGCTTCCTATTTGCTTCTTCTAACACTTATTACTGTTGAGCCTATCATTTAGTTCTGTATACGAGTATATCGCCTGTCTCTCCAACCAAAATGTAAGCCCATGACAATGTAGCTTTCATCAGTTTGGTCCACTGTGCAGCCTGACACACACTGTGCAGCTGATGAAGCGACCTAATGACTGTGCCAGGCGCTGAGCCAGGTCCTGGGAAGGCCAGGAATAAGCCTGGGCTGTGGCCCTCCCAGACTGGCGGACCGGGATGTGAGGACAAGCCAGAGTGGCCAGGGTTGTGGGTAAATACATGTGCTGATGATAAAGAACACGTGAGTGCTCCCGAGAAAATCAGCCGCACCGCCTGGCAATGAAAAGAAAGCGTGAGTCAGAGCGCTGGGTGGGGAGAGAGGGAAGGCATTCCAGCAGCAGAACAGGGAGTGGCCAGTAGGCTGACTACACAGCAGCCCGAGATCGGAGGCAGGAATGGCCGAGAGCAAGCTTGGAAAGACAGACTGGATCAATTTAGGAAGAGGTTTTGTTAGAGCAGTCATGGCTGACTTCTATCTCTGCCAGGCCAGGAGTCTCAGTACCAAGCGTCTGTTTCTAATCCCTGAAAGGCGTGGTGTGAGCTCCTGGTCCTGCCATGGTAAAAGTCTGGAACAGTACAGCACACTCCTGGTGCCCAGCCTAGGGTCCTGGCATCCTCCTGGCCTTTGGTTGCTGACCAAAGGCCATACCTCCCAGGAAGACCCTGCCTGAGCTCCACGGGGTCAGAAAAGCCCTCTGTCACATCTCCACTGCCTTGACCAGGAGGAATCCAAGTTTCAAAATGGTCTTATTTTGCAATCTGACTCAAAAGGGTGGGGAGTGGAAAATTATAGACAGCAGCCACCAAGGGACTTTGACTTAATATAACTGGTGACCTGGGAAACGGCAGAGGCAGAAAATAGTTTCTTCCTTCTCTGACTGAGGGACAGAGAGCTTCTCAAGGCAGAGTCAAAATAAAGACTTCCTTCAAGAGAAGGGCAAGCATCTGTCCATTTACAGGGTGGATGGATGTCCCTCCCACTTCCTCTCTTGCCACCCTGGGCCTCCCTCTCCTGTTTTTCTTTACCCTCACCGCTCCTCCGCCCTCCCCGTCCTTGCCTTGGCCTTTCCTGACTTGTTTTACTCTCTCCCTCTTCTACCTCACCCCTGCCCTGCTCACTCTCCTCCCTCCTCCACCCTTTGATTGCTTCCTCAGCATAAGCAGCAGACATTTAAGCTGCTAACCACTTATTAAAAGGGAAATAAATCATCAATCTTATGCAAATATCAATGAGCACCTGTCAGTGACTGCCTTTAACCCATCAATTAGTGAGAGATCCAGAAACACGTTGTAACCAGTTCAAAGAAGACTCCCTAGCCAGACATGCTAGTGGGATAAGATTTGTCACTTTGTATGTGTTAATCCATTGGCAGTAAGTAGCTTTACCGTGCCATACGGGCACCCCTGAACACATAACTAGAGCGTTTTCATTATACCAGACCAAAACTCCATACTCCTTCAAAACAGTAAGTCTCCTCTCTTCCTTCCTGTTCTACCGATGGCCACCACTCCGTCTCTGACAGACCATGCTTAGTGCCTCAGACAGAGGACTCCTATGCAAGCGTAAAGGAAAGCTGTCAAGCTCTATGATGTAAATAAGAAGGAAAAATCCTCATGACGTTAGTTTTGGTGTGTTTTGTTTTGCTTTGGATATGGAAAGAAAGGGCCAGGCAATAGTAGGGAAGTACACAGTAGGCACCTAAAATATTTACGAGTGGAAGGTTTGGAACTATCTACAGTGCCAAGGACGCTCCAGGTACAAGGGGAGGCAGCCATGTACCAGTGACAGGATACATTTCAGTACAGTCAATGCTTCATATACAGGCTCCTCTCCACGGACTCAACCAACAATGGGTAGTAATTCTTTAGACCTGAAGGCTTACATCATCAATTTAACAGGATCTACAATCACCTGGGAGACAGACCTCTGCGCTTGCCTGTGAGGGATTGTCTAGACCACGTTAGTCTCTGGTTATACCATCAGAGATACTCTTGACGGAATTACTTGCGGCAGCCTGCGCTGGGCTGCACTTGGGTCCCGAATGCCTGAGTGTGGTCCCAGCTGGCTGGAATAGACTTTCAATTGACTAGAGAATGAAAATGTAAACTGTACTATCCTCTGGGCTTGAGTCTTAGGCCACATAAAAAGGAGAAGCTAGAACAGCCGGGGTAGTAAACTTCTGTAATCACAGACATAGTCAGATGATCTCGAAGAGTACTGGGCTAACCTGGTCTATCTACAGTTCCAGGACAGACAGGGCTGGATAGGGAAACCCTGTCTCAAAAAACAAAAAGAAAGCAAAAGGGAGCTAACTGGATACGTAGGTACGTTGTTCTCTGCCACTGCGGATGCGCTGTAACCCTAACCCTAACCCTAACCCTAGCCCTAACCCTAACCCTAACCTAACCATCATCATGGTCCACTTAATCCAAAGCAAGCCCTTTCTTCTTAAGTGGCTTTTGTCAAGGCGCTTTAATCACAGCCACAGGGAAAGTAACATTAAGAGGAAAACACTGTATCTGTCGACCCTCTACAGACCTCTCCTTGCCATTATCTCCCTAAGTAACGTAGTATGGCTATTCGCATAGCATTTACATTGCATTAGGTATTCTAAATAACCTAGCAACGATTTGATACATGCGGAAGGGCTATATGCCATTTATAAATACCATACCTTTTTCCATATATAAGAGACTTGGGTTTTAGTGTCTGAGGGAGAATCCAGTAACCGATCCCATGTGGTCACCAAAGGATGCCTGTATTTTAACCCCTCGTATGACTGAGAGACTTGAGCACCCCTGGGTTTGAGGGAGAATCCAGTAACCAATCCCATGTGGTCACCAAAGGACGTCTGTATTTTACCCCCTCGTATGACTGAAATCATTCATCAGTGTTTGAGAATCGTGCCTTCCCTACAATCTTGGGACATTAAGATGGACCGGGCCGAGTTTAGCCTGCCCAGGGGACAGCAGGTGTCTCCTGCATACACACTTAGGTGCACACTCAGCCGTGTTGACTGCCCCTCAGTATAGAAGTCCTGTAAGAGCTGTATGGTTTCCGTCTTGACTGAACTGGTGCTCTCTCTGGGGTTCAGAGGCAGGTATGGGGGTACTGGGGAGCTAGCACTTACTGGAGATATGTGGGGTCAGGGATTAAAGCTACTCATAGCTGAAGTCAGCCTAAAGGGTCAGCTTCTAAGGAGAAGTTGGAGAACATGAACTGACCTTATCTGGGAGGAGGGACCTCAGTGAAAAAAAAATACCTCCATCAGATGCCTATGTCTATAGGTAATTTTCTCTTCTTCTCTCTCTCTCTCTCTCTCTCTCTCTCTCTCTCTCTCTCTCTCTCTCTCTCTTTATTTTCTTTTTGACTTTTTTTCTGAGACAAGGTTTCTCTGTGTAGTCCTGGAATTGGATTTTGGTTGGGGCATTTTATCACAGCAGTGATCGAAACCTAAGGCAGACAATGGGGTGAGGCTGGGTGCTTCAAGAAGACTCCCCTTCCAGGAGGAGAAACAGTGCATGGAACTGGAGCTACACTTTGCTCTCGAAACTTGGCCACTCACAGGCTATGTGACTTCAGGTGAACCACTACCTGTTCCTGGGCCCATGTCCTCTACATGAAATGAGGGCTTTTGTTTGAGACCTCCTTGGGACCTCTAGACTAGAGTGCTTGTGCCCTCATCATTGCCAGAAAAGAGCAGACCTGAGTCAAGGAGCCGTCAGGGGCAGCTGAGAGTGTGTCCCAGTGGGCTTTATCTTTACCATCCAGAAGATCCATCACCTCCTCCTGGGAGCTTCTAATAATGTTCCTGTGAAAAATACAGGGGACAGAACATTGTCTGGATGCCAATTTGCCCTCAGAGGTTGTCTGGGCCCTGGCAGGAAGGAAATACAGATGCCAGAGTCAGAATTACCATGAAGCTCCAGAAATATCTAAGTGCCCTACTTGGAGACATGCGACAAGACGTTCACATCTTTTTCCTCACAGAAATCACCCCCAAATTGTGTAAGCTCCACACCCCATGCTTCACAGAACCTGGACCTAGCCCTGCTAGATACCTCTGGTTTGAAGCCACTATTATAGCAGGTGGAGGGCCTAGGCAGCTCTTTTCAATGAGAGGGGCAGGGCTCAGCAATAGACAGCAAGTCAGCTGCACCCTTGGTCTCTTGACTCTGCTTACTGGCTTCTAGCTGATAAGGGACCAATGCCATCCACATCTAGCCCATTTTCAATTCCTGATCTCACTGAGTCCTCCCTACAAGCTGTGAGGTCGGCTGATCTTGCTGGTTTCCATCCAGAGAGGACAAGACTAAAGTTGAGTGAGCTTAAAAGCCCTACTCAGGTTTGGTAAAGAAGCAGGGCTCAAATTTAGAACTGTCCTCTCTCTCTCCTTCCTTCCCTCTACTCTTCCTTTCCTTTCCTTCCTTCCTTCCTTCCTTCCTTCCTTCCTTCCTTCCTTCCTTCCTTCCTTCCTTCCTTCTCTCCCTCCCTTTCTCTTCCCTTCTACCTGCTCTTACCCCCCTTCCTTCTTCTCTCTCCCTCACTTCCCTCCATCCCTCCCTCCCTCCCTCCCTCCCTCCCTCCCTCCCTCCCTCCCTTCCTTCCTTTCTACTTTACATTTTTTTGAAACAAGGCATTGATATGTATCTCAGGTTGGGCCTCGAACTTGGAATCCTCCTGTCTCTGTCTCCCATGGGCCGTCATGCCAGGTTTCCCAGGACTTTCTTACGACCTGCTCACGGCTCTTTAGTTCCTTACTCAGGATCAAGTTCAGTCATGCCAAAGCAAAGTAGAGTGCAATTTCCATCTTTGCGTCTGGAGAGGAGTTGAAACCCCAGCACCGGGGACAAAGGGAGCCCAGTGGAGACGTAAAGCGCAGGCCATCACCCTGAATCACACACTGAGAGCGTCCAGGAGCTTTGGGAGAATGAGGGCTTTTCCCGTTTCTTTCCCCTGTTCTCTCCTTGTTCTTAAGTCACATCTCTGAATCAGCATAATTATCCCAAACATAAACACAACACAACCACAGTTGGTAAAAATTCTCTGCCATGTCCAGGGTAGACACAGGAGCTAGAGTTGGGGCCCACACAGACAAGCCCACAGGTATACAAGTACCACAAGTACCTCCTAGGCTTTCCAAGCTACAGTCACATGGAAAAGGGAGCTTCAACCCCCACCCCAAAACTGATCTAGATCTTTAGGCCTGGTGCTGCCTAGTTCGACAACCCCACCCAGGAAAGTTCTGGACCAACCCTAACAACGAAAACCATGAGGCGGGAGACAGCCTCGGGCTGAGTTACTCAGGAAAGCTCAGGACCAAACCTAACAACAAAAACAATGAGGGAGACTCAGCTTCAGACTCAGTAGCTCAGGTTGCTTCAGCTGCTTTGCCCTAATGAGGCCACCGGGGGCTCCAGCACGAGAAAGACCAAGTGTCACTAGAGAAAGTGTGCACGTGGCACCTCTAGGACCTGGCTCTGATCTAGGGAGGCCATCGAGGAAGTGTTTGGAGGAATGACGGCTAGGCAGAGGAGTTCATCGTGAAAGGCATTGAATATATTCTCAGTCCCCCGTGGATAGGATTCAGTCCCTATAAGCTTCTGGCTTTCCGAGAAGACCTCCTCTTTGCTATTCTCTGGTAACTCAGGAAACTGAGTTCAATCCATTCCTGATTGACAAACCCCAACCATAACCCCTTCCCTCTCTTTGCTGAGAGTTGAGTGTGAATTCTTCCTTATTCTCAGAGGATCTGTGTAATTCTGACTCGGTCCTCTGGAGGGTGGGCAAAGTGGCAGATTGTTTGTCCTTTGTAATGCTGCCGTCAGGCTTCGGGTTGGCATCGGGTCTGTGGAAGGGAGCATACACGGCCACCGCAGCTGGCTTGTGCTGACTGAATGAGAATGTCCCCATAGGCTCAAACGCTTGGATATGGAAGGGGAGAACGGAATCCTGAAAGATGTCCTCTGACTTCCGTATATATTCCATGTGAGACAGAGACACACAGAGAGACGGACAGACAGACAGAGACGTAGAGAGGAGAGAAAGAAAATAAATAAACAAGCATAATTTTTAAAAAAAATTTAAGATGTGTCATCATCTAGGTGGCAATTACCTATAAGCTATGTACCCTGGGGGCAGAAACAGAAGAGTGACCCAAGACCAGCCTGGTCTACACAGTGAGTTCCAGGCCACGTAACAAGACCCTGTTCCAGGGGCTGGAGAGATGGCTCAGAGGTTAAGAGCACTGACTGCTCTTCCAGAGGTCCTGAGTTCAATTCCCAGCAACCATATGGTGGCTCATGATCATCTATAATGAGATCTGGTGCCCTCTTCTGGCATGCAGGCAGACATGGAAAGAATGTTGTATACATAATAAATAAATAAATCTTAAAAGAAAAAAAGACCCTGTTCCACAAAAGCAAAAGTTAAAATCAAATAAACGAAGTATGCCATATGGTGGTGTCAGTAGGACAGTGTGGTTACCATCACTATCTAATTCTGGAACTTTCTCCTCCCCTCCCCCCAAACTACCATCCATCTCTTCCCACTCCTTCTGTCCCAGTCCCTGCGACCTCAAATCCACTCTCCGTCTCTACAGATTTGCCTATTCTGAACACTTCATGTAAATACAGTCATATGCTATGCAGACTTCCGTGGCTGGCCCCATGACATGATGTAATGTTTTCAAGGTTCGTTCACACTGTGGATTGGAGCTCTACACCAGGTCATGCCATTGATGAGACGTGAGTGCTCCATTATGAAAAGATCACATTTTGTTTCATCCATTCATTGGTTGGTAGACACTGGGTTTATTTATAGTGAATCTAATCTATACTACTGTCAAAATCATTATTGATATTTCCAGTTGTCTCACTCAGTTTGTATTGATCTAACAGAAACGCTATAACTAGGTACCTTAAACGTCATTTGTTGATAGTTCTGGAGACTGGGAAGAGAACAGCCAGAGTCTACACATTTAACCTCTGGTGAAAGCACTTCCTGATGTGCTGAGGGCTGTCTTCTTTTTTAATTTTAGTTTTTATTATTATTATCTTGGTTTTTTGAGACAAGGTCTCTTTGTGTAACACTGGCTGTCCCAAAACTCAATCTATCAACCAAACTGGCCTTGAACTCAGAGATCCACCTGTCTCTGCCTCCCCAGTGCCAAGATTAAAGGTGTGCACCACCATGCCTGCCCTTTTTAAAAAAAAAAAAAAATCTGTGCATGTGAGCACAGGTACCCGTGAAGGGCAGAAGAGGGCATTAGATCCCTTGGAGCTGAAATTACAAGCAGTTGTGAGCATCTGGATATGGGTGCTGGGAGCCAAACTCAGGTCCTCTGGAAAGCAGCAGGCACTCTTAACAGCTAATCCATCTTTCGGGATCCCAATCCTAGCTTTAAAATATAGTTAACCTTATAGATTACAAGACAATGTATGTACTGAATTTACCTCTCTCTGCATGCCTTAAAAAAAAGTCTAAATAATGCTTGATGACCCAACACTTTTCTTTCTACTTGTCTGTTGATTTTAATTTTCTAAAAAATATGCCAGGAAGCCAAAGATTTCTCATTAATTAACTGAACATTCTAAGATCTTCTTAGTCTAAGGTCTGAAAGTCCTTTGAGAATCCTGAGAGTTTTGCTTAAATTGCAGTTGTGAAGCAATACAGTTATTGCAGATATCAGAAGTTTGCCAGAGAGATAGCAATTAGAATTTTTCCATGGACCCTGGAAGTGAGGTCGGAAAATCCAAAGGATTTGTAGCAGTGTTGGCCGACATTGCAGCAAGCAATCCATTTTCTCTCCTTCACAGATTTGCTGTGACTGATTCATTTCACACACACACTAACATTCTTATCATCTTAAGTATTGGGAGAGCAATGATCTAATCCATAAAACCATTACCAAAAATAGGAAGTGCAAACTCACCATGGTTGCAATATAGTCTTTTCTTAATATTTTATGGTTTATTTAACTTTATTTTATGTGCATTGGTGTGAAGGTGTCAGATTCCCTGCAACTGGATCTTCAGACAATTGTGAACAGCCATGTGGGTGCTGGGAATTGAACCTGGGTCCTCTGGAAGAGCAGTCAGTGTTCTTAATCACTAAGCCATCTCTCCAGCCCAGCAATATAGTCTAATCGGAAATAAGATGGACATTGACATTACAGTCCCTGTGATAGAATCAGACTAAAGATGTAAGACTTTTAAAAGCAAAATTATATTTCATAAATTCCATATTTATCAATAGTAAGAATATTTCATGTGACCAGGCATGGTAGCATACGCCTTTAATTCCTGCAGTAGAGAGGCAGAAGTAGGCGGATCTTTGAGTTTGAGGCCAGCCTGGTGAGTCCAGAACAGCCAGAGCCATGTAGAGAGATCCTGCCTCAAAAACAACAACAACAACAACAACAGCAAAAACAACAACAACAACAAACTTTATGTGAGGACAGAGTATGTAACTCAGTTGGTAGAGCACTTGCCTAGCATGGAAGCCAAGGTTCAATACTCAGCATGACATAAGTCTATAGAATCCCAGCACTAAGTAGGTAAAGGCAAGAGGAGCAGAAGTCCTGAGGAACTCTTGGCTATACCTGGAAGTTTGAGGCCAGCCTGGGAAACAGTAGACATTGTCTCAAAACAAACAAACAGACAAAACCAGCTCATGTTCTTGTAACATGAGGGGGCCTGTTTGTTTGTTGGGGGTTTCTGTCCCGCCCAGCTCCCCAGCTATTTAGTCCCAGAGAAAAATCACACAAGAGATCTCTATAAGTTATAAAGCTGATTGGCCCATTAGGTCTGGCTACTTATTAGTTAATTCTCACATCTTGATTAACCCATTTTTCTGATCTATGTTAGCCATGTGGCTCAGTACCTTTTCCAGTGGGCAGCTCACATCCTGCTGCTTCGGTGATCTGGGCAGGAGTGGGAGGAATCAGCTTCCTCCTCCCTAGAATTCCTCCTGCTCTCCTTGCATCATTTCCACTTCCTGTCTAGTTTTCCCGCCTACACCTCCTGTCTGGCCAATCAGTGTTTATTTAAAACATGATTGACAGAATACAGACAATTCTCCTGCACCAGAAACAGTAGACATTGTCTCAAAACAAACAAACAGACAAAACCAGCTCATGTTCTGGTGTGGTGATTTGCGCCTGTGGTCCTTGTCACTTGAGAGACTGAAGCAGGAGGAGCACTTGAGATTGAGGCCACACCCAGACTCATGAGACTAAACAATTTCAGAGAAGGGAGTACTTTTTTTTTCATTCTTTAAGAGATCTATTTAAGGCCAATCACGGTAGCGTATTCCTTTACCCCCAGCACTCGGTAGGCAAAAGCAGAGGACATGCTCAAGGCCAGCCTCGTCTCTAAGTCCTGGGGCAGTCAGTGAGAACCTGTCTCAAAAACATTATTTATTGGTGTGTGAGTGTATGTGTGGGTGTGTGAAGGCGTAAGTCACAGACAATCCCACACCAGTTTGGAATTATGATTAATAGAATGGTTATTTATTCAAAGGGGAAAAAACTTACAGATTACCGTCCCAGACAACAGCCCCTCCGCGCGAACAGGAAAGGAGTCCAGGGGCCGGAAACGGAGCCGGAAGACAAAGAGAGAGTGGAGGACAGCCGCTGCTTTTTTTAAAGGGAGAGACCACGCCCCAATGGGCTGGTAACTCAGCGGCGATTGGCTGAAGGAGCTGAAGGAACTCCCACAGCATCTCCCCCTTTTGTTTAAGTAAGAGAGTTCTAAGCCTACTACGCAATTATATACAATAAGTACAAACCTACGAAATTATATACAATAAATACAAATATCCTATTCTAACTAGCTTAAGTCTTGTATAACAAATAACTTGGCCAAGTCATGAAAGGAAAGTAACTACATTTATATAATCTTCAATCCCATCGAAGATCTGAGAAGGGAAATAATGTTATCTGAGTAATTAGGAAGTGCAATCAAACAACTTCCAGAACATGTACCAAATCGCAGAGACAACTGGCTACCTGGACAAACACCCAAAGTCACATTTGCAGCGTTGAAGCAACCAACTTTGGCTAAGGCCTGATGTAACTGACATACCATTTTCAAAGGCAAGAAACTTCAAAACTATCTTACCCTGTCTTGGCAGGATATGACAGTCTTGTTTTATCCATTTACGGATATTCTGTAACTCTGTCAGTAGTTGAGGTATGAGCATTTCTTTACCCAAAGGCCAGTTCTGCCAAGAAGAAAGGCTCCAGGTGGAGTGTCTTTGGTGCTCAACATTCTCTCGGGCATAGATCAGTGTTGCCAGGAGTGATTGTGTCTCCCTACCATAGAACTCTGAATTAGATTAAAGGCCATTTTCTACAGCTCTTTGAAGAGGTTGAAGATTATCTATCTATACTGAATATAATCTCTATATATCTAAAGAACCTGATTAGTCTAATTATAAATGACAAACTTAGATGACTGTTGATCTATATAATTCTCAATATCTATCTAACTTAAAGACTGAGATAATAAACAAGTGTGCAATAAATGAGGACAATGAGACCTCCAAATATAAACAATGTGCAAGTATACATTGCAATATGGTAAATATATATCAATACATAAACAATATATAAGTATCTTAATCAGAGGTAGAAGTGTACAATGCAATATGGTAAATATACATATATCAATACAATATATATATACAAATACATAAAAATGTTTTAAACAGAGGTAGAAGCATGAAGCATGCATGCATAAAATAGTCAACATAATTTAACTTTGTATCAATATATAAGAATCGATACCAATATGTTTGTCTAAAAGCAATAACTCACAAGTACAAATCTATTTATCCCATAATCCAATTATCCCTCCTTTTTTTTTTTTTTTTTTAAGATTCCTGTGCTTATAAAATTCCTCCCCCAACCCTCAACCGTATACTAATTATAACCAACCCCTAAATGATGTCCCTAAACCCAAGGACAAACTTTATTGGGAGAGGGGACGTCGTTCTCTAGAATTACTTCCAGCTGTCATGGGGGCGACGTTCTTTCTGGGGGATCCTGTGAAAGTAAAATGATGGTTAAATTTCAAGATCAATGTCTTTTAAAATTGCAAATAGTCTCTGAGTATTTTGTGGAGGTCTGGCCAGAATGTTGTACAAGATGTGCACCATTTCAGCACGTTGGAACCGTCTTGTGCAGCTGGTACCCAAAACAGGTCTTGTAGTAGCGCTATCAGTATCATGACGTCATATCAACCAGGTGGAGTTGTTGTTATGGGGCCCCATCTTCTTCCTGGAAACTTCAAATGTCACTGTAGGAAAAACTCATTGTTCATTGTGGAAAACTTAAACATTAATTATATAGACATATACATGAATACCTATATTCAATGAGAGACATGATAGATATATTTAATGAAGGTATGATAGATATGAAGAAAAGTAAAGATGTTTTCTAAACTCATATTTCTTTCTGTCCCATATCATGGCTCTTGACATGAGACAGAAACTCCAGAAACTCTGGGTTTTTCTTTAAACAACAGGCTTGGAATTAGAGAGGGACTGAGCCAGAGTCCAACTCTAAAACCAGCTCTATAAATTTAGAAATATGATTTAGTATATGGTACTTACAGAACCTATTCAGTTTTCTTGATAGTCCCTATTGGGCCGTTATTTTCCATCTGTCAGTATTCAAATATCCAGGGTCCCTTGAACTTTTCAAAGATCAGTGTTTTCCTGTGGAGATAAGAACAGAACCCTGCCCCCATTCTATATGCTTTTCTTACCACCTGTATGGTTATCATCATTGTAGATGCTGTCATTTCTCCTTTCCAAGAGGTTTCTCCTCTTCAAATCGAACCTTTATTAATTTTGATGGTATCCACAATTTTTCTTCTCCTGTGGAAACAAGAGCAAAACCCCTTCCCCAACGTAGCACATCTCCTGGCTTCCATTGAGAGGTCAGCACGTCTTTGAAATAAACAGGTTGGTTTAGTTCAGAAGTTTTTTCCATTATCCAATGCCTCTCTGCTGCTGTTGTTCCTTTCTCATTAGCATTAAGAAAATTCAAGGTTAATAAAGCATTATGCAATCTATTTCTGGGGGTATCTTTCATCCCTTTCTGTTTGTTTAGCATATCCTTTATAGTACGATTTGATCTTTCTATAACTGCCTGACCTGTAGGATTATTTGGTATACCTGTAACGTGTTTTATATTATAATAAGCAAAGAAGCGTTTCATTTTCTTAGATACATATGCTGGACCATTGTCTGTCTTTATTTGTGCAGGTATACCCATGATGGCCATAACTTCCAATAAATGTGTGATTACCGAATCAGCCTTTTCTGAGCTCAGGGCAGTTGCCCATTGAAAACCTGAATACGTGTCTATGGTGTGGTGTACATATTTTAATTTACCAAATTCCATAAAGTGGAACACATCCATCTGCCAGATTTCATTCCTTTGAGTACCCTTTGGGTTACTCCCTGCAGGCAATGGTGTTTGATTATAGAAAGAACAAGTAGGACATCTCTTTATAATGTCCTTAGCTTGTTGCCATGTAATGGAAAACTCTTTCTTTAAGCCTTTACTATTGACATGATGTTTTTTATGAAATTCTGAGGCCTGCAGAACGCTTCCAATCAATAATTGGTCAATTTCAGCGTTACCTTGTGCTAGAGGCCCAGGCAGACCGGTATGGGACCGGATGTGTGTTATGTACATTGGACAAAGCCTATTCCTAATTATGTCCTGTACCTCGATAAACAATGAAGTCAACTCTGTGTCATCTGGTATGAATTCAGCGGTTTCAATATGCAAGATAACTCTTTCTGCATATTGTGAATCTGTAACTATATTAAGAGGTTCTTTAAAATCCCTTAGCACCATAAGAATGGCATATAATTCTGCCTTCTGGACAGAATTATAAGGGCTTTGTTCCACCTTACTCAATTCTTCTGATTTATAACCTGCTTTCCCTGATTTATTTGCATCGGTATAAAATGTCCGAGCTCCAGTTATTGGAGCATCACGTACAATTCTAGGAAGAATCCAAGAAGTTCTCTTTATGAGGTTAAGTCTATCACTTTTGGGATAGTTGCTGCTAATTTCTCCCAAAAAATTAGCACAAGCTCTTTGCCATGGTTCATTATCTTCCCATAACTTTCTTATTTCCTCAGTAGTAAAAGGCACTATAATTTCTGCTGGGTCTATACCTGCTAGTTGACGAAGTCTCAGTTTACCTTTTATAATTAATTCTGAAACCTTTTCTACATAAGTTTTTAATTTTTTACTTGGTTTATGAGGTATAAATATCCACTCTAAAATAATATCTTCCCTCTGCATTAAAATCCCTGTAGGAGAAATTCTGGAAGGCAGTATGACTAGGATGGAACTAAGATTCGGGTTGACCCTATCCACATGTGCCTCCTGTAATTTTTCCTCAATCATTGTCAGTTCCTTTTCTGCTTCAACTGTCAATTTTCTGGGACTATTCAAATCCTTATCACCATCTAAGGTTTTGTTTAAATGAACTATTAGATCAGGTGTTATCCCAACAGCTGGTCGTAGACTGGAAATATCTCCTAACAATCTTTGGAAGTCATTAAGAGTCCGTAACCGGTCTCTGCTAATTTGTGCCTTTTGTGTTCGAATTTTCTCTAACCCTATTCTGTAGCCTAGGTAATTAATAGAATCTCCTCTTTGAATCTTTTCAGGGGCAATTTGTAATCCCCACCTAGGCAAAACTTTCTTTACTTCTTCAAACATACTTTCCAAAATATCTTTATTTGAATCAGATAATAAAATGTCATCCATGTAATGATAAATTATGGACTTGGGAAATTGCTTACGAATTATTTCCAGTGGCTTATTAACAAAATATTGACACAATGTGGGACTATTGAGCATCCCCTGTGGGAGGACAGTCCATTGATATCTCCTAGTAGGCTGAGAATTATTATAAGTAGGCACTGTGAAGGCAAATTTTTCTCTATCCTTTTTTTGCAAAGGTATAGTGAAAAAACAATCTTTCAAATCAATAACTATAAGAGGCCATCCTCTTGGTAATAGAGAAGGCAAAGGAATTCCAGATTGTAGCGGACCCATAGGCTGAATTACCTTGTTGACAGCTCTTAGATCTGTCACCATTCTCCATTTACCAGATTTCTTTTTTACAACAAACACAGGAGAATTCCAAGGGCTGGTTGATTCTTCAATATGGTTAGCATCTAGCTGCTCTTGTACCAGCTGTTCCAAAGCCTGTAACTTATCTTCAGCTAGAGGCCACTGCTTGATCCATATTGGCTTCTCAGTTAGCCATTTTAAAGGTAGGGCTGTTGGTACCTCTAAAGGTTTGCTCTTGGCTGTGTGTTCTTGTACAGCCTGAATGGCTGGTGACCTTTTTCCATAATACCTCATTATATCCTTCCCAGAATTGTGAGTTCCTGGAACTACAGGAATGTTAATCTGGGTATTCCATTGCTGTAGCAGGTCACGGCCCCATAAATTTATTGCAATATTTGCTATATATGGCCTTAATCTTCCTATTTGCCCTTCAGGCCCTATGCATTCCACCCATCTTGTGCTTTGTTTTACACGAGATAGGGTTCCAATTCCCAGGAACTGAACATCTACCTCATGAAGAGGCCAATTCGGATGCCAGGATTCTGGAGTAATTATACTTACATCCGCACCTGTGTCTAATAAGCCTTCAATAAAAATGCCATTTATACAGACTCTTAGCTTTGGTCTTTGATCGTTAATATACGTTTGCCAAAATATACGTTTACTCTGTCCTCCTGAATTTTTTGACTCATTCTCCACATGTAATTCATCATTTAGACCAGTATTACTTTTTACGGCAGACATTGGAGTTTTTAATTTTCTTGGTGAGACACATTTTCGACTGTAACTGGGAATGACTGGGCCACTTTTGGCTTGGGGGCCTGCAAGAGGCCCCTCAAGGAGTTTCCCGATGGTATCGGGTTGCCTTGTCTGTCTGTTGTTGACCTGCATTCGTTGGACCAATGTCGGCCTTTACCGCATCTTCTGCATATACCTGAAGGCTGAGATCTCCTACTTTTGTCATTCCCAGAGGAGATATTATTCCTAGGATTTCTTTGCCTGCAATCCCTTTTCAGATGTCCTAATTTACCACAATTAAAACACCTGGTAGTTTGATGTCTCCTCATAGCTTTGGAAATCGCTTCTCCTACCCAGGATTCATCGTTATAGCTAAACATCTCAACATTCATTGTATGCTGTATCCATTCTTCCATTGGTGCTGATCTAGATCTTAAAGGCCCAATTATCTTTTTACATTCAGTATTTGCATTTTCAAAAGCTAGAGATTCAAGAAGTATTCGTCTAGCTTCTGGGTCTGTTACCCCTATGTCCAGAGCCTTAATTAATCTTTGCACAAAGTCAGTAAAGGGTTCTCTCTGTCCCTGCCTAACCCTGGTATATGATTCGACCCTTTTTGCTGGATCTTGTATTCTATTCAAAGCATTCAAGGCTGCTTTGTGACATAAGGACAGCACTTCTTCATCATAAAGAGCTTGGACCTGTGGATCAGCATATGCTCCTACACCAAGAATTTGATCTTGGGAAACCTCCACACCTTTTGCTCTTCCTTGCTGTTCCATATGTTTGGATTCTTCTCTGAAATAAATTCCAAACATCAAGGAAGGCCCATCATCTAAAACTGCAGACACTAGCTGAGAGAAATCATGGGGGGTAGCTCTGACATTAGAAGCCCAAGTCCTTATCATTTCCTTAACAAATGCAGAGTGCAAGCCAAAGTTAACGACAGCTTGCTTAATTTCTTTTAAATCATTCATTGCTATTGGTGTCCATCTAGCTTCTTTAACTCCCTTTGAGCCTTTGGAAGTTAACCCTTTGTCAGAATAAATTACAGGGTATGTTGTTAGGACCCTGGGTAAGCCAGTTCTAACAGCTGGTGGTGGCATTGTATCCTGTCCTTGTGCCTTCTTACTCTGTTCACCAGCTCCAATAGTTTCTTCAATCATTTCTAATCTTTTTATCATTGTATCCCTTAAATCCTGAATCTCCTGACCTACCCGTGTTTCTAGTAATTTCACTAAGGTATCAGTTTTTTGGTTCCCATTCTGGAGGTTCATTCTATCTGTTACCTTATCAAAACTTTGTGGTAACATCTGAACGTCAAATTCAACAGCCTGTACCCTTTCAGGTAACTTCCTAGTACCCTTGGACATGGAGTCAATTTTGTCTATCATAGTATCCACTTGTTCAGATAACCCCTGATTTTCAATAATTTTAATCCTTTCAACTAGTTGTTCAATATTAGTCCGTAAAAATCGTATCTTTCTTAATGATAAAATATTGAAAAGAAAACTGAAACCTAGCAACAAGTAAATTAATATATTCCCATAGTCATATAAACCTTGCATGACATAATCCATTGTATTAATAAAGAAAACAGTAAAATTGGCGTTGGAAACAAAAACTGCCATATTACCTCTTGTCTAGTTGGCGGCGCTGTTGCCAAGTTGTGACTAGAACCACTGCAAAGGTGACTTAAACAGGTCCTGTTTCAGTGTCTGCCTTAGTATTTGTTAAAAACTAGGAAATATAAGTTGCTCAAGAAAGAAAGTTTAATTAAATCAATTCCATACACGGAACCAGAAACCCAGAATCCAGGGGTAGAAAAGAGCAACCCGGAAGCCGCGTATGCCTCCACGTGACCGAGTCGTTCTGATTCACGCCACTAAAGCACCGCACTTACAAGGGAAATTTAAAAACAACTCAGAAAAGAGCAAACCAGGCAGGCAGAGACTGTCCCGAGCCTGTGGAGCTTGGGAGGCGTGGGGTTTAACTGAACTGCTGGCTCCACACACAGGGCACAGGCCGCAGCTGAGGGAGGTCTCGTGACTAGCCGAGCTGGTAGCAAGCAGTTGAGTGGGGGGGAAGGGGGAGTTCTACAACCAAACGTGGGGCGCCAGATGAAGGCGTAAGTCACAGACAATCCCACACCAGTTTGGAATTATGATTAATAGAATGGTTATTTATTCAAAGGGGAAAAAACTTACAGATTACCGTCCCAGACAACAGCCCCTCCGCGCGAACAGGAAAGGAGTCCAGGGGCCGGAAACGGAGCCGGAAGACAAAGAGAGAGTGGAGGACAGCCGCTGCTTTTTTTAAAGGGAGAGACCACGCCCCAATGGGCTGGTAACTCAGCGGCGATTGGCTGAAGGAGCTGAAGGAACTCCCACAGCAGGTGTGTATGTGAATGTGCATGCCTGTGTAAATACTTAAGGCCAGAAGGGGTCATGGGGTATGACGAGCTATCACCATCTACATATTCCTGTGAACTATCACCGTCTACGTATTCCTGTGAACTATCACCGTCTACGTATTCCTGTGAGGCAGGGTCTCTCTCTACCTAGGACTTGTGTTTTCTCTACTAGGCTGGTCGTCAGCAAGCCCCAGCATTCTCCTGTCTCCACACACTCAGAGCTGGGGTTACTGGCATGTGCAGGAGACCTATCTCGTTCTTTGGGTGTTAAGATCTGCTCTCCGGCCATCATGATTGTGCAGTAGGCACTCCTTACCACTGAGACACCTCTCCAGCCCCCTGTTTTTCAGTTTTTACATTTACAAGTTTTCCTTTCCCCTAATTGTGCTAGGGATTGACCCCAACACCACATGCCAGACCAGCACTCTGTCACTGCCCAGCCCACATTTAATGATCTGGCATTTGGGGCTTTGCTATCAGGAGGATTGTTCCCCCTAAGCCTCCATAGTTCCTAGAGAGGAAACAATTCCCCACAGTTGAGTTTGGAAAAACAAAACAAACCACCCAGATCCCATACCCTGAAATAAAGGAGAGCCCAGTCATAGCCTAATACCATTTGGCTCTATTTTTGTTTGTTTGTTTGGGACAGCGTTTCTCTATAGCTTTAAAGCCTATCCTGGAACTCACTCTGTAGACCAGGCTGGCCTCGAACTCACAGAGATCCTCCTGTCTCTGCCTCCCGAGTGCTAGTATTAAAGGCGTGTGCCACCACCACCTGGCTAATTTTGGCTCTATTTTGCCTCTGACATTTTCCTCCTGAGTCACTGCATTCAATAGTCATCTTGGATTTCAGGAACAACAGGACTGCTCCAGACACATCTTGTTTTTAAATTTATTTTTATTTAATTTTATTTTATGTGCATTGGTATGAAGGTCTGACCTCCTGGAACTGGAGTTACAGACAGTTGCGAGCTGCCATGTGGGTGCTGGGAATTAAACCTGGGTCCTCTGGAAGAGCAGCCAGTGCTTTTAACCGCTGGACCGGCTCTCCAGGCCCCCTCATATGCATCCTTATGACAAGGAACTGAAACTATCCCAGGGTCATCCCACAGTGAGACCATCCCCAAGGGGGGAGCTGAGGCTGCACCTTTTGCCCCTGAGATGAGCAGTGGGTATCATCTCAGCAGAACCAGGCTGTCTCCCTCAAGTGACAACAGTGGTACCCACCTCTCCAATGATGGGTGAGATTCACTGACCTGACCAAGACGGGCTGCTCTGTGGGAGATGCGTACCCGTTATCTCTACTGGTTCACTTTCATAGAAAGTGTCAGAGTTCTGTCAGTGCCTTAAAACTGAGCCCGTTTGTCCCGTTTTTCTGATATGGTCACAATTATTAAAGCATCTTTCTCTCATTCGCCATTTCTTGTCTCCTTGACTGACATAAAGTCATGGGTGACTAAGCCTAACCCATAAACATTCGGATGTAGAGTTTTCCTGAAAAATTCCAATAACACAAGCATCTCCTTTAACTCTCACATTCTCACCAAAATTCCTTCTGCCCTTAAACTTAAAAATCAGTTTAAGGCCGAGTTTGGACAATCAGATACCGTCGCTAGATCCCAGAAGCCCCTCCCCGAAGTTTTCCATCTAATCTTAAACTAACTCAATGTACCCAGCCAGAGTCACCCGTTCCTGACTGTGAAGACCCCAGTAAAGTGTCGAGACTGGAATCCATTTCTGCCTCCTGCCCCATGTTGGTGCTTTCCCGTGCGGCCCTGTCATGCACCTTGTCTCCTGTTCCTAGAGGTCTGTAAATACGAACTCCCTTCAGGACAGTCATTCTTGCGGCCTGTCTCCTGTCCTGATTAGAGCAAATTCTAAGTACATTTAAAGAACAAACTTACAAATTATCAACGCAATTACATATCTGTATTTCTTTTCCCTCTCTCAAGATCCCTTTAGTAAAGAGCAAATGATGCTCCGTACGGTCAGAATATGCCGCTCTAACACATGTCACTTTGGCATAAGGGTTATTTTGAGCTGAAGGTAGTTAAGAAATGGCAGGCTCAGTGGGAACTCTTTATACTTTGTCTTCGTCATAAAATCAGTGCGTGCATTTTACTTTGTAACAGAAACGTAAATTTCCATTTGTCTGTTTCCAGGGTCTCCGTTGCCTGCTACAGGGAAGAGGAGACCTGGGTCTGCAGTACAAACTTTACGAAACACCCTTATTTGCCTTTAGTTTTCTCCTCATAAACCTTCTCTGACTTGCTCTGTCATAGTCCAAACTCTTTAGCTTTTTTTCTTTCTCTTTTCTTTAAAAGAATATTTACTTTTAATTGTGTGTGTGCCTGTGTGTGGGTAGCATGTGCATGTAAGTGTGTGTATCAGAGGGCTGCAGTGAATCCATGGGGGCCGCAGTAACAGTCGTGAGCTGTCGGATGTGGGTGCTGGGAATCGAACTCAGGTCCTCTACAAGGATCTGCTCTTAACCACTGAGTCATCTTTCCAGGCCTCGTTTTTAAGCCATGATGTGCATGTGAAGGTCAAAGGGCAACTGGTGTGATTAGGTTCTTTCCTTCTACCACATGGGTCCCTAGGAATCCAACTCAGGCTTAGTAGACATCTTTGCCTGCTAAGCAATCTCTCAGGGACGCTTGTCTAGTCCTTTGTTACATGGCATGAAAGTCAGACCCTAGCTGCCTCTTTAGAATTGCATTGATTTTCTGGGTAGTTCTTGCATATAAAGCTCAAAATGGCAGTTTAACCTGCATTTCTGTCAATCTGTCTTTTATCATCGAATTAATAGGTTCTGGCTAAGAAAGAAGGTTTTCCTTTCCTTGTACTACCAATCAAGCTATGCCCCAACCACAGATATAAAAAGCTCAATTGCAAAATATCATCGTAATTGGGCAGATAAACTGCTGTTTTGATTTATAGCTGTATGAACAGATTATAAAATTTAGCACAACTTCAGCCCTGGTTAAATACAATATCGTGCCTTCAAAAACATGAGAAAACACAAACAAACTGTCGTGAGCACATTATGCCAGAAACATAGGCGAGCACATTTGTGTGTCAGAATTTATTGTCTGACAATAAATCAATTTTGTTGTCTGCAATTTGCCAAGATGTGGCAATTTCCCCTGATAGCTAGCTGTTGGCAAACACAGGTTCTATTGTTCCGGTCTCAGTTACTAATATTAACTCACAGAGAACACACTACACATCACGAGGTAAATCTGTTTATCGGTGTGCATGCGGGTAACATACAAGAGAGCACAGCAATCAGGGCTTAAGGAGTTTGGAAGCCTGGGAGGCAGAGGCTGAGAAGTTAAGGATGAAGAGAGCATCTTCGTGCTGGGGATCTGGGAGTTAGCTCCCTAACTAACCCTCCTGGAGATGCTGCAGCTGAGTTGAGCCAGTGGGTCATAGGTCTGAGGTGAATATTAAGATGGAAACCCAGGCATGGAACCATGAAGGCTGTAGAAGTTAAGGGCAAGACTGGGTCCAGATGGAAGAACAGGAAGATGGACAGATAGCAGGTTCAGACAGAGACAGACAGACAGACAGCAATCCAAGCAGGCCACATCAGCAGTGGGGACCAAGCCACGCTGAAGCTTCTGGGACTGTTGAAGGTCTCTGTAGGCCAGGCAGTCAGGTGACAATTTGGTGTCAGGAGGTCCTCCTTTCACTGGGGTCTAGGTGAGGGAGCTATACTCCTTCTTCCGCTGTGTTCTGCGGGTTCTCGGGCCTGGCTCTCCTGGTGTGATTACAGTACACTCATGTGCTCCCGCAGTCCAATTCACTCTAATCAGTTTGCAGGGCAGTGCCCTTACCATGTTATAGAAATGAGTTATCATCAGTCTGGGCTTCGAGTCGTGCTGGACAGAGGGTCCTGTTTGTGTGGCCTCCGTGTGCTGCACAGTTTTGTGTCAATTTAACACAAACTACAGTCATTTCAGAGAAGGAAACATGAATTAGGAAAATGCCTCATTAAGAGTGGGCTGTAGTACATTTTCTTAATGAGTGATTTGTCACTGAATATTCCTTTACACTGTGTGAAGATATGTCACTGTGATTGGTTTAATTAAGAGCTGAATGACCAATGGCTAGGCAGGAAGAGATTAGGTGGGACTTCTGGGGACAGAGGGGACTCTGAGAGGAAGAAACCATGGCTGTCAGTTAAACACAAAGGGCACACAAGAGGAGAGGTGTAACAGGAGTGGCGGGCCGCTTCCCGCAGCCTGGCTCCCAGTTGCCTGGCTAGATAGCTTATACCCCAAAATAACAACACACAAATTGTATTAATTTAAACACTGCCTGGCCCATTACCTCCAGCCTCTTATTGACTAACTCTCACATGTTGATTCAACCCATTTCTAATAATCTGTATCTCACCACGAGGTCATGGCTTACCATGAAAGATTCAGCATGTCTGACCTGGCAGCTTCATGGCAGGCGGCTCTCTGCCTCTCCCTGACTCTGCTTCTTTCTCCCAGCATTCTGTTCTGTCTACTCCACCAATCTAAATTGCTGTCCTATCAAAAGCAAAGGCAGTTTCTTTATTAACCAATGAAAGTAACACATAGACAGATGACCCTCCTACATCAGAGAGGTAAAAACTATGGGCCATGTGACAACATATAGATTAACAGAAATGGGTTAATTTAAGTTATAAGAGTTAGTTAGAAACAAGCCTAAGCTAAGGCCAAACTGTCATACTTAATGTCTCTGTGTCATGATTTGGGAACTGGCAGCCCAAGAAAGTCTGCTACAGTGATTGATAGGGGAGGGCCTAGGCCATGTGGGTGGTTCCATCCCTGTGCTTGTGGTCCTGGGTTCTATATGAAAGCAGGCTGAGCAAGTCAGAAAGCAGCTCCCCTCCATGGCCTCTGCATCAGCTCCTGCCTCCAGACTCCTGCCCTGTGTGAGTTCCAGCCCTCACTGCTTTTGATGATGAACTACTTATGAAACTATGAGTGAAATAAACCCTTTTCTCCCTAACTCGCCTTTGGTCGTGTGTTTCATTACGGCAGTGAAATACCTAGACTCTGAAGTTGCACTCAAGACAGTCCGAATGAACCTGTTTTGAAAACGAAGTCTCTCGGGGCAGGGCACAGTCTAAAAACCAATCTTTTATATAGTATGGAGTAACTTAGGGCCTCTCAGCAGTTAGGAAGGGGACTTATGGCTCTTGAATTCTTGGCTTTAGGCAGATAAGGAATTTCAGAACTTCAGTCCCTTCAGATGAAAATGAGCCAGGGTAACTTTTTCTGGATCTCTTCAATTACCTCCAACCTCTGAACCTGGAAATTTTGGTTTGCCGCTGCAGGCTTTTACATGGTAGTCTAGGTTAGTCTTGTAGCCCAGGATGGCCTCAAACTGGTGGCAATCATCCTGCCCCAGAATGCTGAGTTACAGAGATGAGCCACCACACCCAACTCAGAAGTTCCTAGTGATTTATGTTCTTTGTAGTTGGGAGGTACAGCCTGCTTGAGCATTCAGGAATGAAGGAACTAAAACTGCTTTCAACTGTGAGCTGGAAATCCTGTGACTAATGGCTCAGAGGGCAGATAGGCAAAACCACCAAAGGTCCAGCAGGACCTGGCTGTAATCTGATTACATTAATATGGCTCAAGAGAGGTCTCTGGAGAAGGACTGAAGTTTGCCCTCCTAAGTCATTATCTCTTGTCATTAAAGCAAACTTTCCATCAATGTTTATGAGTTTGGAAGGGAATGGAAATGAACAGTGTCTCCATTCATTGAGCAAATGCCAGTGTGGAGTAGCTCTTCCTGGGGAGTCAGTTCCCATTCGCCCCAGATAGAGGGCAATGACAAGCTATTCACTCAGTGCAGCTTGGGGATCCATGGGGCTTGTTGGGGTTCATTACAGGAACACGGGTGAATTGGGCAGGTTTACCACCAAAGAGCCCACCCCAGTAGGAGTGATAGAACAAGGGATCAGGGCGTGCACACACCACAGTGTGCACGCAGAGGTATCAGGACATCCTGTGGAGTTGGTTCTCTCCTTCTGCCATAAAGGTCCCGGTAATCCAGCTCAATCCATCAGAACTGGCCATCTTTACTCCCTGAGCCATCTTGCTGACCTGAAAGGAGTCTTAATAACCTCGATCTTGTGAGGGTCTCCTGTGGCTAATTGCATCTGCCTTAATTTCAAGATGTAATTGGCCATGTTATGCACAGAGGGCAGCATTCTGGAGCAGACAAAGGTCTTATGTTGTCTCCTTTAGAGTCACAGAGCCTTGAATATAGTATTACTAACTGTGATGGTTTAAGTGAGGATGGCTCCCATAGGCTCATATATCTGAATGCTTGGTTCCCCAGTTGGTGGAACTGTTTGGGAAAGATCAGGGGTGTGGTCTTGTTGGAGGAGGCATGTCTCTGGGGGCATCTGCCTCCCACTTGTAGATAAAGAAGTAAGCTCTCAGATACTGCTCCAGTGCCATGCCTGCCTGTCTGCTGCCATGCTCCTCGCCATGATAGTCATGGGCTCTAACCTCTAGAACCATGAACTCCCAATTAGATGTTGTCTTTTATAAGCTGCTTTCGTCAGGGTGTTTCATCACAGCAGTAGGAAAGTGCCTAAGACACTAGCTTATTTAGCAACAGGTTAGAAAGACAAGTGTGTTACCCAAACATCTCCAGTCATCTGGTAGCAGAACTCAGACCTTTCCACTGACCGGGAACTTGTCCACTCCACATGGTTCTCCCAGTCTTCATTCTGGTTATCTTCATCAGGTCTCGAGAGCTTGCTCAGACTACGCTGGCTGCGATGTCTCCCAATGTGGCAGTGCTCAGCAGCGGCGGGGGGGGGGGGGGAGGGGGGGGGGAAGCAAGTCTTCTCTCCTGCCTTTCATTCAGGTGACCTACAGGAGCACTGCATCCGAAACGTCTGGAACCTGCCTAGGGTCACACCCAAGCTTTAATTGTTTTAGTCCATGAAGTAAATGAGCATTAAACAGACTAACAGGAGAAAAGCTATAACGAATGTATTGATTTGTGTAAGCCTGGGAGTCACACAAACGTGAGAGCCCAAAGGAGGCGCTGCGGGGCTGAAGCTTAAGTAGAGGAAAGCAGGACTGGAGGCAACAGGCAGTGAGTGGTTTTTAAAGAAACGAATGCTGCGGTTGGAGAGATGGCTTGACAGCTAAAAGACCTTGCTGCTCTTCCAGAGAACCAGAGTTCAGTTCCCAGCACTCACATCGGGTCGTTCCTAATCACCCATAACTCCAGCTCCAAGGCATCTTAGACCCATTTCTGGCTTCTGCACACACGGCAGACATTCACACAGACACTCATACACATAACAGAGATAATAAAAAAGCTTTAAAGGCGTGAATGAGACTGGAGAATAGACGGTGCACAAGGCAAAGACAACGTTTCTCTGAGCTCTTGTGTGACCTTTGTGTCTGGGTTTCAGTCTCCTCTTCTATGACGTTGAGACAGAAGAGTAAGGCATACAGTGGGGGCAGAATTAGCACACAGAAGAAACCAAAATGGAGGCTCCTCCCTGCCAAGGCTGACCTGTTACAATGTTCAGAAAAACCTATAAAAGGTTAGAAACTGTGGGGCATGGGAGCCACTGAACCTCTGTGGTTCTCTGAGCTTTGTTTGTTTCCTTCTTTGGAAATGCTCACTCACTTGCCTGCTCACTTGCTTGTTTCCTTCTTTTGGAGGTGGTGTATATATATGTACATGGGGACACCTGGTCATTTGGGTGCACATGCGTGTGCATAGAGGCCAGAGATCAAGTTCAGATGTCATTTTCAGGAGTGCTACCCTGTTTTTGAGACAGAGTCTCTCGTTGGCCTGAAGCTCACCAATTAGGCTTGGCTGGCTGGCTGGAGAGCCCCCGGGTCCACCTGTGCCCACCTCCCAGCACTGACTGAGGTTATAGGCATGCCACCACGTCAGCTTTACTTTTTATAAGTTTCTGTGGGTTCTGGGGTCATACTCAGGTCATATCCATTCCTGAGGCTCCAGCAGGTGTCATCTCCAGGACTCTCAGAAGCTCGTTTCCTCGTTTTAAAATGAGTGGGCTGGAGGAGAACAGAGCTCTTGCTTACGATGCCCAGGGTCCTAAGCGTGACTCCCAGCACTAACTAAATAAATGAAATGTAATGTGGTGGGTATTACACTCATAATCTCAGCACTTGGGAAGAGCAGGCAGGAGATCAGGAGTTCAAGGCCAATCTCGGCTATAAAGCGAAGTTGAGGCCCCATCTCAAAGAAGCAAACCAACAAGTACAAAAGGTAAAATGGGAATAGCAGCGCCAGTCAGCTGGCGGAGAACAGCCGCCCTCCCTGGAATGCTCCAGTTCAATAAAAAGGGCAGCCAAGGCTTCGTAGAGGCAGAGGTTGCAAAGGAGAGAGGACGACTCATCGCTCAAGTTTTCCAAGCCAGAGATAGCACTATTTTTAGGTTTGATCAGGATCTCTCATGCATGTTGCAGGGCAGTTTTCTGGGTCAGCCCCTCTCAAGTAAACCTGTCATCTAATCCCTACCCAGGACAGTTACCCCGATAGAGTAGCAACTCAGCCCACACCAGCACTGGCTATTTTGAGATTGCTTTGCCCTGCTATGTAATTGGCCTTCAAAGACCTGTGCCGAATGGGTGCCGTTGAGGGGAGCCTTCCTACCCTGTTGCAGGTGGGGTTTCTCGCATCTTCTGCGCGTACTCTCATCCAGTGTGCATGCTGAACCATGCAGTCAGGAATTCGTGCTGTTGCTGGAGATGAAGCTCAGGGCTCATGTACTCTCGGAAAATGTTTCACCTCTGGACCAGTCCCTTAGTCTCTCATTCGGTAATTTTGCACATATGAATCCTCTTTTGTGCTAGGAACTTAGAGTACAATATTAAGCAAATGCAGGGAGGACCCTTACCATCAAGACACAGTTGAGCTGGGCTTGGGCACTAATGCCTATTCTTCTAGCACTAGAATGACCGTGGCACCCTGATAGTAAGTTCAAGGCCAGCACAAACTACTCGGTGACACTCTGAAAGAAAAAAAGGAGGGACAGAAAGGAAAGAAAATAGGAGAGAGGAAGGGAAGGAGAGGAGAAGGGAGAAGGGAAGGGGAAGAGGAGAGGAAGGGGAGGGGAAGAGGAGAGGAAGGGGAGGGGAAGTGAGGGGAAGAGGAGGGGAAGGGGAGGGGAAGAGGAGAGGAAGGGGAGGGGAAAGTGAGGGGAGGAGGAGGGGAAGAGGAGGGGGAGGGGAAGGAAAGAGGAGGGGAAGAGGAGGGGAAGAGGAGGGGGGAAGAGGAGGGGAACGGGAGGGGAAGAGGAGGGGAAGGGGAAGGAAAGACGATTGCAGAAGACTAGAGGAGAAGACATTAGTCAACTAATCCCATTTTTATTGCTAGCATGAATAGTGTTATAAAGGACAAGCGGAGGAAACCAGACAGTGAGCAGGACAGAGAAGATTTGCCAAGGAAGATGCTGCCTGGATGTGGTTCTGGAGGATGAGTAGAATCCAATGGGAGTCAGCAGGAGGGGGAAGCCTGCTTGGCAGAGAAGTGTGGGAAAAGGTCTGTGGCCAAGGACACTGATGCAGTAGAGCTGGAGTGTGCAGATCAGGAAGTGTTGGGAGGCACAAACTTCAGCAACAAAAGCCAAACTGTCAGGAAGAAGAAAAAATTCTTTAATGTGTGTGGCTGTAGAAGTTTACAAAGATAGCCCACTGTACAGCTAATCCGACTCAGCCAGGAAAAGCACGTGCGTGGAAACCTAAGGACTGGAGTCAGCGTGCCCCAACCCACAGAAGGGTGGAAGCAGGAGAGTAACTTCAGGAAGTTATTTTCTGTACTCCACATGTGTGCCACGGTACACATGTTCCATGACACATGCACATGCATATACACACACACACACACACACACACACATACACACACACACACACACTTTGTAAAAAGCTTATGAAAAAGGCTGACTAACTGGGGCGGTGGTGGCCCATGCCTTAATCCCAGCACTCAAGAGGCAGAGGCAGGAGGACCTCTGTGAGTTTGAGGTCAACCTGGTCTACAGAGCGAGTTCCAGGACAGTCAGACAGCCAGGGCTACACAGAGAAACCCTGTATCGAGCAAAAAAGAGAAAGGAGGAGGAGGAAGAGGAGAAGAAAAAAACTACTAAAAAATTTAAAAGTCAGAAGAAGAAGAAACTAGCTAAATGGTTAAAATTAGAGGATTATATTGGCTATATTTCTGTAATCTCAACACTTTGGAGGTTGAGGCAAGAGAATGGAGTATTCAAGGCCAAAGCCAGTGAGATAAACGAGGAGAGAAAGGCCCTGGCAACCAAGCCTGAAGTTCTGAGTTCAAACCCACAGACCTACACAGCATAACTAACTCTGACAAATTGTTCTCTGACCCCAACACTCACACTTATGACTTGCACACACATATGCCATATATATATATATGTATATATGTATATATATGTATACACACACACACACACACACACACACATACACATATACATTTATTCACTCTGTAGACCAGGCTGGCCTCTAACTCACAGAAATCCACCTGCTTCTGCCTCCTGAGTGCTGGGATTAAAGGTGTGTGCCACCACTGCCTGGCATAATACAGTCTTTTAAAAGACATTTTACAGGGCCTGTAGAGATGGTTCAGTGGTCAAGATCACTTACTGCCCTTGTAGAGGGCCCAGATTGGGTTCCCACAGCTGCATGATGCTCACAATTGTCTGTAAGTCCAGTTCCAGGGCTCTGACTCTGCCTTCCGATTTTCTGGGCACCAGGCATACACAAGGTGCGCATGCAGGTCCTCGTACAAATAACAATAAAATAAATCTTAAAAACACATTTGTTTTGAGGATTCTGTCATGTATCCCTGGCAGTTCTGGAACTTGCCTGTGTAGACCAGGCTATGTACTCAACTCACAGAGATCTGCCTGCTGGGCCTCCCAAGTGCTGGGAATAAAGGTGCCCAACTGTGAAAAAATGGTTATTTTTTGTTGTTGTTGTTGTTGCTGTGGGATTCCTCTCTGTATGCTGTGAATATGTTTTATTATTATTCATTAATAAAGAAGCTGCTTTGACCTATGGCAGGGTAGAACATAGCTAGGTAGGAAAAACTAAATCAAATGCAGGGAGAAAGAAGGCAGAGTCAGACAGAGGTCATGTAGCTGCTGAAGGAAAAAAACGCTGGAATCTTACCGGTAGGCCACGACCTCATGGTGATACACAGATTAATAGAAATGGGTAAGTTTAAGATGTAAGAGCTAACTAGGAATACACCTAAGTTATTGGCCAAACAGTGTTGTAATTAAAATAGTTTCTGTGTGATTATTCAAGTCTGGGCTGCCAGAAAACCAAGATACATTTTCCTTTTATATTTTTTTGTTTGTTTGGTTGGTTGGTTGATTGGTTGGGTTTTTTGTTTTGTTTTGTTTTTGTTTTGGAGAGGGGGTTCCTTTGGGATTTTGCTTTGTTGTTGTTGTTGTTTGGTTTTTCAAGATGAAGTTTCCCTGTGTCCTGGGACTCACTCTATAGATCAGGATGTCCTCAAACTCACAGAAATCCTCCTTCCTCTGCTTTCTGAGTGCTAGGATCAAAGGTATGTGCCACCACCGCCTGGCCTAAGAAAAATGTCTTAAGAAGAAAGAATTTGAGGCCAGCCTGGGTTATGTGGGAAGATACTATTTAAGTCGGTGCTGGAGAGATGATTCAGTGGTTAAGATCACTGGCTATTCTTCCAGAGGTCCTGGGTTCAATTCCCAGAATCTGTACGGCACACTCAGTTCCAGGGAATTTGATGCCCTCTTCCGGCCTCTGCTAGAACCAGGCACACACATGGTGCACAGACACATTTGCAGGCAAAACATCCAAACACATAAATAGATAACTATTAAAATTTTAAAAATCAGAAAATTGCACACCTAACATTGCAAGGAAGGGAGAAAGCGTGGAAGTTAGAAGCGTCTATGGGACTAAATGAATTTCCAGACAAATGAGTGAAAGGTAAGAAAGTTTGTGGGTATTCTTGTACGTTAGCCGTCTTTCAAAATTCTTCAGCAGCCATAACACTCTGTGTAGAGTGTAGTGAGGGGCTATAGGCAGGCCTGCTTTTCGCCTCACCCGGCTCCTGCATGGCTAGCTTAGTCCCAGAAATAACAACACACAAATTGTATTCATTTAAGCACTGCCTGGCCCATTATCTCTAGAGAGTTAGTTACTGACTAACTCTCATATCTTGATATTAACCCATTTCTAATAATCTGTAGCACCACGAGGTGGTGGCTTACCGGAAAAGATTCAGCATGTCTGACCTGGTGGCTGCCTCCATGGCGTCTGCCTCATAGCCCTCTTCCCAGCATTCTGTTCTGTTTACTCCGCCTACCTAATTTTCTGTCCTATCAAAGGGCCAAAGCAGTCTCTTTATTGACCAATGAAAATAACACAATAGACAGATAACCCTCCTCCATCATTTCCCCTTTTTCTGTTTAAACAAAAAAGAAAGACTTTCATTTTAACATAGTAAAATTACACATAACAAAACAGTTATCAAGCAAGAATTACAGTCACAATATTCATAACTATATCTTTATCATAATAATGGAAAACTATAACTACGACTATCCATTCTTTAACTCCATCAAAGACTCCAGAAGGATATATTACCTAAGTAAACAAGAAGTAAGCAATTTCCAAAACTCTAGAAATGACAGAGACATCTCGCTGCCTGGACAGTCACCCAAAGTTCATCTGTATCGTTGGGGCACCCATCTTCGGCCTTCAGGCCCATAATATCCAGAGACATTTCCATGAAGCAGAAAATTTCAAAGGCAATTCAGTCACTATCTGCTGTGTCCTGCAGAAAGTCTCGCAGACTCTTTCATGAATCAGGAACCCTGAAAGATCATCTCACCTTTAGGCAAGTTCAGCAGTCCTCTCTCTGCGGGTTCTCTGTGTCCAGTTTATTCAACAGTCCAGGCAAGAGCAGTTTCTTGCCCAAATGGCTAACCAACTCCATAAGGAGCCTCTTCCATGCCCATCTTCCTCTTGAAGTAGATTGATGCTGCCAGGAGCAGACGTGTCTCATTGTCATGAAAAGTCCTAAGTTATTAAAACATTAAATGCCATGTTCTGTAGTCTTTGAATGTCTATCTGAAATATATCTATGCACTTCTAGAAAATCAGACTAACATTACTACAAGCTAGTATTATCCATTAACAACCTATATTTTTAATTATACATTGCATTTTTAAATAAACTACACAATCACAATACCTTAATCAAGATCAAAACATATATACATATAACAAAATTGACCTTAAAATCCATAACAAAGCAAATTATTCATATCTATATCCTATCCCCCTTTAAAGGTAAAAGAACATTTATAAGCAATATTTGGGAATATGGACGTAGTTATTTCTCTCCAAACTTCTTCCTGCTGTATAGGGGCGCAGTTAATCAGGTCTTTCATGGTATAACCTGTCTGCCAGGTTCATCTCAGTCGGCAGTTGAGTGAAGTAATTTTTTGAGGGTGTTCACAGAAACCTTTCAGGAGGGCGTGGTCTATCATACCATATTGGGATAGAAGCAATCCACAGGGTCTCATTCTCTGTGAAAACAAAAGAAGAACCTCCTTTCCAAAGTATCATATCCTTAGATCCAAATTCTGAAGTCAAGGTATTTTCAAAATATCTGTCTTGGATTAGTTCAGCAGCATTTATAAACAAATATCTTTTAACAGCTGTTGCTCCTTCCTCAGGATTCAAACAATTCAAAGAGAGCATAATAGCATACAGTATCACGATTCTCTGTGTCTTTTCCATCTTTGTGCAGCTTTATTTTTAACCTCTATTTCTTTTATTTTTACTTTTACTTTTTGACACAGGTTCTCTGTATATCTTTGTCCTGGAATAACTCTGTAGACCAGGCTGTCCTTGAACTCACAGAGATCTGCCTGTCTCTGCCTCCCAAGTGCTGGGCTCAAAGGTGTATGCTACTACACCTTGAACTCACAGAGATCTGTCTGTCTCTGCCTCCCAGGCACTGGATTAAAGGTGTGTACCACCACACCTTGAGGTCACAGAGGTCAGTCTACCTCTGCCTCCCTTGTTTTGGGATTAAAGGTGTATACCACCACACCCAATTACTCTCTTTCTTCCTTTTTTACCCTAAGAACTTTAACCTTTAGCCTACATATATTTTTAACTCATAGTAAACCATTTAGAGGCTTTACTTCCTCTTTGACTCTTTTTTTACTGTATATCTCTTTTTCTGACCACATGAGTCTAAAACCGTGGCTTTGATGGCTAGACCCAGTCCATTTCTTAGCTTTCCAGACTCATGGTAGAGGTACCAGCCAGAGCTGTGTTCACTGCCACAACTCTATGGCGTTTCAAGGTCCTTGTCAGCAAGCAAGCTGCAGCATTCTGCTCACAGACCAGTCTCAGTCAGACTGCCTGCCTGAAAGAGTCAGAGTTTGCCCTGGCAGGACGGTTCAGAAAGCCGGCATTTTAAAACAGCGCAGCTTTTTTTCCTGCTACGGCTGAAAACCGAAAAGCATGCGTTCAGTTTTTCACCAACACCGTTTAAGTGTTTCGTGGCAGGACCTCTTAATGAGCTACAAAGTTTTGCAGCTAAAGCTGAGTCAGGAAGCCTCCCTTAGATGAGAGTGCTTGCTTGCTCTAGCAAACAGAGCAGACCTGAGAAATTGCTGCTACCAAGAAAACATGCTTTACTCTATTCGTTCCCAAGCTTTCTCAAGCTTTCTGTGGATTCAGTTATCCACGTTGGCGCCATATGTAGTGAGGGGCTATAGGCAGGCCTGCTTTTCGCCTCACCCGGCTCCTGCATGGCTAGCTTAGTCCCAGAAATAACAACACACAAATTGTATTCATTTAAGCACTGCCTGGCCCATTATCTCTAGAGAGTTAGTTACTGACTAACTCTCATATCTTGATATTAACCCATTTCTAATAATCTGTAGCACCACGAGGTGGTGGCTTACCGGAAAAGATTCAGCATGTCTGACCTGGTGGCTGCCTCCATGGCGTCTGCCTCATAGCCCTCTTCCCAGCATTCTGTTCTGTTTACTCCGCCTACCTAATTTTCTGTCCTATCAAAGGGCCAAGGCAGTCTCTTTATTGACCAATGAAAATAACACAATAGACAGATAACCCTCCTCCATCAGTAGAGGAGATTTACATAGACTTACTCTTGGTGTCTTTCTTGACAGTAAAAGTTGCCGTGAAGAGGAATGACTAGATACCCCAGTCCCCAGATGTGTCCACTTTCAGATGAAGGAAGTGTGGAGAAGGCTTTGATGTACACCCATAAACCCCAATGTCCTCACTTAGAATAATACACTAACTCTGGCGTTCTAAGAGGGTCTCTGTGGGTAACTGGTGCAGGGGCGTGGCAGAGGAGTGGCGGGGGAAGGCACACCACATGGCTTGGTTGGTTTCATTTTTTTCCTGGGAAGAATAGAAGAGCTACAGCTCTAAGCTGAGAGCTATGGCTTCTATTTGCATTTGTTAAGCTCAGGGTGCATTTGAGAACTCTGGGAGTGGACGAAACATGGGCAGCTGACTGTACCAGCCTGGAACTCAGAGGAGAGCTCGCAGGATTCTTGTAGGAGTTATCTACGTATAGCTGGTAATTATAGACCAGCGTGTGCATGAGATTTTAAAGAAAAGAGATGGTTGAGAACATAATGTTCCTTCCACCCACCTATAAACTTAAAAGAAAGAAAAAAACTGGAGAAAGAAAGTTGTGGGGAAAGAGGGTGGGCTTACAGGAAACCCAGCACTTCATGTTTGCAGGGAGGGTCTCTGTGAGATTATAACAGGGCTCAGACTTCCTTGTAGTTCAGATTCTGGGTTGGCCTTCTCATCTGATGAATTTAAAAGTTCTTGCCTCGCTACATTGCATTACTTACTTACTCATATATGTACCCATTAATAATATATTATTGTTATTATTTTTAGAGACATGGCCTTACTGTATAGTCCTGGCTGTCCTGGAACTTACTATATAGATCAGGCTGGCCTAGAATATACTACATAAATTACGTCGGTCTATGTAATATGAGGGCCAGATTGTTGGGGTTTATGTCTTGCCCAGTACCCCAGCTGTTTAGTCCCAGAGGAAATCACACAGAGAGTCTACAATAGGTTATAAACTGATTGGCCCATTAGCTCAGGCTTTTATCAGCTCTTATCACTTATATTAATGCATTATTCTTATCTATGTTAGCCACATGGCTCGCTATCTTTCTCAGCAGGGCAGGTCACATCCTGCTTCTTCGGTGATCTGGGCAGGACTGGGAGGAATGGGTTTCCTCCTTCCCAGAATTCTCCTGTTCTCATCACCCCGCCTCTACTTCCTGTCTAGTTGACCCACCTATACTTCCTGCCTGGCCAATCAGCGTTTATTTAAAACATGATTGACAGAATACAGACAATTCTCCCACACCAGGCCTAGAACCTACTATGTAGATCAGGCTGACCTGAAGCTCTTGTCTCTGTCTCCCTCATGCTGGGAGTAAAGGCCTATGCCACCATGCCTGACTACCACACATTTTTATAGGCGGGTTTGGTGGCTGTTTAATTTACAGTTAGAAATTTATAAGACTTCTGTAGGATTCTATTTAAGTGGGAATGTTGCCCACTATGCAGAATGTCCTGAGTTCAACCCCCAATGCCACATACACTATCTTTTGCAGCACATGTCTGTAATGCCAGCACCCAGGAGGCAAAAGCAGGAGAGTCAATAATTCAAGACCAGTCTGGGCTGCATAGCAAGACCCTGTCTGGAGAGAGGACAAAGAGAAATAAGGGAGTGGGGATTAGAAAATTCTAACGGATATAGTAAGAAAGTAAAATAATTTCTACTTATCAAACCTCAAGATGATGTTTTTAAACAACTTGATGGGCTTCCCTCATTTATAATGTAATTCTCCAGTCCCTCCACCAGTGCCTGCTGGAATTCAAAGAAAAGAACAACCAAAAGCCAATGACAGGAGCAATGACTAAGCCCTAACCTTCTAGAAACGTCTTCTGTTACTCTCACAGATTGGGACTTTCTCTCCACAAAATAGACCTACTGTGTTAAACCCTGTTATCATCTAGCCTGAACCAAAAGTCAGAAGTTCAGAGCAAATTGTGGAGAATTAGGAAAACCAGTTATAACAGTGGGCATGCCCTTTTCTCTCTGAACTCATCCTGAATGTGATGGTGATTTGGTTCATATCTGAGCCTGGCTCTATGTGAAGGCAGGCTCACCACCCATGTTTATACGAGTGTATAGTAACACCTTCAATCAATGTTCTGGTCACGTGCCACTCAGCCCTTCAGACTGACATTACTGTCTAAACATTAGGATGTGAATATATAGATCACTTTCAACTTCCTAGAAGCCACATGCTAAAAAGAAAATGGGCTGGAGAGGTGGCTTGGTGGCTAGGTTAAGAGGAGTTCAAATCCAGTACATATACCAGATGACTCACAAAGGCCTAGAACTCCAGAGCTAAGAAATCTGTTACTCCCTTCTGGCCTCCCAGGGCACTGCACAGTGCTTGAGCTTATATACATAGAAACACATAAATAGAATAATAAAATAAATAAAAAATCTTCTTGAAAAAGACAAAAGTGAAATTAAGTGTGGGGAAGCCATATGTGTGTGCACATACATATGTGGGAGATGTATGTGTGTGCATGTATGTGCAGATGTGGGGGTCTTCTTCTGTGTGCACATATGTACAGAGGTGGGGACTGTATGTGTGTGTGTGTGTGTGTGTGTGTGTGTGTGTGTGTGTGTGTGTGTATGTGCAGATGCGGGGGCTGTATGTGTGAGCACATATATGCAGATGTGCTTTCCTGATGTGCAATGGGAGGTTAGAGGCCAGAGGTCAGTGTCAAGCATCTTCCTCTCTCACTCTCCTCCTCTTTTTTCTTTGTTGTTTTGTCTTATTTGTTTGTTTTGTAACAGGCTCTCTCTGGGAACCTGGAGCTCACTGGTTAGGATAGGCTGGCTGGTCAGTGGTCTCCAGGATCACCTGTCTCCTCTCCACCAGTCCTGGGGTTGCAAGAGTCTGACCACGCCCAGCTTTGGCATGGAGATCTAAACTCAGGTCCTCATGATTACCCAGCAAGTATTTCACTCACTGAGCTACCCAGTGCAAAAATTAATTTTAATAGCTTTATATAGCCCCAGTGTAAAAAATATTGCCAGAACATAATGGTATATATCAGTATATAACTAAATTTTTAAATAGTATTATCATTATTTGGTGCGGGAGAATTATCTGTATTCTGTCAATCATGTATTTTAATAAAACGCTGATTGGCCAGGCAGGCAGTATAGGCGGATCAACCAGACAGGAAGTAGAGGCGGGGCAAAGAGAATAGAATAAGGTTATGGAGGAGGAAGGTCCCTCCGGCACTCCTGCGCAGATCACTGAAGAAGCAACATGTAAGCTGCCCCCGCTGGAAAAGGTACTGAGCCATTATGGCTAACATAGATGAGAATAATGGGTTAATATAAGTTATAAGAGTTAACAAGAAGCCTGACCTAATGAGCCAATCAGTTTATAACCTTATGGAGTCCTGTGTGTAATTTCTCTTTGGGATTTGCCAGCTGTTGGGGTACCGGGCGGGACAGAAGCCCCAACAAGCCGGCCCCCGTCATGCTACAATTATTATTGCTATTATTATTTTGGTTTTCTGAGACAGGGTCTCATGTGGTCCAGGATAGCCTTAAATTTGTTATAAAGCAGGGATGACTTTGAATTCCTGATTCTTCTGCCTTCATCTGTCCATTGCTGGAATCACAGGCATGGACTACCATGGCCAGCTTTAAAACATTGTTAATAAATGTTGTGTGTTCTTTTTCTTAAATCACTGAGTCTTTGAAATCCTGTGTGTATTTCATTGGAGCAATCACAGTCCAAGTGCTTGGTGGGCACAGGGCAAGTGACTGGGACGCTGGACTGCAGCTTCAGGGGCAGTAGCTCCAGGAGGTGCTCTCCTCGCTCACCTTGTCCCCAATCTCGAAGGCATTTCTCAGCTAGACCTACATGCCTCTGATGGTGAAGAAATGGAGCTATCTGGCACATGAGATGGGCCTTGCGCCTCGGCAAACCAGTTGTCAAGGAACCAGAGTTTGTCGAGTGTCTGCAGATCTGCTGATGACAGAGACAATGGTTTCTCAAAAGTCAAGCAGAGATGGCTCTCAAAGAGGCAAGAAAAGCAGATCGTACTCCTCAAAGTGAGCGTGAAGGCCTGACGTGGTGGTGCACGCCTTGGATCCCAGCACTCAGGAGGAGAGGCAGGTGGATCTCTGTGAGTTCAAGACTAGTCTAGTCTACATCATGAGTTCCAGGCCAACTAGGGCCACAGAGTGAGAACCTGTACCCGCCCCTCACTGTCGCCATCGACAGATGCTGATTGCATACACAAGAAAACTCAGAACACAGACATAGCCGGTCACAAATGTCAAAGTGTATTTCTCAGAACACACACACAGCCAGTCACAAATGTCAAAGTCTCACACTTCTCCTCTACTGAAATCCAAGCTAATTTAAGCTAAGAAAAATCAGCACTTCCACTCCTGATGATCAAAAAGAAAAAAAAGAAAAATCAGCACAGTACCCATAGCCATATATTTGTGTGTGCACACACGTGTACACACACACACACACACACAAATAATAAATAAATATTTGAAAAATAAAAACAGGCTGTGAGTTATTTATTCTCCAAGGTCTAGTCACACGTTTTATTTAATGACGCATCCTAGCCCATACACATGGGAGCGGAGAGATGACTCAAATTCCCACTTGGACTTAGGGAGACTCAGCGAGAGCAGAGCCTTTCCAGAGGGCAAAGTGGGGGAGCCTGCATTTGCTGAACACCTATTACCTGCCGGCTACATCTTTGAGCCTGTTTTGTAGATGATACAATTAACTAGAACGGGATGAAGGATGGCAGAATACTAGGACCTAGGGCATTGGGCATGTGAGAAAGGCAAGTGAGCCAGGCTGTGGTGGCGTACACCTTTAATCCCAGCACTCAGGAAGACAGAGGCCGGTAGATCTCTGTGAGTTCAAGACCAGCCTGGTCTACAGAGTGAGTTCCAGGAGAGCCAAGTCTACATAGAGAAACCCTATCTCAAAAAACAAAACAAAACAAACAAACAAAAAAACCAACAAAACAAAAACAAGAAACAAAACAGAAAAAGAAACAGAGGGAGGTAGGGAAGGAAGGAGGGAGGGAAGGAGGGAAGAAGGAGGAAGGAAGAAGGAAGGAAGTGAGGGAGGAAGTGAGGGAGGGAGGCAGGCAGAAAGGAAGGAAGGAAGGGAGGGAGGGAGAGAGGGAGGGAGGGAGGAAGGAAGGAAGGAAGGCAAGCACAAGGAGAGGGGGAAGACAGAGTGAAGACAGAAGTACCTTGGCACCACATTTCCCAGCTTCCCACTTGTTCAGATGGGCCCTGGCTGTTTCCGGGATAACTAAGAGCCACAGGGATGGTGCTTAATTTTCATGCTTCGTCCTACAGCCTCCTCTCGGCGCCCACCCAGGGGTGACATTGTGCTTCCATAGCGGTTCCTGGGCCTCCTCTGCGGTCCCTTTCCCTTTCTCCCTTGTGGACCCTCACTCCCCCTCCAGTGCTTTCTTGTTTCTTTTTAGATGAGTTCCTTTCGCTGGGCATATTTCCTCTAACAGTTCAAACTGTTCACTGTATAAGAGCGGCGGCTGGGATGGGAACGGAGGCCCTCGCCTGTGATCCCAGCACTGGGGAGGGAGACTTGGGAGGATCAGGAGCTAAGGTCATTCTTGACCACAAGTGAGTTTGGGGTCAGCCTAGGGTGCGTAAGTAAACAGTAAAAGGGAAGCAAGTTAATTCTACTTTCTAAAGATAAGATAAAAACACAGGCAAGAAGAAAAAAGCAGGGAAAAATGTCGACTCAGGGCCAACCCTGGGTCTCTCTCTAGTCACAGGTGTTGGCGTGTCTGGGCCAATCACGCAGCAGTCATAATTCACATGTGATCCATCATCCTGTGCTTCAATCTTCTCATCTCTAAAGCAGGCTAATATTAGCACAACTCACATCCCAGGTTTATCAAAGGAAAACTCAGATGCCTTGGAAAAGGAAAGGGAAAAAAATGCTTGTAAAAAGTACAAGAGGAGCTGACATCAAAACTAAAAATAGCATGGAAAGCGGGGAGACGGGGCCAGAGAGCTGGTGCAGCAGCTAAGTGCACGTGCTCTGTAATCGTAAGGGTGGAGAGTTCAAATCCCGGCACCCACACGGCAAGTCTGGCTTCACTGCACCAACCTGCTGGGGCTTGCTGGTTTCCAGCGTGGTTGGCAGTAACTGTGCCTCAAAGGAATATGCAGAGAGTGATAGAGAAGGGGACCTTGTGTCTTTGGGCTTCCAAGTGAGTGTATTCACTCACTCACTACCGGCTGAACTACATCTCCACCCCCCTCCCCTTGTTGTTGAAACAGATCTCAGGTAGCCCAGGCTCACCTGATACTCACTCTGTGGCAAAGGATGACCTCCATTTTCTGATCTTCCTGTCTCCACCTCCCAAGTGTTGGGATTATGGACGTGCATCACCACGTCCATAAAAAGTGCATCACTTTGTTACTTTATTGTTGTTAGTTTAAAATTACTTATTTTAATTTTGGGAGTAGTAGTATTTGCCTGAACAGATGTGTATCAAATGTGTACTTGGTACCAAGGAGACCAGAAAAGGACATCAGATGCCCTGGGGCTGGAGGCCTAGAGTTACAGACACTGTGAGCTGCCCATGGTGCTGGGAACCAAACCTAGGTCCTCTAGAAGGGTGGCATGCACCCCATCCTCCACCTCCCGGCTTGGGTTTTGGTTTGATCTGATCATATATAGTATGTGAACTATTTACTGACTTCAGAAGCAGCACATTTTTGTTTTCATGGGTGGTGGGCAAATTAAATAAATCGAGAAGTTAAAAAGCACTTGCTACGCTATGATAGCCTTTACTGCTGGTTGTTCCCAGGGCCAGAGCACTGAATTTCCGTTACCTTCCCGCGGTGAGCATGTGTAACACTCCCCCAACTCACATGACACCTACATCAAGCATTAGGCCAATGATGATGAAGAAGCCAAAAAGCTAGTTTTCTGATTAAAGATTCCTGCTTAATTCCATCTCTTCCCTACTCCTGTTGGTCACTTTTTGTGCCTCTAGGTGAGAGGTGGATCCCAATGGCAATTTCTCCGTGTTTTATTTGATTTATTGATTCTTCAGTTTCAGGGATCTGCCCCACAGATAGAAGGTAAGTATTTTAACCTGCTGTATGCGTCCAGTTCCCTCTATTTTTAAATCAATATCTTTGCTGGCCATGGTGACACAAGCCTTTAGTTTGGGCCCTTGGGAGGTTGAGGCAGGCAGATCTCTGTGAGTTCAAGCCCAGCCTGATCTACAGAGCGAGTTCCAGGGCAGGCTCCAAAGTTACAGAGAAACCCTGTTTCAAAAAAAGAAAAAGAAAAAAAAAGGAGAGAGAAAAGGGAAAAGGACATGGTCTCATGGTCTCATGTAACCCAGGCTGGCCTCAAAATTCCTGTGTAGCTCAGGCCGGCCTTGAATTATCAATTCTCCTGGTGCCAACTCTCAAGTGCTGTGATTATTGGCATGCACCACCACACTGGGTTTTGTTGTTGTTGTTTCTTTTGTTTTGTTTTTTAAGCACATTGGTGTTTTGCCTGCATGTATGTCTGTGTGAGGGTGTCGGATCCTCTGGAACTGGAGTTACAGACAGTTGTGAGGTGCCATGTGGGTGCTGGGAATGGAAGCCAGGTCCAGTGCTCTTAACTGCTGAGTCATCTCTCCTGGTTTATTATTATTTTTTATACCTTCTTTGTCTATTATTATTTTTAATTGTGGAGGGGGGTGTACTTTGCATATGAGTGCAGGCACCTGAGGAGACCAGAGGCATGGGTACAGTATGCAGCCATTACCACAGATGTGAGCCAGGAGGTAAGGAGGCAATGTGACAGGCTGGTCCCTGGCTTGGGGTTGCCGTGGCTGTTCCCATGGACCAGACACCAGGAGCTTCCCCAGAAGTCATTTCACTGGCTCACCCTCGGTTCATCCAGCCAAGTATCTCCTCCCTTGAAGCCACAAATGCTTAGTGAGCTTCTACTCTGTTCTTACACGAGCGCTGAGGATGCAGCAGGAACCAGACGCGTGACTAATAGCACAGAGATGGAAGACTGGGTAGATTAGATGGTACTAAGGAAAAAATCCAAGTCTAAAGGAGGAAAGCAGGCGCAAGCCACAGTCCTACGGAAAGCCTCACTGAGTGCAAAGGACCGCAGAGTTAACAGCCACTGAGGCCCCAAAGAATTTCCACCTCTGTGTGCAGGTGTGGGGAGGGCTGGGCCCTGGCAAAATTCCAGCCCAAACCACTTCGGAACGATGACCTGGGCTAGGTTTCCATTTTTACAAGGGCATCGTAAAGTGTGCACCTCATGTGTCATAAAAGCCGAGGGTCCTAGGAGACATTGTGTCAGAACCATTTCCCAGCTACATGGTTTGTTTTTTTCTAGAAGACTATTTTTATAAATTACAGATCGTAGCATAGTCTGAGCCCTTAGCAACCATCTGGTGTTCACGGCTTCCAAACATGTCAGATAAGAATCCTCTGGGCTGCTTGGTTTAAAGATACAGACTCCACCCTGGCCTGGTGGTGTGGGCCTACAATCCTCAGATTGCTCAGGTGGGTAGGTGTTAAGCTAAAGGCCCACCTAGAATGGTTGGCAGCGTGTTTGCCCTGGCAAGCTTGTAGCCCTAGATCCAGTGAGTCCCCAGTGCCAAAGTGAAAGAGAAACTGTGGAGACTCCACATCAGACATGGGCAGATGCTTGTGACCCCAGTGCTTGGTGGGGGGGGAGGGTTGGGGGGGTTGGAGGAGTTAGGGGGGTCACTGAGGCAGAAATATTGTGAGTTCAAGATCATCTCGTAACATAGTAAGTTACGAGAATCTGTCTCCAAAGTCTAAACCAAACCAAACCAACCCAGATTCTACCCATCACATCCCCTACCTCACCCCGCCCCTCCACCCCGCCCAGGACTCTGTGTGTTTAGCCAGATGATTCCACACCAGGCAGGTTTGGGAGGCTCAGAGTGTTCACAAACAAGGAAATGGAGGCCTGGTGAGAGGGGCTGTCTTACTTACCCCAGGGAGAACTGGTCAGTCAGGCAGAACCAGGAACAATACTTTGATTTCCCAACTCCCTCAGGTCTGTGATTTTTTTTTCCCCACACAGCGCAAAGATAGCCTATGATTTTGGAACAGATGCCAGGTCAGGCGTCTGTGAAGACGCCAGGACACACTAATCACTACCACTGAGAGCTGAGTGTCCTAGTAACAGTGTGCACAGGAAATGAGTTGGGCTATCCTATTTATTTATGAGGTCTGATAAAATGACTACTAAATAACAAACTACCACATTTGGCAAGTCCAAATGCCCTCAAGTCCAGAAGACAATGTTGGATCCAATTTTACTAGAGTTACAGACTGTTGTAAGCCACCATGTGGGTGCTAGGAATCGAACCTAGGCCCTTAACCATTAAGCCATCTTTTCAGTCCCACAAAATTGTTTAAATTACATTTTAGCCATTATGTGTGTGCATGAATGTATATGTGTACATATGTATGTGTGTGCGTGTGTAAGAAAGCAGGTTGAGCAAGCCATAAGAAGCAAACTAATAGACAACACCCCTCCATGTGCTCATGTGCTCCGCCTTGGCTCCTGCCTTGAGGTCTTGCCATAACCCCCCTTGGTGATGGACTGTATGTTGTAAGATGCAATAGCCTCTTTCTCCCCAAGTTGCCTTTGGTCATGGAGTTTACTACAGCAATAAAACCATAAGGAAGACGATATGGATGGATACATACATGCTTATAGCGTGTGTATGGAGGCCAAAGGGCAATGGGGAGAATCAGTTACCTCCTTCACCATGTGGGTCCCGTGGGTCACACCTGGGTCATCGAGCTCGATGACAGGTGCTTTAATTCACTGAGTCATCTCACTAGCCCCTCCCCCAACGGATCTCAAAGCTCTACCAACACCCAGCTTCATATTACGGCAGTCACCAGAGAACATGAAAGAGGAGGGTGGAGCAAGAGGAGACCTCCCTTCCCCAACCCTGCTCTCCCATAGCCACAGTGAGTTTTCTGTTTCTGTGGGCGGCCTGGAGTTTCACTCTGTCCACACACTCTGAGTGGCGTGAATTTGAAGGGACCCTGGGATAGACTTGTGGAGAGCGGATCTTTCTTCAGTGTTGCCTATAGCACTTTAATATACATATGTTATTGTGTGTTCATGTGTGGTTTGTGTGTTTTCCTGAGGTACTGGGGACTGAGCTTAGTGTAATGGTTGTTCTGTCTCTTTAAGAGACAAACCACGCCCACTCCCTCCCCCATCTGCTGAGGCAGGCTGATCTTCAGCTTCTGGCCTGAGCTCACTCTCTTTTCCATCTTCCTCTTGGAGAGGCAGCTTCCCTTCTGCCTCTCTCCCCACTTCTCCGCTTCCCCCTTCTCTGTCTCTTTCTCCTCTTCTTTCTCTCTCTCTCTCTCTCTCTCTCTCTCTCTCTCTCCCTCCCTCTTCTCTCTCTCTCTCGCTCTGTCCCCGCTTCTCCCTTCCCCCTCCATAACCCCCTGAATAAATATTCAACCTCACTCTACATGTTGTGTCTATCCATGTCTCTGTCTCCTGCCCTCCTGCCATGTGTCTCTCTGCCTGGGACCAGCCACTGCTCTGGGACTGGCAGCCATCTCTGCCTGGGACTGGCTGTTCCCAGGGCCCGCTGTCTGTCGCCACATGGCCCGCTACCACCATTTGGGACCTACAGCATTTCTGCTGCCTACTACCGCCGGGGATCTTGCAACATTTTTTTAAAAATCATAAAACTTGGGACCTTGCTCATGCTAAGTGCTCTATGCCTGAGCTACACGCCCCACCCCCCCCCAGACCTGCCTTGTGTTCTCATGGGTAGGCACTGTGAGGCTTGGGGTGACCCAGGCCAAGTTGTAGCTCACTCTGGGCCTACACTGCCCCCAAGGAAAGCAAACCATATCATCTCTGTGAGCTTTGATGTGCGTGGAAAACCGAGCACCTGGTACATCATCTCCTGAAGGGGTGACCACCTTCCCATGGCCCTTACAACCGTAGCTTCTAGTGTGGGCAGAAACAGTTGGTTGAAGTCTGTACATGTGTGTGTGTGTGTGTGTGTGTGTGTGTGTGTGTGTGTGTGTGTTGGGCATGTGATAGCAGACACGTGTGGGAACCAGAAGCCACCCTCCTCCTGATCCGTTTGACCACATCAGTGCTGAAGCCGACAGGCAAAGCTGGACTCCTCAGGCAAAAAGTTTCCCTTTCCAAGCCTACACCCCACAACAGGCCTTTGTTGTTTGTTCTCTGGGTGTGAGGACAAAAGCCCTTTCAGATGCTGTGGAGTGTAAGAAGCATCATGAGAAGGGTTTGCTGGACCCTGGCCTAGAATCCAGCAAACCAGACTGGGAAGGGAGCTGGCCCTTCTGCGTGAAGCTCCGGGTTCTGTCATGATTTCTGGTGGCGGGGGTTGCTCCTTCGTCTTCCTTCACTGGTACCTGCACTCTGGTCCTCCCTGTAGCCTGGGAGCCTGCAGCCTCTGAAGGGCAGCCTGGGGTAGCCTGGGAGCCTGCAGCCTGTGAAGGCCAGCCTGGGCTAGCATTGGAACTTGCAGCCTGAGACGGCCAGCCTGGTAAAGGACAAAGATGTGCACCCTCATTTGATTCTCTCAAATGGCTGCAATGTCACCCCCATATTGCCATTCCTGACAGCTCTGCAGAAGAAAGGCCTGGGGGGGACAATTTTCTGTGACACTAAAAGATCATGACAACCCATGGCCCTGCCCTCATCGCTGGGGCAGAGTAGGGTTCTCATTTGTGCGTTTACATGGTCATCCAAAGCAAACAGAGGGGCCACAGCCACGGTGGCTCCTGAGTGTTTGCACCGTGGTGCAGCCAGGAACTGAGCAGAGGGAAACCCTCCGCCAGACGCTCTGGGGTTCTCCAGGCTACAGCTTTCTGCTTCTGTCTAACTCAGGTCAGGCAACTCCAGGGCACTGGAACCAACCACTGTACTGAACTTTGCTCTGGTTTCAAAATGCAAATGAGCCAGTGTTCTACTTCAGGTAGAGAGGTCAGGGAGGGACCGGCAGTGGTGGGAAACACGTGTGTCCTTGAAAGTGGGAGCCAGAGCTGAAGCACAACCCTGGAGTGGATGGCACACTCTCAAAAATCTAAGGAGCAGGAAACGGGGGAGGGGAGCAGAGAGCGAAGGGTATTGGAGATCAGACTGGCTTTTGTGTGTGATCTTGTTTGGACAAGTCTCTTATCAGAGAGTAATACTAAACTTTACTCTGTTTTATTACCCCAGCTCCCTGGGGAATGGGTGAATGACTTTAGGATTCCGAGAAGGAGGATTAAATTGCCTCTTCCCAGATAAGAGCCCCAAATAACCAGACAGGCTCGCAGAAAAGAGATGGGAAGGAATCCATGGTTGTCCTGTGGGGATGGTCTCTGCTCTGGCCATCCATGCCATGTCCTCTGTGCACAAACTTACACCAAGTCCATGGCAAGGTGACACCTCACCACAGACAGCATCAGTGGTGTACCTGGTCCCGGTGACAGGGGCTGAGAGCAGGGTAGGGGCACAGGGAATGCATCATGCTGTGGCTTGCCAGGGAGATAGAGTGCATTGGTGGCTGGAGGTAGGAGTTGGGGCACAAAGGACAGAGTACAGGAAACTGACTTCAAAAACCTATTGGATCATTTTTAGGGATGTGATAGTCCAATCATGGCTCTGAAAATACTTCAAAGAGTTGCCAAACATTAAATGTGTATTTACTGTCTCCCAATTGCATTGTCCGTGTTAGAGGATGTTAGAGAATGACCAACCACAGCAAGGCAAGGAAGAAAGCATGGCTTACGGATAGGATAGTTGTATCTGCACTCTGACACACTTCTAGAGGCTGGAGACATGGCTCAGTGGTTAAGAGTGCTGGCCGTTCTTCCAGAGAACTGGGGTTCAATTCCTAGCACCCACCTGGCAACTCACAACTGTCTGTAACTCCTTGGGATCAGGCACCTCACCTAACCTTCTTGGGCTCTTCCACATACAGCCAGGCACACACACATACACATAAAGTTTTAAAAAATCGGGGCGGGGGGGTTTGATGGAATTCTGCCCACTCAGCTGTGTGACTGGCCGAATTACCTGTTTGCCTCCTCTGTCTTCTCACTTTGAAAATGGAAATTGTTTCCAAAATGGTGATGAAGATTAAATATAAAATGCTTAGCCCAGTGCCACACAAATTTATTATTTCATAAGACTTTAGTTTTTACCCTTCAGATGTTTCCAACCTAAAGGAAAAATGAACAAGGCACATCCTGAAACACAATATCACCTTTCGTGGTTATCGCTTGCAAATGTGGCACTGATGTCTAAAGGCTTTGAGCAGCAGTCATTAAGGAAAGATTCAAGCCAGGCATTGTGACTCAAACTTTGTACTTCCCTGCACTGTGTCCTTGGCAAAGTGGGAGATTGAGACCGGAGACTCGCCTCTGCAGGTCAAGAGGATCACCCCTGCGACTCAAGGGCAGCTAACTAGTGCATGCTGAGCATCGATGTCAGAGTCAAGGCTGGAGGTGAAACCTGACTCCAAAAGTCATCGTCTGGCCTCCCTGTGCATGCTGCAGCATGGGCATACATACAGATGTGCGCACAAAATAATGCTAAATTTGAAAAGGAAGCTGGAGAGGTGGCTCAGTAGGTAAAAGTGCTAAGTTTGGATCTCCAACACCCACACAAAAGCCAGATGTGTTAGCCCGCACCTGTAACCCCACCACTGATGAGTGAGACCAGATGTGTTAGCCCGCACCTGTAACCCCACCACTGATGAGTGAGACCAGATGTGTTAGCCCGCACCTGTAACCCCACCACTGATGAGTGAGGCCAGATGTGTTAGCCCGCACCTGTAACCCCACCACTGATGAGTGAGACCAGATGTGTTAGCCCACACCTGTAACCCCACCACTGATGAGTGAGGCCAGATGTGTTAGCCTACACCTGTAACCCCACCACTGATAAGTGAGACCAGATGTGTTAGCCCGCATCTGTAACCCCACCACTGAGGAGTGAAGAAAGTTAGATCCCAGATGCTCAGTAGCAACCCAATCAAGTCAAAAGGGTGAGCTTTGGGTTAAGTGGGAGAACTTGTCTCAAAAAAAATTAGGTTGTGGGTCAGAAAGATGGCTCAGCAGATAAAGGTACTTGCCACATGGGCCTGACAACCTGGGTCCCACTGCAGACCCCATGCGGGAGGGAGAGATCCAGATCTCAAAAACTGTTCCCTGACCTCCACACATGCTCTGTGGCACTTCCAAGCTGTGGGACAATGGTCTGTACCCTGTCACTTGTATTTTAAATAAATGCTGATTGGCCAGTAGCCAGGCAGAAAGTATAGGCAGGGTGATTAGGCAGGAAGTAGAGGCAGGGCAACAAGAATTCTGGGAAGAGGGAAGTTTCACTCTGCAGTCATGACCCAGACACAGAAGAAACAGGATGTGACTTCCTCACTGAGAAAGGTACCAAACCATGTGGCTAACATAGACAAGAATTATGGTCTAATATAAGTTATGAGTTAATAAGAAGCCTGAGCTACTAGGCCAATCAGTTTATAATTAATGTAGACCTCTGTGATTTCTTTGGGACTTAATGACTGCAGTAACTGGGCAGGACAGAAACCTCAGTCGACACTTGCATGTGTGTTTAAGTATTTAGTCCTTGGGGCAGGTTAAATGGCTCAGCAGGTAAAAGGGCCTGGGTTTGGTTCCCAGTGTCCACACAGCAGCTCACAACCCTAACTATAGCTCCAGAAACTCTGACACCCTCTTCTGATCTCCTCAGGCACCACACAAACACACATACACACACATGCACACACACACACATACACACTCAGAGTGCACATACATACAGGCAAAACACTCACATACATATCATGACTCTAAAAGATAAGTAAGCAGTGTAATCCTTTATAAAATAGGTTCTATATAACCTTCACCTAACGAGATTAAATAAAATCTCAGAGATGCAGGGCTGGAGTGGTGTGGGAGAATTGTCTGCATTCTGTCAATCATGTTTTAAATAAATGCTGATTGGCCAGGCAGGAGGTGTAGGCGGGAAAACCAGACAGGAAGTAGAAATGATGAAAAGAGAGCAGGAGAATTCTGGGGAGGAAGAAGTTGATTCCTCCCACTCCTGCCCAGATCACCGAAGCAGCAGGATGTGAGCTGCCCCACTGAAAAAGGTACTGAGCCACATGGCTAACATAGATCAGAAAAATGGGTTAATCAAGATGTAAGAGTTAGCCAGTAAGAAGCCTGACCTAAAGGGCCAATCAGCATTTATAACTTATGGAGATCTCGTGTGTGATTTTTCTCTGGGACTAAACAGCTGGGGGGCCGGGCAGGACAGAAAAACCCCCAACAAACAGGCCCCACTCATGTTACACTGGATATATGGCTCAGTGATTAAGAGCACTGGCAGTTCTTCCAGAGGACCTGGGTTCAATTCTCAGCACCCACATGGCAGCTCACAACTGTCTGTAACTCCAGTTCCAGGGGATAGGATACCTTCATACCAATGCACATAAAATAAAGTTAAATAAATTATTTTTTAAAAAAATCTCAGAGATGCAAGTTTACACAGCCAGTAAGGAGCAGAGTGGACTTGCATACAGGTCTCTCAGCCTGAGCCATCAGACTTTACTCCTCCCTGCTTAGACACAGGATATTTAGAAACAGGAAGCTCTTTCCAGGGACCCAAAGTCCCAGTGCTGTAGCTGATCCCCACCAGGAGCTCTCTCCTAGCTGTGCCCCACCACACCCATCTCCCACACCCTCTGCAACCGCAGTTGCCAACCGTGGCAGTAAAACACGGGCATGTGACCTTGGCTATTACAGGGCCTGGACGAAGCCCTGGATCTTAAAGTGTTGAAGGACAGGTCCAGAGGTCTCACCCTGTTTTACTTTGCCAGGTGACCTTGAAGGTCTATCTCTGTTAGGAATAATAATGACTAGTTTCCCTGTGATTTTGCAGGAGACAAGGCACACGAGATCACTCACCCTGAATGTCACCTGACCAAAAATACGGTGTCCCTGAACCAGTTAAAGGTGAGAATAAGCTGTATGTAGTGTGCTCGGTGTTTAAAGACCATCTGATAACGATAAGTCTTCAAGAACAGGGACTACTGTCAAGCCAGCAGGTGACCGAAGGGTTGGGAATAGGCAAATGTTTATGGACCAGAAAATTTACCTAGCATGCAAACCCAGAACAGGTAGTTTAGGTGTGGAGGTGGATAGGGAAAGCTGGAACTCCCCAGGCATGCCTGAAGGGAGCGGGAGCAGGGAGAGTCCCAGCCAAGGGCAGAATCCACGTAGCTGACTTTTCCTGGAACAGGCTGAGTTCCAAGCTAGTTTTTGGAATGGGAAGACACCGCATAGGTTTTGCTCAAGTGTTGCTTTGCTCTCTTGGAGTTTGAAAAACAGATTAACCTGGGAGCTGGGAAGAGTGAGTAGGCTAAGGCTGTCCTTGGGATTCAGAATTCTGGGAATGCCCAACAGATTTCTATGTCTGAATATGTCCAACCTAACCAGTCCCCAGCCCTCAGAATCTTCTGCAGGCTGCTCCATGTGTCGTTTGCTTTTGTCTAAAACCCTGTGATTTGAAATGGCAGATTCTACATCTGAGAGAAATGAGTCTTTTTTTAATATTTATTTATTATGTATACAATATTCTTTATGCATGTATGCCTGCAGGCCAGAAGAGGGCACCAGACCTCATTACAGATGGTTGTGAGCCACCATATGGTTGCTGGGAATTGAACTCAGGACCTTTGGAAGAGCAGGCAATGCTCTTAACCACTGAGTCATCTCTCCAGCCCCCAAGAAATGAGTCTTGGGCCATGTTTCTTCTGGGCTTCCGCAGGCTCTTGACAATGCTGCCTGTTTTGGATGACGATACCCTGGAATGACCCACCCATGCTTACAGCTTTTCAGTCTTTTCCAATCACTATTGATCAACTAATATTTCTAAAGATGCTACTGAAGGCCTGCCATCGGGTTCGACCAGAGGTTTGTGACTTTGTTCCCAGTGTTAAACTCTGGGAGTTATGGGATGGTTGGTCACATTGGGACTTGCCAGGAATATAAGAGGGGGAAAAACGAGGCAGAAAGAAAATCTAGAAAATTCCTTCTTCTGAATCGATTTAAGTGAAATAATACCCCTGATGGTGTGTGCTGTGCCTGGAAGCATTTACCCAGAGCTACTACTTTGTGGCACATGCTGTCACATTGATCGGCCTTTCTAGGTTGTACTGCCCTGTACAGGTCCAAGCATGGGGGGTGGGACAAAGAACACAGCTTGTCTCCACTGTGTGCCAGCTGCATGTTGGTGGCTCTCTCCTCCTCACCAACAGCTGGGCGGGAGGTGGCCTCATCCTCCCCTCTAGAACAGGCAGCAGCTCCACGAAGGGCTGAAGGGCTGTGGCCCAGGTATTTGCAAGCCAATAGGGAAGCAGAGTTGTTTCCATCCAGTTCATGAAGCACCTGCTGGGGGGGGGGGGGGGGGCGCGGGTTGGCTCAGGAATGAGACTTCCCCCTAGAAGCTGCAGGGACTCTTGAAGGGCTGTGGTGAAAGTCATAGGAACAGATGCTCGGCAGCTCACTGACAGCTGTGCGGGCCGTGGGAGGACATGACATGATGCACACCAGAGAAAGTGGCCCGGGAGGGCACATCTGTTGTCCTCCTCTGTCCTTGTGCGTACAGAACAGAGGTCTCTGGGCTCCAGGCTGGCAGTTCAATAACCCATTTTACAATTTTAGATGCAAGCCAGTGGGCCCCGGGTTTAATTTAGATTATCGGAAGATGGTAAATTGGGCCAGATGAGAAAGGAGCCTGCCGCGTGGGCACAGCACTGGCAGGCTGCAGCTAGCATGAGCTCAGTCGTGACACGGAGATCAGGGAGAGCACAGGGTTCCGGATCCTGAGCCATTCGCTCCCTAGTCATAAGACACGGGAAACGTCATTTAATCTCTCCCATGCGTTTTAATTTCACCGTTGGAATAAACTTCATAGCCAGATGGTGTCTCATAAATGCAGACAGCAACAACAGAAGAAATGTTTCATCTCCCCTCTCTGGTAGGATCTTTGCCTGCTGTTTTTAAAAGGTCAGCACATTCTTGGCGTTCGATAAACACTAGCAAGTGTCACTCCTTGAACATAGCTGCATCACCAGCATGGCATCGTCTGGCCTTCCTTGTGGAACAATACTGCCTCTTGGTGGATGAACATGGAATGGCATGCAACAAAATATTTCTGCCCCACCCTGGATTCACTTCTTTTATGTTTTTCTTCTTCTTCTTCTTCTTCTTCTTCTTCTTCTTCTTCTTCTTCTTCTTCTTCTTCTTCTTCTTCTTCTTCTTCTTCTTCTTCTTCTTCTTCTTCTCCTTCTCCTTCTCCTTCTCCTCCTCCTCCTCCTCCTCCTCCTCCTCCTCCTCCTCCTCCTCCTCCTCCTTCTCCTCCTCCTTCTCCTTCTTCTTTTAACTTTTAAGACAGGTCTTACCATATAGCTCCATCTGGCTTTAAACTCTTAATCCTCCTGCCTCTGCTTCCCAGATACTGGGATTACAGGTGTGTGCCACCACTTTTGGTCTCTTGGTGAACCCACAGTCTTAACTAGCCTATGAACAACCTTTAAGACTTGGTCATGACCTCCAGTGTCCCCCATCCACCACTGCCAAGAAAAGTATGAGTTGAAAGCAAAATGCCAACAACCAAACTTTCTACAGCAAAATAGAAGAGGCCAGTCGGTGTAGCATGTCTTTAACCCTAGCACTCAGGAGACAGGCAGGCGAATCTCTGAGTTCAAGGCCAGCCTAGTCTACAAAGAGAGTTCCAGGACAGCCAGCACTACACAGAGAAACCCTGCCTCAAACAAACACAAACAAAAAATCCAAAGCAAAACAGAAGAGAGTCAGAGGGTCGGCACCAGTAAGAAACATTCAGTGGGCATTGCTAGGTCTTAAGTCCCATACTAGATTAGAATCACAATGACAGTGAGTTGAGGGGGAGCTATCTAGTTGGGGTGAAATAGGACATTAACCTTTAATCCCATCATGCAGGGGGCAGAGGGAGGTGGATCTCTGAGTTCAAAGCCAGCCTGATCTACAGAGTGAGTTTCAGAACAGCCAGAACTACACAGAGAAACCCTGTCTCACAAAAAAAAAAGGAAAAGTAAAAAAAAAGAACCATAGAAAAAGCGGACATTAGCAAAATCATCTATTCCAGTCTGTCATAAGGACCTGAAGGACCTGAAGGAAGGAAGGTTTCCAGGCACTAGCTCCACCCAGGCCTTTGGTATTCCCATGAGCCCTGAGCTCTGTGCACACCATTTAAATGCTCATTGCTTTTGAAGGTAGGTGAAGTGACTCTCAGCTACCTACCCCTCCTCTTGGCAGACAGGCACCAGGAAGGTCACCAAAGCAGGAATAGGGTTCTCAGAAGCAGGGTCAGCAAGGTCCCCAGGGCTAAGATACCATAGACTTATCTTTGAGCAAAAATGGCTAGTACATAGAAATCACAGAGCGTGGTTTGATGTGGGATTCTCCTCTGTATACTGTGAATATGTTTTATTACCATCGGTTAATAAGGAAACAGCTTTGGCCTATGGCAGGGCAGAATATAGCAAGGTGGGAAATCCAAACAGAGATCGAGGAGGAAAGAAGGCAGAGTCAGGCAGACTCCATGTAGCTGCCCAGGAAGCAAGAAAAAACAAACCCCATGCCTCGTGGTAAAAAAGAAAATAATAAAAATGGGGTTAATTTAAGATGTAAGAGCTAGCTAGAAATATGCCCGAGCCATCAACCAAACAGTGTTGTAATTAATACAGTTTTGTGTGATTATTCAGGTTTGGGTGGTGGGGAAACAAAAAAGCAGTCTCTATTTACAAAGGTTAAGGAGATGGCCCACTTGCTAAAAGCTCTTACCGCCTGAGGACTTGAATTAGATGCCTGGAATCCACATGGGAGCACAGGGAACCAACTCCTGTGAGTTGTCCTCTGACTTCACATGTGTGCTAGTTCATGCTCACATGCATTGAGCACATGTAATTGGGGGGAGGGGATAATTGGCAGCCAGGGTGTGTTCCGGGCCTACTGGCAAGGGACCAAATACCCAGGTCTCTTTCTTCAGCTTCAGCACTTTTACATTTAAGTTCTGCCTTTCAGGGCATTTATACTTCCAATGACCCAACTTCCTACAGTAGGCACATTGGTCTTTTTGCAGACTATGCCCTTTCCTGTTTTAGGTCTTTCCTTTCACATAGTGAGTCTCCAAAGGCCAATGCTTGTCTTCCAACCTCTGGGCTGCCTGTCACAGCTAGAAGAACTTTGCTGAGCTCTTGGAGCTGTCTTTTTAAAGATTTCATGGGTTCCTGAGTCTGTCTTCTTGGGTCTCCCTATTATTGAATACCGTCTCAGCAACTGCAATGAGTTCAGCCACCTCTTACCTTCAAACCCTTCTAGTCTGCACCTTACAGTGGATAGCTGGTGCTGAATGGTTAACAAAAGTCAGGCTAACTGCAGACCAGTTCTCTGATGCTTCCATATCCAAGAGAGAATATAGGTCTTATAAGTTTCTATCAGACTCTCTAAGAATGCTCTTGGTGTTTCTTCAGGCTCCTGGAATACCTGACTAACTTTGGGCAAATTTGTGGGCCACCTTGCTGCAGCCCAGAGACCCCCCACTAGAATCTGGCCATAGACTTTCAGCCTCTTCCTACCTTTCTCCATGTTGAAATCCTAATTGAGTCATGTCACAGGAAACCCAATATTTATGACCCAACATATCTGCATTGGTGGCCGGTCTTCCATCCGGGCCCAGAACCAATTTCCAAGTCTCTGTTCTGATCCAGTCCCTCTCCTCAGTAGTAGTGAGGACGACCAGGAGCAGTTAGAAACAATCATGTTTCTAACTGGAGAGATGGTTCAGAGGTTAAGAGCCATCTCCGGTTGCTCTTCCAGAGGTCCTGAGTTCAGTTCCCAGCAACCACATGGCACGTCACAACCATCTATAGTGAGATCTGGTGCCCTCTTCTTGCATGCTGGAAATGCAGTATACATAATATATACTTTAAATAAATAGATAGATAGATATTTTTATTATTATTTTTCTTTTTGTTATATATCCTGCAAAGCTTAAACTATTCCAGCTCTTGACAGGTCATTTTTGCTAGCTCCTGCTTTATGGCAAGATTAAAATTTCTTTTTCTTTTTCAGAGTAGCAAGGAAACTTTATTGAAAAGCAAATTGACAGCACAGATGAGAAAAATGTTGTCAAGAGTGTTTGGATCATTTCAGCCACAGGCTTCCCGTGTACCATACCTTCCAAGTCAGCAACATTGGTCCCCATTCAGAAGACATGGCTGCATTCTCTTTTCTGTTGTCCTCTTTTTTTTTAATTGATTTTATTGAGCTCTACATTTTTCTCTGCTCCCCTCCCTGCTTCTCCCCTCTCCCCTTCAACCCTCCCCCAAGGTCCCCATGCTCCCAATTTACTCAGGAGATCTCGTCTTTTTCTACTTCCCATGTAGATTATATCCATGTAAGTCTCTCTTAGTGTCCTCATTGTTGTCTAAGTTCTCTGGGACTGTGGTTTGTAGGCTGGCTTTATTTGCTTTATGTCTAAAAACCACCTATGAGTGAGTATATGTGATAATTGTCTTTCTGTGTCTGGGTTACCTCATTCAAAATAATGTTTTCTAGCTCCATCCATTTTCCTGCAAAATTCAAGATGTTGTTATTCTTTTCTGCTGTGTAGTACTCCATTATGTAAATGTACCACATTTTCTTTATCCGTTTTTCGATGGGTGGGGCATTTAGGTTGTTTCCAGGTTCTGGCTATGGCAAACAAAGATGCTATGAACATAGTTGAGCACATATCTTTGTGGCACGATTGAGCATCCTTTGGATATATACCCAAAAGTGGTATCACTGGATCTTGAGGAAGGCTGTTTCCTAATTTTCTGAGAAATCGCCACACTAACGTTCCAAGGGGCTGTACCAGCTTGCATTCCCACAAGCAATGCAGAAGTGTTCCCTTTTCCCCACAACCTCTCCAGCATAAGTTGTCATCAGTGTTTTTAATCTTGGCCATTCTTACAGGTGTAAGATGAAATCTCAGAGTTGTTTTGATTTGTATTTCTCTGATGACTAAAAATGTTAAATATTTCCTTAAGTGTCTTTCAGTCATTTTAGATTCCTCTGTTGAGAGTTCTCTGTTTAAGTCTGTACTTCATTTTTTATTGGATTATGTGTTCTTTTGGCATCCAATTTCTTGAGTTCTTTTTATATTTTGGAGATCAGACCTCTGTCTGATGTGGAGTTAGTGAAGATCTTTTCCCATTCTGTAGGCTGTCGTTTTGTCTTTTTGGCCATGTCCTTTGCTTTACAGAAGCTATTCAGTTTCAGGGGGTCCCATTTATTAAATATTTCTCTCAATGTCTATGCTGCTGGTGTTATATTTAGGAAGTGGTTCCCTGTGCCAAAGCATTCAAGTGTACTTCCCACTTTTTCTTCTATAAGGTTCAGTGTGGCGGGCTTTATGTTGAGGTCTTTGATCCATTTGGACTTGAGTTTTGTGCATGGTGATAGATATGGGTCTATTTTCATTCTTCTGCGTGTTGATACCCAGTTATGTCAGCACCAATTGTTAAATATGCTTTCTATTTTCTATTTGACATTTTTTGCTTCCTTGTCAAAGATTAGGTGTTCGAAGATGTGTGGATTAATATCTGGGTATTCTATTTGGTTCCATTGGTCCTCCTGTCTGTTCTTATGCCAATACCAGGCAGTTTTCAGTTCTGTAGCTCTGTAGTAGAGTTTGAAGTCAGAGACTGTGATGCCTCCAGAAGTTCTTTTATTGTACAGTATTGTTTTGGCTATCCTGGGTTTTTTGCCTTTCCATATGAAATTGAGTACCGTTCTTTTGAGGTCTTTGAAGAACTTTGCTGAGATTTTGATGGGCATTGCGTTGATTCTGTAGATTGTTTTTTGGTAAGATTGCCATTTTTACTATGTTAATTCTGCCTACCCAAGAGCATGGGAGATCTTAACACTTTCTGATGTCTTCTTCAATTTCTTTCTTCAAAGATTTAAAGTTTGTGTCATACAAGTCTTCCACTTGTTTGGTTAGAGTTACTCTGAGATATTTTATGTTATTTTTGGCTATTGTGAAGGGTGATGCTTTCGGATTTCTTCCCTAGCCCTTTTATCATCTGTGTACAGGAGGGCTACTATTTTTTTAAGTTAATCTTGTATTCTGCTACATTGCTGAAAGTATTTATGAGTTGTAAAAGTTCCTTGGTAGAATTTTTGGGATCACTTATGTAAACTATCATATCATCAACAAACAGTGAGAGTTTGATTTCTTCTTTTCCAATTTGTATCCTCCTTGATCTCCCTTTGGTGTCTTATTGCTCTAGCTAGGACCTCAAGAACTATATTGAATAGATATGAAGAGAATGGACAACCTTGTCTTGTTCCTGATTTCAATGGAATCGTTGGGAGTTTCTCTCCATTTAGTTTGATGTTGGCTATTGGCTTGCTGTATATTGCCTTTATTATGTTTAGGTATGTTTCTTGTATCCATGCTCTCTCCAAGACCTTTATTATGAAGAGATGTTGTATTTTGTCAAAGGCTTTTTCAGCATCTAATTAGATGATCATGTGGTTTTTATTTTTCAGCTTGTTTATATGGTGGATTACGTTGACAGATTTTCATGTTGAACCATCCCTGCATCTGTGGGATGAAGCCAACTTGATCATGGTGGATGATGGTTCTGATGTGTTCTTGGATTCAATTTGCCAGTATTTTATTTAGTATCTTTGCATCAATGTTCATGAGTGAGATTGGTCTGCAATTCTTTTTCTTAGTAATGTCTTTCTGTGGTTTGGGTATCAGGGTAATTGTAGACTCATAAAAAGAGTTGTCAATGTTCCTTCTGTTTCTATTGTGTGGAATAATTTGAGGAGTATTGGTATTAGTTCTTCTTTGATAGTCTTGTAGAATTCTGAGCTGAAACCATCTGGTCTTGGACTTTTTTGGTTGACAGACTTTTGATGACTGTTTCTATTTCTTCAGCAGTTATAGGTCTGTTTAATTTGCTTATCTGGTCTTGATTTAACTTTGATATTTATTCAGAAAGTTGTCCATTTCCTTTATGTTTTCCAATTTTGTAGAGTACAGGTTTTCAAAATATGACCTGACGATTCTCTGTATTTTCTCTGTTGTTATTTTTATGATTTTTAAAAAATGCTGGCGGGTCCCCGGCAGCAGTAGGCAGGCAGTGGGCTCTGGGAGCAGCCAGTCCCAGACAGAGATGGTTGTGGGTCCCTGCAAGATCCCCAGAGGGGTTGCTGGTCCCAGGGAAGTGAGCGGCTGGGCAGGCTGGTCCCACCATGCAGGCGGGTGTGAGCAGATGGCGGGTAGAAGGAAGGCACATGGGCAGACACACTGTACAGAATAGAATTGGATATTTATTACATAAAGGAGAGAGAGAGTGTTGGGGAAGAAGGAGAAGAGAAAGGAGAGAGACAGAGAAGGGCCCGAGAGAGACACACACACTCTTGCCAAGAGGGAATAGAGAGAGTCTAAGATGGCAGGGGAAGGGCAGGGGCCGCTAGGAGTGGGCGTGGTTTGCCTCTTAAAAAGACGGAAACCATAACAGTTATGTCCACCTTTTCATTTCTGATTTTGTTAATTTGGATATTCTCTCTCTGTCTTTTGATTAGTTTGGATAAAGGTTTGTCTATTTTGTTGATTTTCTTGAAGAACCAGCTCTTTGTCTCATTGATTCTTAGTATTGTTTTCTGTGTTTATATTTTGTTGATTTCAGCTCTCAATTTGATTATTGAGACAGGCCTAATGCCTGTCTACTGCCACTGGGGACACGCCAGCATTTTTAAAAAATCATAAAAAGAAGTGTTTCTTTGACATATGAGGGAGCCCTTGTATTTGGGGCATAGATGTTCAGTATTGAAATTTTTTCTTATTGAATTTTTCCTGTGACTAATATGAAATGACCTTCTTTGTCTCTTTTGACTGAGTTTAGCTTGAAGTCTATTTTGTTAGATATTAAGATAGCTACACCCACTTGTTTCTTAGGTCCATTTGATTGGTATTTATTTTCCCAACCCTTTACTCTGAGACAATGCCTGTCTTTGAGTTTGAGAAGTGTTTCTTATATACAGCAGAAGGATGGATTCTGTTTTTGTATCCAATCTGTTAGCCTGTGTCTTTTTATAGGTGAGTTGAGTCCATTTAAATTAAGGGATATTAATGACCAGTGATCGCTATCTCCTGTTAATTTAGTTTTCATCGTTGGTGATGTTAATTTGTGCATTTTTTTTCTTCTTTGGGATTTGCTGTTATGAGATCATCAATTGTCTGTGTTTTATTGATGTACTCATCTTCCTTGGGTTGGAGTTTTCCTTCTAGTATTTTGTGTAGGGCTAGGTTTGTGACTAGGTATTGGTGAAATCTAGATTTGTCATGGAATATCTTGTTTTGTCCTTCTATGATGATTGACAGTTTTGCTGGGTATAGTAGTCTGGGCTGGTATCCATGGTCTCTTAATGTCTGCATAATGCTTGACCAGGACCTTCTGGCTTTCATCATCTCCATTGAGAAGTCAGGTGTAATTCTGATAGGTCTACCTTTATATGTTACTTGACTTTTTTCCTTGGCAGCTCTTAATATTCTGTCTTTACTCTGTATATTTAGTGTTTTGATTATTATGTGGAGAGAGGACTTTTTATATGGATCCAGTATATTTGGTGTTCTGTAAGCTTCTTGTATCTTCATAGGCATATCTTTCTTTAGGTAGGGAAAGTTTTCTCCTATGATTTTGTTAAATAAATTTTCTGGAGGCTGGAGAGATGGCTCAGAGGTTAAGAGCATTGCTTGCTCTTCCAAAGGTCCTGAGTTCAATTCCCAGCAACCACATAATGGCTCACAACCATATGTAATGAGCTCTGGTGCTTCTTCTGGCCTGCAGGCACACATCGAATATTGTATACAAAATAAATAAATAAATAAATTTTTTTTTAGAAAAAATAAATTTTCTGTGCCTTTGAGTTGAACTTCTTCTCCTTCTTCTATACCTATTATTCTAAGATTTGGCCTTCTCATGGTGTCCCATATTTCATGGATATGGGTTAAGCTTTTGTTAGATTTAATGCTTTCTTTAACTGATGAGTCTATTTCCTCTATTGTATCTTCAGTGCTTGAGATTCTCTCTTCCATCTCTTGTATTCTGCTGTTCATGCTTGTGTTTGTAGTTCCTGATCTTTTTCTCATGATTTCTGTTTCTATAATTCCTTTGGCTTGTGTTTTCTCTATTGTTTCTATTTCAGTTTTCAAGTCCTGAATAGTTTCTTTTATATGTTTGATTTCTTTTTCTTGGTTTTCTTTAAGTGATTTGCTGATATCTTCCACTATTTTTGTTATTCTTTTCTTCAATTTCTTTAAGGGAATTTCTCATTTCATCTTTAAGAATTTCAAACATTCTCTTGAAGTTATTTTTTAGGTCATTTTCTTCTGGTTCATCCATATTTGGATGTTCAGGTCTTGCTGTTGTAGGGTCTTTAGGTTTTACTGGTGTTGTGTTGCTCTTTGTGGTATAGCATGCAATCTTCCCTTTTCATTCTTTCCTCTGATAGGTGTGGTTGGGGCTGTCTGAGATTCTGTTGAATAATCTTCTAGGTGAATCCAAAGCTCAGATGGTTGTTCCTCATGGTACAGTCACTGTCACAGTTCTAGTTACCCATGGTTACTCTGTGTTCCTGGAGATAGCTCAGTGCTCCTGTGCTTTGCTCTGTTCACTTGCAGTTTGCTGTCTCAGGCCTACTTTGGCATAGGTTTCCAGCTTTGCCATGTTTCTGTAAATCCTGGTCTGGATCCCCTCCTGCAGAAATCCCTGGCTTGGAGTTGAATCTGTTCTGGTGGAGCTCACTGACTCTGGATCTGGTCGCTGGCTCAGTCATAATCTGCCAATGTCCCGGGACTGGGTTGGCTTCAGGGGACTGGATTTGCGCCTGGCTTCTGCTCCTGGTGGAGCCTGTTCGCTCTCTGTCCTAGGTAGCTGATTCTGTCCTACTCTGGTTCTGGTGGAGATTGCTGACTCTGAGTCAGGTGTCTGGCTCAATCCTGGTCAGCCAGTGTCCTGGGACTAGGTTGGCTTCCAGGACTGGATTTGCTCCTGGCTTCTCAGTTTTCCTTTATTTTTGTATTATGTGTATGGGTATTTTGTCTGCACGTATGCCTGTGAGCCTTAGGCATGTAGTGCCCAGGAAAGTCAGAAGAGAACATTAGAGTCCCTGGTAGTGGAGTTACAGACAGTTGTGTGCCAACATATGAGTGCTGGATCTTACTGAAGAGCCACCCTAAATACAGAATGCAGTCAGCTAAGTACAGCTCTCCCTGTCTTCCACCATGTTATGCCCAGACCATAGGGACCCCAAAAGACTGGCTCACCAAAACTCAAAATAAAAGTTTATTGTGTGCACAATTACAAGCCAGCAAGGACCTCCTCAAAGCAACTGACACAGCAGCAGTAAGAGGAGGTACCCTATCTTCTAGGGGGCATTATTTAAAGGTAAAACCAGAAAAGTTACATTAGCAGGGTGTGGGGTGATAGGTTCAATCCTGATTGACTCGTATCTAAGAACTTTTCAGAAATTTTATATTCAAACCTTGCCTGTTGCTTGTCAAGTTTTCTTATTGGCTAACCTTCAGGTGGGGACACTCTGTAATTATCTGCACTAACCAGACAACTACCCTGTTACTTTTGCCCCTAGCCATTTCTGAGGACTGGAATGTTTTAGAGAAAGTAGCTTACACAAAACATAAGACAGAAGTGGAGGACAAAATGGAGGAACTTTGGTTCTTCACTCCACAGCCCTTTCCCTACTTGCATGGGGCTGGACAGGGAGGCCCAGGTCATGTGTATACTTTCATCCTGCCGTTAATGCCCCTGATGCTGAAACCAGACTACTAAGGCTTGATATTAGTGCGGCACTTTCTAGCAACACATGAATGGTCTTATAAGATTGCTTATGCCTTCATGCTCTGGTTTCCTTAGTCATAATATATGCATAACAGCGAAGGCACAGGGATGAGCATACATGAGCCTTGACTATGTCAGCTATGGTTATTTAATTATTTTTCCTTCCAGCTCAGATCACCCATGCTTTTCTTCTACCCAAAACTTTGGGATATCTGCATAATTGAAAATTTGTAAGCAAAGCTGTTTCCAAATTTTTTGTGTATGTTTGGTTTAATGGTTGGATGACTGATTAAATAATTGGTGGATTGGTTGGTTAGTTGATTAGTTGATTGACCAGTTGGTTAGTTAGTTGATTGGTTGATTGGTTATTTGCTTGCTTGGTTGGTTGATTGGTTGGCTAGTTAGGTTATTGGTTAATTGGTTGTCTAATTGGTTAGTTAGTTGATTGGTTGGTGGGTTGGCTGGTTAGTTAGCTGATTAGTTGGTGGGTTGGTTTTCCCAATGCAAATATATTAGTTACTTTTCTATTATTGTGATAAAATACCATGACCAGAAGCAACTTAAGGAAGAAATTTTATTTTGATTTACAGTTCCAGAGGGTTTGAGCCCATAATGGCAGAAACAGCATAAAGCAGGTGCTAGAGCAAGGAGTTGAGAGATCACATCTTCAACCGCCAAGAGGAAGCAGAATGAAATGGAAGTGGGGTGAAGCTATGAACTCTCAAAGCCTCCCCTAGTGACATACTTCCTCCAGCAAAGCTCTGCTTCCTAAAAGTTCCACAAGTTTGCAAAACAGAGTCACAAACAGAGGGTCAAGTGTGCCAATGCATGCACCATGGTGGACATTTCTCATTCAAACCACTGCTGTTGGGGAATCAAACCTTGGGTCTCACACATTTCCAGCCCAGCATATCCTTATACTTGGAATAATAGACATGACAGACACCTTCCGGCTTTTTAAGTAGACTCTGCTACTTTAATCCTCCAGTATCTTAAGTAATATTAGAGCTTTATCCAAGGAGTTGCCTTGATCCAGGGCTAGTTTCCCCATCTGTGGTGCCCTGTGTTCTGCCCTCTGTCCTGTGCTATCTCTTCTCCAGACCAGTGGCCAGCCAGCTCCTTAGGCATCAATGACTAAAAGAAAGAGAAAAGACCTCTTTATTACCATGAACAAGGGCTTTAGAAGTCTCAAGCAGTGTCTGTTCTTACACAGAGGAATGTAATGTGTTGATTGTTTCTGCCATACGGGGACCCTCCAGGAGCAGATGTGTGCATGTGAGTCTCCTCCCCTAACTATGCGGCTATGTGGAGCTGCAGAGATGGCTCAGTGGTTAAGAACACTGACTAACTGCTCTTTCAGAGGACCCTGGTTCAATTCCCAGCACCCACATGGCAGCTCACAACTGTCTGTAATTCCCGTTCCAGGGGACCCAATACCCATGGCAAAAACACCTATGCCCATAAACTAAAAATAATAATAAAAAAATTAAAAAAAAAACAATGTGACTATGTAAAGAGAGAGTGGATTGCTAGCAGTGGTGGCCCACATCTTTAATCACAGCACTTAGGAGGCAGGAGAATCTCTGTGAGTTCAAGGCCAGCCTGGTCTACAGAGTGAATTCTAAGACAGCCAGGGCTACACAGAAAAACCCTTTCTCAAAAAAACAAAAACAAGCTGGGCGGTGGTGGCACACACATGCCTATAATCCCAGCACTCAGGAGGCAGAGGCAGGTGGATCTCTGTGAGTTAGAGGCCAGCCTGGTCTTACAAGAGCTAGTTCCAGGACAGGCTCCAAAGCTACAGAGAAACCCTGTCTCGAAAAAAACAAAAACAAAAAAAGAGAGTAGATTTAGGAATTGAGGAGGCACTGTTCACCATATAGAGGTTCTGGAACTTTACAAACTGGTGCAAAGTATGGATACTCCTCTGAGAAATAAATACATGCAAATATTATAAAATTGCATGTTGTGATAATAGGAATGTAATTGGTCCCCACAAACTCATAGGGAGTGGCTTTGTTCGATTCGGTGTGGCCTTGTTGGAGGAAGTGTGTCACTGTGGAGGTGGGCTTTGATGTCTCCATTGCTCAAGCTACACTCAGTGTGACACTCAGTTCACTTCCTGTTGCCTACAGCTCCTTCTCCAGCACCTGCCATGATGATGAACTACACCTCTGGAGCTGTAAGCCAGCCTCAGTTGTTTTCCTTTATAAGTATTGCCGTGGTATCGGGGTCCAACCCCAACATAAACTGTTTCTCTGGACCGGCATGGAGGCACGGGAATAAATGAGACACAGTTCACACAGCCATATCAGAAGGGAGTCTCAGGGTCCATTCAAATCCTGAAGATCCCCATGTTTATTCTCAAAACAGCTTTTATCTCCAAAGGTAAACTGAGGGGAAGTTCATTAGCATTCTGTTTCCGGGGTAGCAGGACTAAAAGTCATATCTGCAACTATGGCTGCTCTGTCACTAGCTTGGATTAACACCTCTTCCCAGGCAATCTCCATAATTACCAAGAAGGGGGCAGAAGAACATCAGCATATCCTGACCCAGGCCACAGTGGGCCTGTAAGTGCTGTGTGACCACCTCAGGTGCGACTGTGGCTTGAGAGCCTGGCTGCCACACAATGCAGAAATACGTGGCCTGTATAACATTGCCCACACGTGGTCATGGTTTCTCTTCACTGCAATAGAAACCGTAGCTTTACACATGTATAAAAGTGGGGTTTAGGGACTCCTTGAGTCCTTTGTGGGTGTCAAGAGTCCCTACTGTGGCAGTAAAATGGCTCAACAAGTAAAGTGCTGCAAAAGCCAGAGTTCAATTCTCCAAAGCCACAAAAAGATAGAAGGAGGGCCTGACTCCACAATGCTGTCCTTTGGCTTCCACATTCATGCTGTGGCACACATATGTGCATGCCCACACATGCGTGCACACACACACACATACACACAAACACTAACAAATAATTCAAGAGCCCTGCCTTGTACTACTCTACCCAGAATGCGCTCTATGTTGCCCCACAGACACCTAATGTCACAAAAATATAGACTGTCTTTCTTCCACGGCTCATGTCAAATGCAAGACTCTGCCTGTTGACCCACTAGAAGGAGTTAACTGTCTAGATGAGCAGAAGGAACATCCAAGTCATTCAGCAAGAGCCATCAGAATACCTTGTCCCAGTTCCTCCTCAGTGGAGTGTGTCCTGCTGAGATCGATGCATCTGAGGTACGAGGGAAGTGTTTACCAGACCAGACTGAAGTAAAAGTTTTAATAAAGAGTAGAGACTGGGGCCAGGAGATGGTGGCGCACGCCTTAATCCCAGCACTCAGGAGGCAGAGGCAGGCAGATCTCTGTGAGTGCAAGGCCAGCCTGGTCTACAGAGACACACAGCTGTCACACAGAGAACCCTGTCTTAAAAAATAAAATAAATGGCAATTAATTAATTAAAACTAAAGAGTAAACTAGACACTGGGGCCAGATGGATGACTCAGAGGTTGAGAGTTGAGAGAGGTTGCTCTTTCTGAGGTCCTGAGTTCAATTCTCAGCAACCACATGGTGGCTCACAACCATCTATAATGAGATCTGGCCTGCAGACATGCATGTAAGCAGAACACTGTGTACATAATAAATAAATAAATTTTTAGAAAAAAATAGGCACTGTGGAGAGAGCCTTCCTGAAGTAATGAAGTCCTTTGATAACAGTTAAGACAAGTTGGGGGAGGGGATGGCTCAGCATCTCAAAGCACTTGCTCTTGCAGAGGACAAGGTGAGTCACAACCATCCATAACGCCAGCTCCAATGGATCTGACTTCTTCTGGTCTGCACACTGCACATGCATGTGGTACACATACATACATGTAGGCAAAACACTCAGATATATTATATAAAATAAATAAATCTAAGAGAGAGGGAGAGTGGGAGGAGTTAGTTGGCAAGATTCCTGCGCCCTTTGTGTGGGATATTTGGAAAGGGCTTAAGAGGACAGCTCATGATCTTGAAGTAGTAAATTTTATGGCACTTGCTGGCCCTTTGGCCCTTTGGGGTGAGGAACCACAGGACTTTAAGTGTTTGCCTAAGGTCTCAGGAGCCACTGGGTCAGGCCTCCAGGGCTTAGCGAGGAGTTTCGCTTTTTCTTCTGGCTCTTTTAAAGTTGGGCTCTTTGTCTCTACAGAGCAAGTGACTATGAGGCAGTTAGGGGGGCAACGAACACGTGGCACAGCCCTCCAGACCACAAACAACCCGAGGGAACTTCAGAATCTCCAGGTGTGGCTTTGGGAGGCTGCCCAGGGCCTGGAATCCAGGAGATGGGTGGGGCTGGCAGCCATTGTTCTTTGAACATTCAAGGCCCTGGAACCTAATCGCCTAAACTCGAGCCCGAGAATTAGATGTCCCTGTTTAAATTCAAAACCAAAGACACCCGGAGTTGTTTTCTGAGGATCTTTCCGTATTTGTCCAGTTTCTTGTGCGATCGATTTTCTTCCCAGATTAGGGGTCAGGATCCCCGTCATGCTCCCCCCCCCCCCCCCGCCGCGTCCCTGCCCCACCCACCCACGCCGCGCACTTTCCAGCCGCTATACCGCAATACGGCCAGCAGAGGGCAGCACTGCATTTCAGAACGGCCGAGTTAAAACAAGAACTGGAGGCCTCGGTGCCACGCTCTGGTTTCATAATATTGCCCAGGGGGAAAAGCCCTGGTTTTCCTCCGCTGCCTAAATCTGGGCAACCTAAAGCCAGTTGGAAACGATTCTGCTGCCACTGTAGTACGGAAAGCCGCTTTATTTCCTCATAGGAACAGGCATGAGCAAAACCAGACTATCCCACACGACAGATGGATGCAAAGACCCACTCGCAAAGACACATGCATGCACACGTGCGCACAACACTTCCTCTTCCTCGCTCTGGTTTCACTTCCCACGCCATTTTAAGTTTGCTCTGCAAGTCTTGGTTCCCTGTTGAAGGAATGCTAGGCATCAGGGAGTAGGGCAGGGCAAACATTCTCGGGAAGTACCCAGCTTGCCCAGCATCCCTGCTCTTAATCCTACCTTGAAGTCAGGTCAAAGCCAGTACCTGATTCCAGAGTTCCTGGTCCCAGAAATACAAGCAGCTCTAACCTGGGGCCCAGTCTCCCTGCCTGGATTTCCCCACTGCTACCCGACCCTGCCCCCCTTTTCAGTACAGACAGTTCAGACTTGTTCCTAACCAGACCTGTAGCCAGAGCCGGGCTGGACTGTCCCACATAAGAAGAGCCAGAGAATTTCTGTGTAGGACATTCTCCTCTGTCCTTCCCCAGTGCCGCCTTTGGACCATCGACACTGCTTTGGGGACTGTGAGCTCACTCTGGCCTCCCTCTGCCTTTTGGACACTTCTGGAACCTGTGCCTTTTCACTGGCTCTTTGGGTGGCTAAAGAGGCATTTCCATTCTGCCTGCTTTCTTCCCATTCGACTTCTGTAGCTCAGGTGGCTGGCAGGGTGTGCTCTCAACGAGAAGTCTGAATGAAGAGAGGAGGGAAGGGGAAGGAAGTGGAGGAGAGGGGAGGGGAGGAAGGGAAAGAAACCCATTCACCATTCATGATGACACGTTCACACTTAATAAGGGGAAAGCCCCCGAGGCATCGAACTGTAAATCAATCGGACTCCAGCTTTTGGAGAGTAGGTCACCCAAGTGTCTGTACCCAGAGAACATCATACATGGCCAGGTAGGTTTGATAGGCAGCCCTTTGCCAGCCACTGTTTCTTTCTCAGCTCACTCATGGTGACCTCACTCTAGTGTCCGGTCCCAGACTCCCACGAAGCCTTCGCTTCACCTCAGCAGCTCCGAGTGTACACTGGGCTGAACTCCATGGAGTTTACCTCAGCTCTGTTTCAGTTTTTCTCTTTCCACAGGCGTGGGGCCCAAGGCCATGAAACCTCGCGTTGCTGGTGCGGATCATACCCTTGACCTAGAACCTTCTGGTTCCACCCACTCCTTCCAGCCTCTCTCCAGTGTTTTTCTCAGGGACTTGAATGGGCTCCATTGAGCTGCACTGCATGCTGGGAAGGCTCACATCAGACTTTATTGTGTTCCCCTGCTATAAACTTCTCCGTGTGATATTTACGTGAGCAGACTCTCAACAGGAACTCCAAGCCATTTATGGATGTCTCTGTCTCTTTTAGCTTCCACGGGAACACTAAAGGTAGGAGAGTGAGCTGAAGGGAACTTCCAGGCCTTATCTGTAGAAGAAATAACCCATCCCATCTGGTTTTTACTCATGGCCTTGCTTGATACGGGGCATTTTAGTCTGACAATCCCGAGACCCTTCCAAGGCAACTGCACTGTGCAGTTAAGACAGTCCTGAGTCAGACAGTGAGTGTGAGGCCAGCCTGGTCTACATAAGACGCTGCTCCACAGCAACAAAAGAGAGAGAGGTTTTGAATGTTCAGACCACAAAGACTTATCTGAGATGGGAGTTATGCTAAATGGCCTGATTTGATCATTACATGATGATTTCAGTTTGTTTGCTTGTTTGTTCTAGTGTTGTTTGTTTGTTTTTTAAAATAGTGTTTCCTGTAGACCAGGCTGACCTTGAACTCACCAAGGAATTGAACTTGGTCCTTGAACTCCTGATTCTCCTGTCTTTACCTGTAGGGCACACACCACTGTCACCTGACTACCGTTGTACCCAAGAACTAAAACATCACACTGTGCTCCATTCTGTGTCAGCTGATGAACGAGCGCGGGCTTTGAAGAATGGCTGCGCTGAGTTCCGTTCCCAGCACCCATGTGGCGCAATTCACAACCACCTGTAACTCTAACTCCAGGGGATCAAATTCCTTTTTTAGCTACCACAGACACCTATACTCATGTAAGCAAACACGCATACATGTACAATAAGTAAACTAGCAGGTAGTGGTATCTTACACCTTGCACTCAGGAGGCAGAGACAGAGGCAGGAGGATCTCTGTGAGTTTGAGGCCAGTCTGGTCTACAAATCAAGTTCCAGGACAGCCAGAGCTGTTACACAGAGAAACCCTGTCTTAAGAAACAAATAAGGGACTGGAGGGATGGCTCAGGAGTTCAAAGCACTGGCTGCTCTTCCGGAGGCTCTGAGTTCAATTCCCAGCAACCACGTGGTGGCTCACAACCATCTATAGTGGATTAGATGTCCCTACTGGCATGCGGCTTCTATCAAAGAAGTGTGTGTGTGTGTGTGTGTGTGTGTGTGTGTGTGTGTGTGTGCTGATCAGGTGTGGTAGCACACACAAGGAAGACAGACCTCTATTTGAGGTCAGCCTGGCAGCCTGGTCTACACATTGAGTTCCAGGATAGCCAGGACTGTTACACAGTGTTATGAGTCTGTAAGGACAAAACCTAGATGAGTCTGTAAAGACAAGTCTGGGGCAAGTCCAGGAGAAGCAGCACTAGCAGAAAATGTGTGCAGTGATGCTAAGAGTGACCTACAGGCGGACAGGAGTGTTAATCTGGAGTGTGACGCAGGAAAGAGTGAAGTAAGGCTGAAGAATAGTATAAAAAGTGAGGCAAAAAGACAAGAAGGCATTCTCAAGATGATCTGCTAGAGACTCTGTCAGAGAGGCGCCAGAAAAACTCTACAGCATCGAGAATCAATCAATCAATCAATCAATGAGACATTGGACCAGAGAGCTTCCAAGAGCCAGAGAACAAGCTCTTGCCTGCAGAACAAGACTTGCTGATCCAGAGGTCTACGTCGAGAGCCACGAACCATCATCAGGTTGTACACCCCAATGCCTTATTAGATAGAATATAGTAATGCCCTACCTAGGATTTAGAAATATATGATAGGATTGAAGTCGGAATGAATATGCACTTGTGTCATGATGTATATTTGTTTGTGATACTTGCTTATTGGCTGTGCCAGAACGACTATAAGATCTTGAAGTGCCTATACAATAAACTTAGTTCGGACAAAGCAGAGAACTGCAATCCTGAGTGTCAGTTACTTGCAGACCTCCAAGTAAGGCCAGAAGGCCCACTCAGTAGCGCTTGCGACACACAGAGAAAACCTGTTTGGCAAAACAAAACAAAACCAAAAGAAGTGACCTCCCTTTGCAGTAGGTAGCCATACTGCAGACTCATGACTGGTCAAGGTGCTGAGACTAAGTGACTATCGAATAGGAAGGCCTATAATAGCCCTCCAAGGCTCAGGGAACAGGACCAAGGAATGAAGGGAAATAAGGAGCTGAAGCCCGAGGTGGAGCCTATAGAACTCTGTCTGCCCCTGCCACCTGGCCACAACACTCTCCAACTCAGAGCCTGTAATTGGTTACCTGCTCCAGAGCCCTTAGGCATCCTGCTGTAGGGCGGAGCAGGGAGGGGCTCTGAGACCTTCTGAGGAGCTACGGGTAAGTTGGTGGTTGCTGGGGGAGGGAGAGATATTTTCTTCAGTGATGTAGTCATGGGTAAGGTGACCATGCTCAGATAAATAAACTGTCGTCATCCATGCGCCTATGAGTCACCCTGATGAAACTCACTGGGCTTTGGGAAGCGCGCACACACACATCAAAGAGTGAGTAGCTAGGAGGAAAGCCGGCAGCTACAACAGGAGGGTGGAAAGAGGGCTTTCATGGAGGGAGAATGTGATCAAAAATTTTAGATATCTATAAAAATGTCAATGAAATTGTCATTATAAAATATAAAATAAGCAGATAAAAATATTTTTAAAATCTTCCTTTTTCCAGATGTTTCCAGTCTTTACCAGGTTGAAGAAACGTCATGGTCACCAAAGTGAGGGGCTGGCGGACACCATGTTGACAGAACGAATCCGCTCAGGATCTGACCAAGGAGAAAGCAGAGGACACAGCTGACTGCACTGGTTTTCTCACAGATCTCAGTCACTTAGTCAAAGGATTGAATTTTAAGGGCATTGATCCAGCCCCGTGTGAGGCTAGCCTTGCTCTCCAGGGGAAGCCAGATGAGTCAGCTGCCCTCTGCCCGGGAGGAACCCTTTCGATGGAGATTCACCTGTGCCAGGTGTAATCGGTCAGAAATTAGCCAAGATGGGAGCAACAGGCTGTGAGGGCTCAGAATCAGGAGAGTGATTCATTCCACCAGGGGAAAGCATCTCATCGAGTCACTTCCCTGCGGAGGCGACATCTCACTAAGCAATGTCTGGCCAGAGTCCTCGCCTGAGAGGGCAGCATATGTGTCATGCCATTGAGAGACAAACAGAGACGACACCTACCTACCCAGGAGTAGTGGGGGCGCGGGGCTTCAAGAGTGTTCGGCTGGCAATGAGTTAGCGCTGTCTCCTAGATAGGTGGTGGTGGCACAGGCCTCTAATCCCAGCATCTGGAGGCAGAGGCTGGTGGATCTCTGAGAGTTTGAGGCCAGTCAGTCTACAAAGCGAGTTTCAGGACAGCCAGAGTTGTTACACAGAGAAACTCTGTCTCAAAAGAAAAAAAAAACTTATTTTTATTTTATGTGTATTGGTATAATGCCTGTATATAGTCTGTGAAATATCTCAGAGGCCAGAGGAGGGTGTGGGGTTTCCTGGGACTAGAATCACAGATGGTTGTTAGCTATTATGTGGGTGCTGGGAATGGAATCTGGGTCCTCTGGAAGAACAGCCAGTGCCCTTAAGGACTGAGTCATCTCTCCAGTACCCTCAACTACATTTTGTTAAATGGCTGGGGGTTGGGGAAAGGCCTTTTTCTAACACTTTCAAAATATGGCTAGCATATCTAAGCTCTACCTACATCACTAAAAGCATCAATGACAACCACTAAACACAAAACACACCTATTGGCCCCATTTGGGCCTCCCTGAGGCGTGGCCCACAGTAAAGAGAAGTGACCCAAGGAGGAGGCCTTATAAATCTCGAGAATAGAGTTGACTCATGCAGAGAACTGTGTCCAGAATGGTCTAGGGGAAGAGCGCAGGCTGCGGTGGTCCTGTTGACTCTTCCCACGAGAAGGAACAAGGCTAGATCATGTATAAAGCGGACTCAGTGAGGCTGGGCCTCAAAGGAGACCCCAGTTCGCCAGTTCCAAGAACTACAAGGAAACAGTGCTAAGCTCCGCAGAAACTGACATCAGTTCCTCCTTTTGTCCTGGTCACTAGACCAACGCCAATCAGCACCACTACCCAGTGTAGCGAAATCCCCGGAGCGAACTTCTCTGGGGCAGGACTTCTTAATCAAGGGACATTTGGAGACATTTTCTGTTGTGTCTGGGTCCAAGGACCCCCAAGAAGATGACCACGAAGCCACACTTCTGAACGCAAAAGTAAGGTTTTGTTTATTAAGTATGGGCTAGCAAGGGTCCTCTGCCTTATAGTCTGACACAGCAGATGGAGGGAGAAGGACCCCATCTACTACTACTGTAAGGGGATTATAAAGACAAAAAACACAAAGTAGTCACAAGGTTACAGTCTCAAAATACAAAATTCCTTATCCTATATGACAATTGACTAAAGGTGAGGTAAAGCTCAGCTGTTAGTTCCTGATAGGCTATTGGTATCTAAGGGAGATAGAAACAACCCCCCCTCCCACCCTACTCCCCCTCCCATCCAACACCCCCCCAACACCCCCCCCCCCCGCTGCCTTATGTCCTCCAGACATCTGCTGGTTACCATGGTTAACCAGGTACCTGCAAGGACGTTTGAAGCAAGCAGATGTAAACAGATGTTGTTTGAGTACCCTGGTGGGTCACTTTGACCAGGGCAGTTTCTTGGGAATGTTTATGACTTTGCTGGACTGAATTCAGCCCCCTAGTTACAGAGTTTGTTGTGTTCCTTCATTTCCCACCACACATAAGCCAGAAGGCTGGCAGCATGGCTCAGAAGGTCAAAGCATTTGTTGTCCTGCCTGACGTGATCTAAATTCAATCCCTTGAATCCACTTGGTGGAGGGCAAGAAATGGCTCCCACTGTCCTCTGACCTCTACACACACACCATGGCATGTATGTACACATCTACAAGCAGACATAAGTAAATAAACAAACAAAAAATAAATTTATACTTAAAAAAAAAAACATGGGGCTGGAAATATGGCTCAGTAGTTAAGAACACTGGCTGCTCTTCCAGAGGACCTGGGTTCAATTCCTGGAACCCACATGCAGCTCACAACTGTCTGTAGCCCCAGTTCCAGGGACTCTAACTCCAAAGCACATGAAATTAAGTTAAATAATAATAATAATAAAAGATGTAGTAGGTGATAGTCAAGAATCTTAAAAATATCCTACAATACTTTCCCAAAAGAAAGTCAGACTGGAGAGTTGGCTCGGTGGTTAAGAACACTGGCTGCTCTTCCAAAGGTCCTGAGTTCAATTCCCAGCAACCACATGGTAGCTCACAACCATCTGTAATGAGATCTGGTGCCCTCTTCTAGCCTGCATGTCTACCTGCAGACAGAACACTGTATACATAATAAATAAATAAAATCTTAAAAAAAAGAAAAAAGTCCCCAGAGTTTGTTCCTGAGAACGCATCCATGTGAAGGTGGAAGGAGAGAATGGGAGATCTACGAGGAGAACATGAAAGTAACAGGCAGGTGTTGCTGGCCTATGATTCCAGCACTTGGGGGGGGGTAAGGGGGGCAGAGGACAAGGAGTTCACGGTTATCAGCTGCAGTTTGAGTTCCAGAACAACCTGGATTACATGGAAATCTACCTCAAGGAAAAAAAAAGGAGTAGTAGAAGAAGAAGCAATAAAACAATTTGAAGGTGAACTTGGGACTGCGCTATCAGACTAGGGGGCCAGCAGTCGGGTGTTCCAAGCTCTCAAAAACTAGACAGTCTAGATTTTTCCATCCCCTTTCTTGTACAGCTTTGCCACCCACCACACCTCCCGTTCTCTGCGCAGAGGCTCCTCTCCATTCGACCAAATCCCAAATGATTGATTTGACTTCTGCAGTGGTGGGGAGGAACCCACAACCTCACACATGCCAGACAAGTGCTCTACCACCAAGTTATACCCCGGGGGGGGGGAAATTCAATGAAACAGAGTTGGAAGAGGTTTTTAACATAGACAGAAGCACAGGGGTTAATAGGGCTTTTTAGTTTTTGGGTTTTGGTTCAGGTTTGTTTTTTTTTTTTTTTTTTTAAATATTTATTTATTTATTATGTATACAATATTCTGTCTGTGTGTATGCCTGCAGGCCAGAAGAGGGCACCAGACCTCGTTACAGATGGTTGTGAGCCACCTTGTGGTTGCTGGGAATTGAACTCAGGACCTTTAGAAGAGCAGGCAATGCTCTTAACCTCTGAGCCATCTCTCCAGCCCTCAGGTTTGTTTTTTGTTTTTTTAATTTACTATTTATTTATTTATTATGTATACAATATTCTGTCTGTGTGTATGCCTGCTGGCCAGAAGAGGGCACCTGACCTCATTACAGATGGTTGCGAGCCACCATGTGGTTGCTGGGAATTGAACTCAGGACCTTTGGAAGAGCAGGCAATGCTCTTAACCTCTGAGCCATTTCTCCAGCCCCCTGTTTTTTGTTTTTTGATCTTTTGAGGTGGAAGTGGGGTGTCATGCTAAGTCCTGATTCTTCATCCTCTTCCTCGCAGTGATGACAAACATGCACCACCACACCCCACTCCGAATGCTAACTGTCTGGTTTTCTCTGGAATATAACAAGCAAAGGAGGCTTTACACAGTCTACTTTAGAACGTTGTTTGAAGTGCTTTGGCCTGCATGTATAATCAGAGCACTACTTGGTATGACTGGTACCTGCTGAGACTAGAAGAGGGGCCAGATGCCCCGGAACCAGAGTTACAGACAGTTGTGGGCTGTCATGTGGGTGGTGGGAACTGAAGCCAGGTCCTCTGAAAGAGCGGCCAGTGCTCTGAATAGCGGAGCCATCCCTCCAGTCCTGCACTGTCTTTCCCAGGTTGTTCTATGGAGGGCAGAGAAGAATTTAGTCTAAGGCTGCCTGACCTCACCGGCCACGTTCAGGGTCTGGGATGTATATTTTGAGTATTTTACCAAGTGTTTCCATCTCCCTCTGGCCTACGCGGAAGATGGTTTTCGAAGTCTCAACCCTCCCTACCCCACCCCCAGGCTCACGACTTCAGAAACAGCATATTACAGCCACTTACTTCTTCCAGACAAAAAATAACCAGTAACTGTGGTCCGCTCTGAGCCTGTGCCACATCACCAGTGTGGAGGTCACAGGACACCCGGACTTCGCACAGGAACCAGTTCTTACCTTCCACCGTGTGTGTATGTGTCTTCCAGGGATCTAACACGGGGCTGTCAGACTCAGCAGTAACTCCCTCAACCCTCTGGGCCTAGTCACCACCCGCCCTACCAAGACAGTTGGCTTGCAATTTCACCCGAGCCAAACAGCTCAGAAAAAAAAAAAATTTGTTTCAGCGGGGCGATGGTGGCGCAGGTCTTTAATCCCAGCACTCGGGACAGAGGCAGGTGAATCTCTGTGAGTTCGATGCAGAAGGAAGGGGATGCTACCAGCGCCGGCTTGAGACTTTTCCTACAAACACTCCTAAGCAGTGTGCACTCTTCAATATCTGGGGACGATACCATAAAAGTGTGAGCTTTAGAAAGAGCTGGACAAAATCGCTTTCCCGAGTCAAACCTTCGTAGCTTAGCGCTGCTCTTTAAAAAAGTTTTGACTGACCTTAAAACCACAGCTAAGAAACTGGTGTCTGGAGTTAGAGGGAAGAAAATCCCAGGGCTGCGATTACGCAGCCACATTAGCAACCAAAACAAAGGGGAAATCCTGGTCCCCAACACCCAGGAACCGCCGCACCCCCACCCCCGCGTGTCACGTGACCACCCTGGAGCCTTCCTCCAAGACAAAGACGAGGGAGGAGACTTGGGAACAAAGAGCGCGGGCTGTGGAAACTAGACCTGCAAGGAAGTAGTCATCCTGTCTGAGTTTGTCTTCGTGTTTTACCTTATCCAAAGAATATTAAAAATTAACTCTAGCTGTGCAAGGGCTAACTGAGCCGCTGCACCTGCCCGCCAGCCCACTTCGAGGAGAGGGGCTCCCCCGCCCGCTCAAGCCCCGCGACCAGAGCCTCCTTTAGGGTGTCCTTCAATCGTCAGGCGTCGCCTCCCACCTCTGGAGCGGTCTGGACTAGCTTCCTCTCCGTCTCTGTCTTCAACATTCATATATTTGGAGAACTACATTGCCCTATGACAAATGGTTGTTACCAACGGAAACGTTGGAAAAGAGATTTGATGTTGTTTAGGAAAATGCAAACAGAATGATGAGAGCACTCTAGAAGAGAGTTGAAAACTGGCCGAGAATCAGGGCCCGCCCCCAACAAACAGACACACAGAGAGGTAGACGTGAGTGAATATTAATGAATCGGGACCTGCTTTCATACTGAGACCCATGTCCTCCGTTACCTCGGACTTCACATCTATGATTTCCATTATCTAGAATATTTGTGGCTGTCATAATACAGTTCCGTACTTCCAAATGGATGCAATTTATGAATACAATCTGTTGAGCAGACTGTGAATTTAAATTTTTCAGAAAGGAATAAAAACTCATTTCTATAATTCAGTGTTGTGTTTAATCTGCCCTGTCATTTATTTTTCTTTTCTTTCCTTTTCTTTCTTTCTTTTTTTTTTTTTTGGCTTTTCCAGTTTCTCTGTAGCTTTGGAGCCTGTCCTGGACTAGAGACCAGGTTGGCTTCACACTCACAGAGATCCGCCTGCCTCTGCCCTCCCAAGTGTTGGGATTAAAGAGAGGCTTGTGCCATCACCGCCCAGCTTATTGTTGTTTCTTTTGAGGTGGGATCTTACTGTGCAGCTCTGGCTGTCCTGGAACTCACTTTGCAGCCAGGCTGGCTTTTGACTCATAGAGGTCCTCCGGCCTTGGCATCCCAGTGTTGATATTAAAACCACGCACCATCACACCCACACCCACCCTGGACAGAGTTTCCTTGTGTAGCACTGGAACTTGCTCTGTAGACCAGGCTGGCCTCGAACTCACAGAGATCCGCTTGCCTCTGCCTCCCGAGTGCTGGGATTAAAGGTGTGCGCCACCACCCAGCCCCATAGGCATTCTTACTAGGGTGCAAACCCACAGGCACAAGGCAACACCAGGCCCACAGCTTCTCTACCTCCTAACAGAATTCCTGAAGTTTCCAAGGTCTGGGCCACACATGTGCCAGTTAAAGAAGGTCAGCATCTACTACAAGGTGCCCACAGCATCAGGCTCTGAGGGAACCAGAGTCAGACCTGGCCTAGAATCAGTCCTCCTGATTTCCCGTATGTCCTTGCTTCCGTGAGTCAGGCTGTCTTTCCTGGCTGCCAGTGTGATAACCTACAGAGACCAGGCTAAACAGAAGCAACACCTGCCGCTTTCCACGAGTTCCCCCAATGTTGTGATTCTACACAGTCCCGACAAGTTCGACAATCACTGCTCACCATAGCCCTGCTTCTCCACTAATATTGCAAAAGACAGACGCCAGCAGCCATGTGGACAGTGCATAGCTCCTCAAGTGGGAACCCCAGCAGGCTGTAGCTTACCGGCGCCCCGCGTGCTAAAACGCTCAGGACTGAGATACCTCAGCTTCTCCCACACAGAATCCTGTTCCTCCTGTTTCCTTCCTCCCTGGGCCACATCTGGCCACTTCTCCTTTTTACCTCACTTCACGAACTTCCTCGGGCTTCCCTTCTCATCTCGGGCTCACACCCCTAGAACGTTACCTTGCCCATCTGCTTCCCTGCAGACAGCCTCGGTGCTGAAGAGAACCCCAGACCTGAAGACGAAGCCAAATGACCGCATGCCTCCTCAGTGTTGGTTGGCCTGGTTGGACAGGCTCACCGAGGGTTATTCAGTATCTAGAACAAAGAATCCACTGTCTTTGCTATTTCCTGTGATTATAGCCCAGATACCTGAAGTTACATGTTAATTTCCAGGTCGTTGTCCAATGGAAAAAGTTTTGTTTTGTTTGTTTTAAGATGGCCTCACTCTGTAGCTGAGCCTGGCCTAGAATTTACTATGCAGACATAGCTAGCCTTGAGCTCCCAACCCTACTTTAGCCTGCTTGAGGGGCTGGTATGGCAGGCTCATGTGTGCTGCTATGTTCAGCAAGATACAAATAGTTACTATCAGGTGGAAATAGAAGCTATGTTTCTACTGTTCTATAGGACACTGGTCATTTTTGTAACTGTTTTTATTTTTTGGTTTTTCGAGACAGGTTTTCTCTGTGTAGCAGCCCTAGCTGTCCTGGAACTAGCTTTATAGACCAGGCTGGCCTTGAATTCACTGAGATCCACCTGTCTCTGCCTCCCAAGTATTGGAATTAAAGGCATACGCCACCACCACTTGGCCATATTTAACACTTTTGTTTGTTTGGGTTTTTGGTTTTTGTTTTTTGAGACAGGGTTCCTCTGGAGCCTGTCCTGGAACTCACTTAGTAGATCAGACTGGCCTTGAACTCATGGAGATCCCCCTGTCTCTGCCTCCTGAGTACTCGGACGAAAGGCATGCACCACCACCGCCAGGCTCACCTGCCAATTTTTTTTTTTCACCTACCAATTTTCATTGCATAGAGTCTGAATGTTGAAAAAGTCAGACCATTGCTTTCTGGCAACACCAAATGACAACAAGGGTAAATTAGAACCGAAATGTGAGGAGCGCTGCAGGACTCCCTGAGAGTAGCATGCACCCCTGTGTCCAACAGACACCTTAGCGTCCCAGATGCAATGTCATATGCTTCCCTAGTCTTACATTGGCGTTTCTTATACTTTTGTTTGTTTGTTTGTGAAAAGTTTTTACATCTCAATAAACCTCTCCACCAACGCAATAATCCAAATCAGACCAAATCAAACCAAATTAGAAGAAGCCTGGGTTTAATGGATACTTGAGCTCCCAGGTGGCATTCAGGCCCCAGAAAGGAGACCGGAAGGAAGACCGGGAAAACCACGTTTGTTCTCTGGGGGCAGTTTAAATACCCTGTGGGAGTGGTCTTGAGCATCTCTGGGAAGGGGTCATCATTTGGTGGGCTTTCTCAGAGGTGGAGTCTGGACTGAGGTAACTCCCAGGGGAAGGGGGCTTGGAATGGAACTTTCCACCTAAATATTCCAGACTCTTTGGGTATAAAGATGTTAGGGGCTGAGGTGATACTTCCAACCAAACAGTTTGTTTTTGGTTTTTCGAGACAGGGTTTCTCTGTAGCTTTGTAGCCTGACCTGGAACCAGCCTGACCTGGAACCTTGAACTCAGAGAGGTCTGCCTGCCTCTGCCCTGAGTGCAGGGATTAAAGGCCTGTGCCACCACTTCCCAGCAAGCAGTGAGTTTTCATTACTTAGGTGTATTCATTTTCTTTGTTAGTGATTACAAACTTGGGAACCCGTTAAAATAATTTAAAAGATTATTATTGAATAAGGGGGCTGCATAATTAGAGTTTTTGGGGGAGGAGGAATTTATTTAATGTGTGTGTGTGTGCGCGCGCGTGTGCATGTGCGTGTATGTGGTCAGAGGACATCCTGTGGGAGTCGGCTCTGTCATTCCACCACAGGGGTTCCGGGAATCAAGCTCAGGATGACAGCCTTGACAATGAGCACCTCTGCCCTCTGAGCATCTCACCAGCCCCATAATTATGATTATTAGGTGAGGAAATTTTGCTTCCTTGTAGTAGCAGATATCATACAAATTATACACCGACACCACCACCATCCCCAGTCAGCTTTCCTCAGTGTTTGTGTATTTAATGTGGTCCAAGATAATCCTGCTTTGTCCAATGTGGCCAGAGAAGCTAAAGTCCTGGGTGTTGAGAAGTAGGGCTTTCCTCTAAGAGCGGTGGGAAGCCACTGCTGTGGGAAGGGAGCCAGCACGTTCCCCTCTGGTCACTGTGCCAAGCATGAGGTGCTCCTCCCACGAGAGGAGGAGGAAGAGTAGGGTAGAGCCGAGTGAGGTGTCCTAGACACCTGACCAAATATGACTTCGTCTTGCACCCTTCACTCCCCTTATTGTCCCTCTGCTCCACCTTCGTGATGTCCAAACCCCGCTTCTGCCTCTTCCCCAGCTCGCGTTTCAGCGCGTCATTGTTAATCTTATTTGCTGAACTGGCAAGAGCAGAACTTTGTGTGGGGTTGTTTCACTTTGTTCTTTGTTTCACTATATCTGTGGGGCTTGTGGAGGGGTTCCTTTTAGATTTATTGATTTTTAAATGTTATGCGCGCATGCGTGTGGAGGGGGGCGAGCACACACTGCACTCATGCCTGGTGCCTGTGGAGGCCACAGCAGGCATTAGATCCTCTGAAACTGAGTTTCTGGTGCTTGTGAGCCTCTGTACGGAACTGGGGACTGAATCCAGGCTGGCTATAAGAATAACAAAGAGCCAGGCGGTGGTGGCGCACGCCTTTAATCCCAGCACTCGGGAGGCAGGCAGAGAGAGACAGGTGGATCTCCGTGAGTTCGAGGGCAGCCTGATCTACAAGAGCTAGTTCCAGGACAGGCTCCAAAAGCTACAGAGAAACCCTGTCTCGAAAAAAAAAAAGAGAGAGAGAAAGAGAGAGAGAGAGAGAGAGTAACGAAGAGCTCTTAATCCGTAAACCATCTCTCCAGCTCCTGTTTTCTGTTTCTGTTGTCGAGACAAGACTTACATAGTTCATCCCGCCCTCTAACTCACTGTGTAACTCATTCCTCTTCTTGCCTCAGTCTCCGAAGTACTGGGATTTATTGGCATGTGCCACACCCAGGTAAGAAGTACTCCTCCTCCTCCCTGCCCTCCTCCTCCTCAACTTCCCCCCTCACCCCTCCTCTCACCAGAGACAGGGTTTCTCTTTCTCTGTGTTGCAGACTGTCCTGGAATTCACTCTGTAGACCAGCCTGGCCTCGAATTCTTAGAGATCCACCTTCCTCTACCTCCCAAGTGCTGGGATTAAAGGTGTGCGTCACCACCTGACTGAGGCTACAGGTTTTTTCACCATATCTTGCTGCTTATTTGTGGGAGTTTTTTTTTCTCCGTTTATTTTTATTTCTGTGTATCAGTGTGTGTCTGAAGGAATGTATACCACATGTGTGGAGGCTCACGGGTCCTAGAAGAGAATATCAATTTTCTTCTCTTTTTAGGTACTTAATTCATACATGCTTGAAACAGCAGCCACAAATCTTAATACTAATGACTGATATTCTACTATATCTAGCTATCTAGTTATATTTAAGAATTTTTTTTTTGGAGTCTGTCCTGGAACTCACAGAGATCCACCTGTCCATGCTGGCCTTGAACTCACAGGCCGCCATGTCTGGCTGAGATATAATGTCTTTCATTGCGCCAGTATCTGTGTCTCTGTGTAGCTCAAGTGCCTCAGGCTCACTCTTGTCTCCAAGGCTCCTCCCAGTCCTTACTCCCTGTCCTCGTGAGTGGGACAATTTAGTGTCACCAGGTCTGGAAGGTGGGAGTCATCCCAAATCTCCTCTCTAAGCTCCTACACTATGGCAGCCATATTTCCAAAGACCTCTCGAACTTGGTCCCTGTTTCCATGGCCTTCTCCGCACCATGTTAGCTCAGGTCCAGTGAGCTTTCTCCTTTCTCATGGTTTCTGGGCCTCATCCTCTGCCCCTAAGTCAGGCTTCCATATTAATACCGAAGGAATTTTTCCACACATCTGACCAACTACCCATCTCTCCCCAGGTGAGTGAGTCATCAGTGAGATAACAGCCAAGCTCCTGACCGTCCGCCCTTTACCCTCGGCCACATCTCCCGTCTTCCGTACTCTGTAATAATCTAGCTACGTCCAGGCACTTTCAGTTTCCCAAACTTGTCGTAGAGTTCACCTATCTTCTGTTTTTTGTTTGTTGTTTGTTTGTTTTTGTTTTCGGTTTTTCTTTTTTGAGACGAAATATTGCTGTGTGGTGGAGTCTGGTTTCTAACTTGAGATCTGTGGTAAATTGCTTGTGACTAGCTCCATGGTTGATCTTATGAGCGATTGGGCCAAGGCTGGTGGATCACACCCATAATTAACAGTGGAGGCGAAGGAAACAGGCCAGCCGGGGTTACCTAGCAAGACCTTGCTTAAAGAGCAAACAAACAATAAAGACAGATGACTTGGATAAGTCAAAAAGCTAATCAAGAACTGTAACTTTTGTGCCTGGCACAGCGGTGCATTCCTTAAACCCCAGCACTCCAGAGACAGAGGCAGGAGGATCTCTGTGAGTTCGAGCCAGCCTGGTCTACATTGTGTGTTCCTGGACAACCAAAGATGTGTAGAGACCCTGTCTCAACATCCCTACATGTATAAACCCAAAAATTATGTTTTGTTTTGTTTGAGACAAGGTCTTTGGCTGTGCCTGTGCCTGCTGTGCCTGTGCCTGCTGTGCCTGCTGTGCCTGCTGTGCCTGCTGTGCCTGTGCCTGAGCCTGCTGTGCCTGTGCCTGCTGTGCCTGTGCCTGCTGTGCCTGTGCCTGCTGTGCCTGTGCCTGCTGTGCCTGCTGTGCCTGCTGTGCCTGTGCCTGAGCCTGCTGTGCCTGTGCCTGCTGTGCCTGTGCCTGCTGTGCCTGTGCCTGCTGTGCCTGTGCCTGCTGTGCCTGTGCCTGCTGTGCCTGCTGTGCCTGTGCCTGCTGTGCCTGCTGTGCCTGCTGTGCCTGTGCCTGAGCCTGCTGTGCCTGTGCCTGCTGTGCCTGTGCCTGAGCCTGCTGTGCCTGTGCCTGCTGTGCCTGTGCCTGCTGTGCCTGCTGTGCCTGCTGTGCCTGCTGTGCCTGTGCCTGCTGTGCCTGCTGTGCCTGCTGAGCCTGCTGTGCCTGTTGTGCCTGCTGAGCCTGCTGTGCCTGAGCCCGTGCCTGCTGAGCCTGCTGTGCCTGTTGTGCCTGCTGAGCCTGCTGTGCCTGCTGTGCCTGCTGAGCCACCTCACTGGCCCTCGTGCTTGCAAACATTGTATAATATTTGAATCAGGGTAAACGTATTTATTTCCTCAAATATTTTCATTTCTTTGTGGCAAAAAAAATCAAAAGAACAACAACAAAAAATATTTAAAACCTTTTCTTTTAGGGGCTAGAGAGATGAGTCACCGGGCAGTGGTGGCACATGTCTTTAATCCCAGTAATTGGGAGACAGAGGCAGTGAGTTCGAGGCCAGCCCGATCTACAGAGCAAGTTTCAGAATAGGCTCCAAAGCTACACAGAGAAACCCTGTCTTTAAAAAAAAACAAACAAACAAATAACAAAATTAAAACCTTTGCTTTTTTTTTTAGAAAGATTTATTTATTTGTTATATATACAATGTTCTGTCTGTATGTCAGACCAGACCTCATTACAAATGGTTGTGAGCTACCACATGGTTGCTGGGAATTGAACTCAGGACCTATAGAAGAGCAGCCAGTATTCTTAACCTCTAAGCCTTTCCTCCAGTCCCCCATCCCTATTTTTGTTTAGACAAAAGGGAGGAAATGTTCTGGAATATTTCTTTACAGTGTGTGAAAAGATGTCACTGTGACTCATTTAATAAAAAGCTGAATAGTTAATAGCTAGACAGGATTTCTGGGTCAGAGAGAACGCTGGGAAGAAGAAGGCAGAGACGTCAGGAGATGCAGAGCAAGCGGGATGGGCACTACAGAGATGAGGCAGTAAAGCCACAAGGCAGAAAGTGTATTAATAGAAATGGGTTAATGTAAATTATAAGAGCGTCTGGCGGTGGTGGCACACACCTTTAATCCCAGCACTCAGGAGGCAGAGGCAGGTGGATCTCTGTGAGTTCAAGGCCAGCCTGGTCTACAAGATCTAGTTCCAGGATGGGCTCCAAAGCTACAGAGAAACTCTGTCTCGAAAAACAAAACAAACGAAAAAGAGCTAGTTAAAACTAGACTAAGCTATTAGTCAAGCTTTCAAAATTAACAGTCAGTCTCCGTGTGACTTTTTTGTGAACTGGTGGCTCAAGAGTAAATTCCGTCTGTGCTCTAGAGTTCAGAACCTGGAGGCAGGAGGATTCTGCACAGTAAGTTTAGGGTTAGCCTGAATGAATTAAGACCCTACCTTTAAAAAAAAAAATGGGGACTGGGGTTTTTTTGAGAGATGACTTGGTGGTTTAAAGCACTTGTTGCTCTTGCAGAGGACCTGGGCTCAGTTCCCAGCACCCGCATGTTGGATTGCAACCATTTGCAATTCCAGTCTGAGGAGATTCAACCTGACTTGTAATGCGCCTACATGCATGCCAGCAAAACATTCATTACATAAAGCAAAATACATAAATCTAAAATTAGCGCATTCTCATTATCTGTAATTACTCTATTCTATAATAAAACATCAGAACTTGGGTAATTTTATTTTAGCATTATTTTTGCTGCATCTGGAAATGGATCCCAAGGTCATTAGCACACTAAGTGGGCACTCTACTGCCACTGAGTGCATTTCTCAAACCTTTAAATTATGTTTTACGTTTACTTATTTGTGTATGCGTGTGTGCTCACATGTGTGGGATCCACGAACACACACATTTCTATATGAATACCTTCAGAAGCCAGAAAAAGTCCCTCTGGAGTTACAGGCGGTTGTGAGCCATCCGACTTGAGTGCTGGGAAACCAATTCCGTTCCTCTGCAAGAGCAGCAAGCCCTCTTAACCTCTGACCCATCTCTCCAGTTCTATTTTATATTATTTTTAATTTACAGATTTCCTTTTTTAATACTCAGTTAGTTACACGTATCAGACCTTGCATTACTTTTATATTTAGTAGAAATTTCCCACCCAGAAAGCAAATAACTATCTGTCACTCTTTTCCAGTACTGGAGATTGACAGTAGGTTTGGCAGAAGCTGGGCAAGGCCTCTCCCACTGCGCTACGTCCCCAGTCCTTGTCTAGATTTTCTTGGAAATGATTTTGTCATTTGAGGTGGAGTTAGTATCAGAACGTAGCATGATATCGGGACTTTAGATCAATGACTTTTTAATATAGCCCTGCTGTATGTGGTGGAGCATACCTGTAACCCCAACATTTGGGAGGCTGAGGCAGGATTGAGAGTCTGAGCCCCACTGGGGCTGCATAGTGACACCATAGTGAAACCAAAATAAATAAGATAAAAATAACCCACTGGGGGATGTATGTGTAACTCAGTGAGAACATTCGCCTAGCATGCGCACACCCCGGGTTCCATCTCCAACACCACAAAAATAAAGAAATAAATCAGTAAATGTACAGTCCATGTTTCCTAACACAATTACATAAATCATCTATCTCTTTCCAGCAGTGTGAAAGTCCCTTTATAAAGACAAACAACCAGTAACAAAGTCCTGCTGGGATCGATCAGAAGTACCTCTGCTTATTTAATATACAAACATTTTCCAAGCCTTGACTACTGAGACATCAATATAGGGTTGACAACAGTATTAACTTAGTCAATACACCATGCAAGCCATGGTTTCACAAATTACTGAAATGCTGTGCTCTTAGGCACAAATCGCTAGAAGTAACTAAATAGTTGAATAGAAACTTAGAACAGTAACGATGATGTTTAATTATTAGCCAAAGTACTTTTCCAGCTGAAATGTTTGCTCATTGGCCGGTCGTGGACACTTTCAAATAATAATTATTCTCTTTGGTGCTCAGAGGTGATGTGTAGTCAGCCGAACTTTGGAGCTCTGAAAGAACTGTTGGTAACGTCCTCTGAACACTCCTCTGGGAACTGGTTCACAGACTGGTGTCTTCTTCTGAAAGAACTCTGAGTTGGGCCCTAGTATTATTGCTCTTAATAAATACATCTCTTTTTCTCTTCTTTTTGACGTGGTCTCACGTACCCCAGGCTGGCCTTGGCTTTCTCAGCCTCCTGCCGTCGCCTCTTCCATGTTGGGATTATAGGGCAGGCAATCCCACTCGGCATAGTCTGTTGTCATTTCTTTCAAACCCTCTTGAGGGAAGGAGGGAAGAGGGCTGGCTCAACGGCTAAAGTGCCTACTGCCAAGTCTGACGGCTTGAGTTTGATTCCTGGAACTCACACGGTAGAGGGACAGAACTGACTCTCATAAGATCTCTCTGATTGTGCTGTGGCATGTGTGCATGCACGCACACACAACACACACACACAGAGGTATACACACACAATAAAAAGTGTCAACATTTGGGGGCTTTTGCTTGCTTGTTTGTTTGTTTGTTTTTTTGAGACAGGGTTTCTCTGTAGCTTTGGTGCCTGTCCTGGAACTCACTCTGTAGACCAGGCTGGCCTCAAACTCACAGAGAAGTCGAATTTCCCAAGTGTTGGGATTAAAGGCGTGTGCCACCACTGCCCAGCTTAATTTTGTGACAAATTTCTATCAGGGAGTTTAGGCCAAGGATTGTGTCCAGGGAAAGAGCCAGACAAAGTCGACCCCACTCCAGGGATGGTGACCCCGAAGGGTCTGAGTCCACTTCCAGTATCTATGTTCAGAAAGAAAAGGAAGAATCATGTGGGAACCGGTTGAAAAGACATGTCCTTTGACTCAGGCCTCTGAGTGCTGGGGTCCATACACAGATACACCCATGTCTGTCTGTTCCATGGGGAGGGCCGCCATGTTAACAACAGCCCTTGTGTGTTTTTCTGAGAAGGCGGAAGTCAGCAGCAACTGAAGGGAGTGAGCCGGTGACAGCCACCAAGCAGAATTCCGTGTCCTCCCACAACACTGAGTAAGAAGCAGACAGGGAAGGTTCCTATGGTTACCAGGGTTATTATTCTTTATTGCTTTCATTCTGACATTTTTTTTTTTACAAGAGGTAAGCAAAGTCCAACTGTTTTATAGCCAGGAGGTCAGAGAGACTGATACTGACGGTGGTTAGGAAGAGTAAAGGCTCTGGAGAAAGCTGAGCCCTGATCCCCAAGCTCGAAGGTTCGGATGTAGGTTAAGGGCTGGTGTGGATCAGACACACAAATGTCTCTCTCTCTCTAACAGTTGACTACCGAGACACAGGTTTCTGGGTTGGCAGCAGCGAGGTCACATGGGCTGTGCCTATAGGCTTTGCAGTCCACAGACCTAGGACCAGGTCTTGTCCCCACGCACCAAATAAAATAGCTTTGAAACCAGTTTTCTCATGTCATTGGGAATAAGTGATAAGTGTTCCATTCTGAAGACAGAGATAGGGAAGGAGAACGCTATGAGAACATTCCAAACACTTTCTTCTCCAATTTATAAACGCTCGGCTGAGTGGACAAGTTGCTTAGGAAGATTTCTGACCAGTAGCCAATGAGGCCCTGAAAATCCAGGGTCAGGGGATCTTCTTATTTTATTATTTAATTTCATGCAGGTGTCCTGGAACTAGAGTTCCAGGCCATTGTGGGGTGCTCAACATGAGTGCTGCCTAGTGTGGGCGACCACATGGGTAACAGGTCCTCTGGAAAAGCAGTACATGTTCTCAACTGCTGAACCATCTCTCCCACACTGGGAAACTTCTTTTCCTTTTAATTAACTTTTAGCACATTATTTTAATTATTGGTGTGTGTGTGTGTGTGTGTGTGCAGCTGTGCTACTGTGTGTGCCTATGGAGGTTGGAGTGCAGCTTGTGAGGGTCAGTTCTCTCTTCTCCAGAAGGGTCCCAGAAATTGAAGTCAGGTCTCAAGCTTGGTGGCGATTGCCTTCGCCCGCTGAGTCATCTCACTGCTCCCAAGGGCACGAGAATCTTTGAGAAAATCTGTCATAAAGGAAAGGAGTTTGTCTCATTAAGAATTATAATTATTTTGGGATTGGAGAGATGGCTCAGTAGTCAAAAGCACTGGCTGCTCTTCCAGAGGACCCGGGTTCAATTCCCACCAACCAGTGGTATCTACCAATCATCTGTAACTCCAGTTCCAGGAGATCCAACGTCCTCTTCTGTACACAGATGGTACACAGACTTACAGACCCGCAAAACACCCATGCACATAAAATAAAAATAAAATAATCTTAGTAAAAAGAAGAATTATAATGGTCTAGAACTGGATAGCTGCCTGACTGATAACAATTCTGTCTGTTTTGTGCAATGGGGTCTGGCCACTGAAGCAACAAACGCCTTGAGAAAATATACCCCAGTCTCCACAGAACTGCTTAACTGCTCATTAAAATGGAAGCATTTCAAATAAAGACACAGACCTATAATCCCAGAACTCGAACAGCAGAGGTAGGAGGTGTAAGACAGAGAGGCCAGAACTGACGACAACAACAGGGCCTGATGGTACGTACTTATAATGTGGTGGTACATGGCAGTATGGGGAAGGAACGTAGAATAGAACCTGAGAGGGTCACTTCAAAGTTGAGACCAACCTGGCCTATATAGCTAGTCCCTGGCCAGGCTGAACTCTTTAGAGTAAGACCCTCTCAGAAATCAAACAAGACTTCTCTCCAGGCTCCCAGAAGTCCCTTTCTTCTAACACACCTGCACTCTTGATGTCTTTTTCCTCTTCTGTCTCTGATTCTCTCTATTCTTTCCTGGTCCTAAGGATTGCCCGTCAGGGGCCAGGGTAGTGACAGACAGGCAGACTCCCAGGAACATCTCCAAGCGCACACATTCTGAAGCAGTGATGTTTGTGTGTGGTTATCTGGACTATGACATATAACTCTGGCCTCCTGAGGAACACTGCAAACTCATTTTGCATTTGCAGTATTTATAAGAAAAATTTTATACTTTTTCTTAATTTATTTGCTTTGGTTTTATGTGCATTGGTGTTTTGCCTACATGTATGTTTGTGTGAGGAGTTACAGACAGTTGTGAGCTACCATGTGGGTTTGGGAACTGAACCCGCATCCTCTGGGAGAATAGCCTGTGCTCTCAACCACTGAGCCATCTCTCCAGCCCTGTAATGTTTATGCTTCACAAACATCTTGGTTTATAGGAACAGCTCAAGAATTGGGGCAGATTATTCCAGGAAGGACATTCATCTAAGCATGTGTTTTACTTTTCTTGTCTCCTTATTATGGCTTGCAAACAGCAACGCATTAGCTCTCAACCAGCTTCATGAGAAACCACAGAGGCACAGTTCTTTGCTACTATGTGGCTACTGAGAGGGGCAACTTCCTTGTAGTTCCCTGCAAATGCATGGCAGCGATACCATTAAACATGAAAACTGCCATGTCTGAAGAGCGTGAGGTTCCTTTAGGGCACACGCTGTAAATGACCCTTCATAAAGACCCACCCTCTCCAACCCTGATAAGACAAAGGTGAAGGTCCAGCTCTGTTCTGCACTCTCATTTCCTTCTGTCTAAGTCAGAGCGCTCTCTGGAACCAACTGTGTGTACTTGGTGCCCACAGAGGTGGAAAAAGGTTGTCAGGTCTCCTAGGCCCAGAGTTATGCATGGTTGCGATCCGCCATGTGGGCCTTAGGAACTTGGGTCCTGTGGAGAAGCAAGTGCCCTTAACTGTTTATGCAGCCTCTTCCTTTCTGTCCCCCTGTCCCCCACTTATTTTTGACAGTCTTACTATGTTGCTCAGAGAGACCTCAAACTCGATCCTCCTCACTCAGCCTCTTGCCAGGCTGACAGCAAATCCTTTTTACAGTGCTAAAGAGTTAAATTTTACACCAAGTAGATAATTCTTTGTCTTGTTATTTTGAAACAGGATCTTATTATGTAGCCCAGGTTGGCCCGAAACTCACAGCGGTCCACCTGTCTCTGCCTTCTGAAGTGTCTGCTCTGCCACATCTAGTTTCAAAAAATCATTCCCTTTTTGTTATTTGTTTGATTTTTTTTATTGTTTGTTTGTTTGTTTGAGACAGGGTCTCACTATGTAGCTCTAGTTGTCCTAGAACTCTATGTAGACCAGGCTGATCTTGAACTCATAGAGATCCTGCCTCGGCCTTCTGAGTGAAGGCTGAAATTAAAAGTGTGTGTGACCACGCCCAGCTCTAATCATTCTTAATGATCACGCGTGACTCAACCTTTCTAGCTCACTAAGGTGAGCCATCACCAGCTGCCTTCCCAGGACCAGATGCTCTCAGCAAGCTTGCCTGCCTCTCCGTAGGTAGAAGACGTCATCCCAGTATTCTGCAGCAGAGATTCTAACCTTCAAAATTCCCCCAGTTGAAGCAGATTTCCCATACCCCTCCAACAACCCTGCATGCTAATCCCACGGTGCCACATTTCCTCTTGCCCTAGCTATTCCCTGAAGGGTCTTCTAGGTATCCAATACCAATTCTGCACACTTAACCTATTTCTTCCTCTAAACCCATCAAAGTCCTTTCTGTCCCTCTCTCAGACTCCCTCTGAGGCCTTGGTCACTCCAGATCTGTCACCACCACCCTGGCCCAACCTACTGCATGTTGCTCTGACACCACAGGCACCACAATCCAGAGGCTTGCTTTTCTTCCTCACCCTCCTCTGTCTCTCCTTCCTCCTTTTTGAGATAGGCTCTAGCCGTGGAGCCTAAACTGGCCTTGAACTCACAATCCTCCTGCCTCAGCCTCCTAAATGTAGGGATTATAATTGTGTCACCATTCCCAGCTACAGAAGAATGTCTGCTTGCCACCTCTACCAATGCTCATGCCGAAGGGGCGTCCTGTCTCTAAGAGTTCTCAGACTGCGGCTGTCTCTACAAAACCTCGGACTATATGCTCAGACTGTACACTCAGACTGTATGCTCAGACTGAGTTCTCAGACTGTGTGCTCAGACTGAGTTCTCAGACTGTATGCTCAGACTGTATGCTCAGACAGTATGCTCAGACAGTATGCTCAGGCTGAATTCTCAGACTGTATGCTCAGACTGTATGTTCAGACTGAATTCTCAGACTGGATGCTCAGACTGAATTCTCAGACTGAGAATGCTCAGACTGTATACTCAGACTCAATGCTCAGACTGAATTCTCAGACTGTATGCTCAGACTGTATGCTCAGGCTGTATACTTAGACTGCATCTGAGCTCCTGTCTCCTCCACCTTATATTCCTTTCTCCTTCAGCCATTTCACTCCTGTCTCTACCTCCCTAGTGCTGGGATTAAAGGCGTGGGATCCCAAGTGCTGGGATCACCTTTGTGTGAGCTCTGTTTCTCTTTTAGACAGATTGAACTTCACATAGGCCAGGGTAGCCTTAAACTCACAAAGATCCATCTGCCTTTTTCTCCTGAGTGGTGGGATTAAAGGTGTGTGCCACCACTACCTGGCCTCTGTGGCTATCTAGTGGCTTAGCTCTGCTCTCTGATTTTCAGGCTAGTTTTATTTGTAAGATTACAAACAAAATATTACGACACATTATTACATCAATCCACTCATGAGAAAACATGAGATAGACCCTAGTTGAGGAATAGTATATCAAACACCTGAACAGCACTGATGTGGGATTCCCCTCTCTATATTATAAGTATGTCTTATTACCATTGGTTAATAAAGAACCTACTTAAGCCTATAGCAGGGCAGAATATAGCCAGGCTGGAAGAGCTATATAGAGAGATTAGGTGGAGTCAGAGAGACGCCATGTAGCTGCCAAAGGAGACAGATGCCAGATCCTTACCAGTAAGCTACAGCCTTGTCCTAATACACAGATTAATATGTATGGGTTAATTTAAGATATAAGAGCCAGTTAATAAGAATCCTGAGCTAATAGGCCAAGCAGTGCTGTACTTAATATAGTTTCTGTGTGATTATTCAGGTCTGAGCAGTCGGGAAACGAGCAAGCAGTTGCCAACTACACAGCACTGTTCAAAAATGAAAGCTCAGGAAAGGATAGAAAGACTGAGAACTAGACATCCATGGACTGGAGGAGATGATGGTGATACACACGCTAATACATGATACATGTAGAGAGCTTGCCTAGCATGTGTCAAGTCCTGGGTTCACTCTTCAGCACAGTTTCAGGTCACAGGTAGGAGGCAAGGTGGTTCTTGCTTCTAATGCCAACAATTAGGAGGCTGAGGTAGGAAGGTTGCCAGGAGTTGAGTTCAACTTGGTACAGTGAGATCCCTCACCAAAACAAAACTAAACAAACGCCTTTAATCCCAGCACTCTAGAGGTAGAGGCAGCATATTTTTGTGAATTCAAGGCTAGCCTGGTCTACAAAGTGAGTTTCAGGAGAGTCAGAGAAACCCTGTCTTGAAAAAAATCCAAACTCTAACCAATCAAACAACTCCCCCAAAATTACCAAGGTCAGGTGCAGTGATATTTTGTTTGTGTTCTAACAAATAAAGTTTGCCTGAAGATCAGAGGGCAGAGCTAAGACACTAGAGGACAGGCAGTGGTGGCTCACACATTTATTCCCAGGACTCAGGAGAAAAAGTCAGACATATCTCTATTAGTTCATCACCAATCTGCGCTACACAAAATTGATCCAGTCTCAAAGAGAAACCAGGTAATAGTGGCTCACATCTTTAATGCCAATACTTGGGAAGTAGAGACAGGAAGGGATATGACTGAGCAGAGAGAGGAATATAACGTGGGAGGAGACAGGAGCTCATTGCAGTCTGAGGTTTGGTGACCACAGATGCAGTCTGAGGTTTGTATAGACAGGATATCCTCTTCAGTAGAAGGATTTGGTAGAGGTAGAAGGTCTCTCTAGTGGCTGGCTGCACTGCTTCTCTGGACTCTCAGCCTTCACCCCCCAATATTTGACTCCAAGCTTTTTTTGTTTTGTTTTGTTTTTCGAGACAGGGTTTCTCTGTAGCTTTAGAGCCTGTCCTGGAACTAGCTCTTGTAGACCAGGCTGGTCTCGAACTCACAGAGATCCGCCTGCCTCTGCCTCCCAAGTGCTGGGATTAAAGGTATGCGCCACCGCTGCCCAGCTGACTCCAGGTGTTTAAGAAAAATTAGAATTTATGCTACAATCAGGTGTGGTATGTTATGTCTGTAATCTTAGTACTTGCCAGCCAGAGGCAAGATATTCAAGAGTTCAAGGTTATCCTTGGCTACACAGTAAATTTATAGTTGGTGTGTGTTACCTGAGACCTATCTCAAAAAACAAGCAACAACAAAGGACAGTGCAAGATGGGATTCGGGATTGGTCTTGATACAGGGGAGATTGGGATCCCCTCAGGGTTCTTAGACTCACTAACCAAAGAATTTAAGAATGAATTCAACCAGAAGCTCAAGGACACTTTTATTAGAGTTTAAAAGAAAAATATCCTAGGGCAGGCTAGCTATAAATCTTGGCAGCTTTCCATGGAGGAGTTGGAGGAGAGAAATGGAAAAACAATGCCTCCTGAGTCAATCCAGCATAGGGGTCAGCTACATGGAAGTTGGCAGCACATGATGTGGAAAATAAGGAAGTTCCAGGTCTCATGAAAAGCATACTTAGGCTCAGACCAGCAACAGAAAGAGAAAAAGAAAAAATTACACCGTTGACCCAGCAGAACCTCATGGTGACTTGGCTAGTAAGGACTGGACTAGGGAGACAGAATCTGGGAAGTAATGTACAATATCTCATTAAAGGACTAAACATTCCACCTTTCTATTTAGCCATACTTAAGGTGAACCCCCTCTTCCTAAAGGTGATCTCTGGGCCAGGCTATTGGCCCAGCACAATTGTAATAGTAGGTCTCTATCTGGATCACTGATTCTCTTGACCAGAAGTTTCCCCTAAAAGGGCCTTTATTGTTACTTTAATGTGGGGATAGGGGGAAAAAATAGTTAAAAAAAAAGTTGGGAAAGTCTAAATAAAATCTATAGTTTAGTAAGTAATACTGCACCAATGCTAACGTCTTAGTTTTGATAGAGCAGCATGGTTTTGTAAGATGTCAACAATGAGAATGAAAACTTTCAGTTGTCTGTCTGTCTGTCTGTATCACTTCTGGTTATGGAAACAACTTCCATCCCTCCTCATCCCCTCACTGTTTCCTCTGCTGCTAAATACTTTAGTAGAAAGGCACTGTGGCGCATACTTGCATTCCAGTACCCGGGAGGAAGAGGAGGAGGACTACATAGTGAATTTGAGTGCAGTTTCCATACATAAGACACTTCCTTGGGGCTGGGGAGATGGCTCAGTGCTTAAGAGCACAGAAGACCCAGGTTCAGTTCCTAGCACCCACATGGCAGTTCACAACTGTCTATAACTCCAGTTCCAGAGGATCTGATGCTCTCTTTTGGCCTTTGCAGGCACTGCATACGTATGGTGTACAGACACACATGCCGGCAAAACACCCATACACATAAAATAAAAATAAATGAAATATTAATAAAAGTAAGAAACTGTCTCACAAAGCAAACAGCAACAACATAAAGCAAGTTGTCACCTGTTCAATCCTTTCTCAAACATCAGTGGCAAAGGGAGGGACTCACCACATAACCCTTCATGGGAGGTGAATGCCTCTGCCTTTTGCTTGGTTGTTTTTGAGACAGGATCCCCCTAGGTAGTCCAGGTTGTCCTGGAGCTTAATGTGTAGCTCAGGCTGGCCACAAATTCAGAGACTCACCAGCCTCTGCCTTCTGGGTGCTGGAATTAAAGACCTGTGCTATCAAGCCCAGTTTTGCTTTCTTTTTTGAGGCAGAGTCTCAGATAGCCCAGGCTGGGCTCCAACAGCATAAACTAGCTGAGGATGACCTTCTGACTCTTCCCAGGGCCACCAAGCCCAGGCTGTGAAATGCTGGAGGCCAAACCCAGGGTTTCAAATGCAGAGCTTCAAGCATGCTAGACAAACACCTTTCTAAGTGATGCACATCCCCAGAGGGCTGGGAATGTGTTCAGCTTCTGAGTTGGAGTCTCCTTGAAATGCTATAAACAATTTTGCATTCAAAATTTTATCTGTGCTCTATGCAGAGATATCTAGTCTAATACTTTCTGCGAAACCTGTACTGGTGGAAGCTGCATCCCAACCTAGGCCTTCCTATACCCAGAATGTTCTCGTGGATGCTCCACCCCAAGCCTCCTCCCCATCTCTCTCCAAACCCTGTCACATCTCAGAAAGCCCACCAAATGATGACCCCTCCCCCAGAGATGCTCAAGACCACGCCCACAGTGTAGTTAAACTGTACTCCCAAAAATAGACAGGCCTTCCTTTCTGTCTCCTCTCTGGAGGGTTTTAAAATCACCCTGGAGTGTTGTATCCTTTAAACCTGGGCTCTTTCTAATTCGGTTTGATTTGATCTGATTTGGATTGTTGCATCTGTGGAGAGGCTTATCGGGGTACAGCAACTTTTCAGACACATGGATCAAAGAATTGACTAATGCGGATTGTCTCTGTCCTACCTGGTGGTCCCAGGGCCTGAATTTAGGTCATCGGGTCTCAGTGAGGAACTAGGAGTTAGAAGATCTTTGATCCACAGACATTTAGGGAGGGGCCATAAATTGAGGATGAAGATGTCAAACTTCCGGCTTTTTCCTCACCTTCCCGAACTGAGACAAAAGCCAGGCAGCCACCAGAGGCCTGGCTTCCTTTTCCTCCCGCCAGTAGGCCCCCCTGCTGGCGGACCGGTTTGACGAGTTCAAGACAGGATCTGGACAGTTTGCCCCAAAGTTGTGAGCCTATCAGCCTCACCGTCTTTGTTCAAACTGACCAACCCCAAATTAGGGGATGAGGACCTCCCCAAAGACCCTTACAACCCAGCCCGGAGGAGGAGTAGGACTTTGGGGCTTTCCAGTTCTTCTCGACTTTGCGGATGCTCTTTCTTTCTGTGTTTTCTCTCTCTCTCTCTCTCTCTCTCTCTGTCTCTCTGTTTCCTCTTCCCTAATAAAAGCCTTTTACTCCCATGCCTGATTCTGTCGTGTTTGAGATCTTCCCCTGATGCTTCCCATCTTTCCCTAGATTTTTTTCTACCTTTAAAAATCTTTGGCAGAGAAAAATGAAGCCGATCAAGACCCCTAGCAGCAAGTTTTTAATCCACTGAGCCATCCTGCCTGCCCCTAAGGCATTCTCATTCTGGAAGAGATCGGTAAGAACGCTCCTAGGAGGCTAAGGATGGTGTACACCTGTGCTCCCAGCACTTGGGGAGTGGATGCAGGAGCATCAAAAGCTGAAGGTTATCCTTGGCCGCATAGTGAGCTGCCACGGGACTATATATACTCCTATCATGAAAACAACATCCTTTACTCCTATCAGAGGTAAATGGATTACCGGCCGAGGAAGGAGGATAGCTGGGAGTTACTAAAGGAAAGCCAGGGCTGGCTACAAAGAGACCCTATCTCAAAAAAATGAGGCGGGGCGGGGTGGGGCTGAGATGGCTCAGTTGCTAAGAGAAATTGTTGCTCTCAATTTCACAGCCGGCTGTAACTCTAGTTCCAGAGGATCTCTGATGTCTTCTTACTTCTGTGGGCACTAGGCACACTGGTGATACACATAGATCCTTGCAGGAAAAACACTCATACACACAAAAAAATTAGTAAATCTAAAAAACCCCCATACATTTTCAATTCTACTTTATTAGAAAAGAAATTTGAATTTTGAGAATGATTTTAGGACTATATTTGGCTATGAAATCTCACAAATATATTAGTGTTTTAAAAACTATGTATTTTGGTATGTGTATGTGTTTGCCTGAGGGTAACTGCACGCAGTACTGGCAGAGGTCGGAAAAGGGCAACCAGTCCCCTGGAAAGAGGAAAGAGGGCTGTGAGCCATCATATGGGCGCTGAGGAGCAAACTCAGGTCTTGTGCAAGATCCCAGGCATTCACTCTCCCAACTTCAGTTCACATATTAGCACTTCGACAGTTAATAAAATCGTCAGGTCATTACAATTATTTTAAGACTGTAAAAAGAGTCTTAAAATGTCTCTGAATTAATTTCTAATGAAATAAACTGTCCTTTGTTTCTAAGACGTTCCCTAAATTTTTGAAAAAAATTGATTTATCAACACTGTTCTTTTTAATACGTATAGGAGGCCACTCTGAAAGAGAGCAAGGAGGGGTATATGGTAGGGCTTGAGGGAGGGACAAAAAGGGGGAAACGACGTAATTCTATCATAATTTCAAACCATAAAAGAAACAATTTTAAATGTATAATAATAAAAACTGAAGCACTTTAGTTTCAAGAACTAAACTTTTAGTTTCTTCGGGCTGGAGAGATGGCTAGGCGGTTAAGAGCACTTTTGCTCTAGCAGATGACCCCGTTCCACTCCAGGTACTCACAAGGTGGCTCGCAGCCATCCTTAATTCCAGTTCCTGGGGATTCTGAGCCCTCTTCTGACTTCCGCGGGCACCAGGCAAGCACGTGGTGCGCACACATGTGGGCAAAACACTCGTGCACATAACACGTACTTTAAAAGAGTTTGAATAAGTCCTGGAAAGCAAACTGCCAGGCGTAGCACAAAGACAAGGCAGTGTTCGTTATTATTGTCTTTTGGTCCGGGAAGCTCTAGGTTTGACTTGGTATCTCGTTCGACTTCACGTCCAGTCTCGTCATCCTGTCCGCGACATCCGGTCCTTTCAGGGTACCCGGGCTTGTCCCCGCCTCGCGTCCCACGCTGGGTCGCCCGGGCGGCTCACACCTGGCGAGAGAGGCGGGGAGCGGGGCGGATGATTCACCGCGGGGCGGGGCCCGGGGGCAGCAAGTCCGCAGGTGGCTCCCCGCCCCGCCGCGCGCCCAGAGCGCTCAGTCCGTCGGCCGCTGCGCAGCGCAGCGCGTCTGTCCCCGGAGCCTTTCCGTGCCGCAGCCCCCGCGAGTCCCCGCCGCTTCGCGCGCAGCATGGCGCCCCCCCAGGCCCGAGCCTTCGGGCTCCTGCTCGCGGTGGTCACGGCGACGCTGGTCGCGGCTCAGCAAGGTAACTGTGAGGCGGGGACCTGCAGCGGAGGTGTGGGGGTCCTGTCGGGCCGGGGATGGGGAGGGGACCTCCGGGTGTCCCCGAGACCCGACGGCTCGGGCCGGACGTAGGCTCGGATGAGGCAGAGCTGCGGGGTACCAAGCGGGGACCTGGGACCTGGGGCCAGGGTGACGGAGCGGCCACCGGTGGCCCGGGATCTAGCGGCTCCAACTTGGGGTTCCAGGTCCCAAAGCGCGGGCCTTTGTCGCTGCGACCCGCCGGTTCTCCCTCCTTCCTCCCGTACCTGCAGCAGTCCCCGGATGTGGGCCCCGGGAGGGGACAGGTAGCTCCCCAGAGGCCGCTATGCACCTGCGCGTCGGAGGCGGGCCTGCTGGGACTTACCTGCCGGAGGTGTGATTTTCCTTTTCTAAGAATCATGACTAATGCCATGTTTACTGTAGGGAGGATAGATATAAACTGTAAGAACCTTTTTAAAAAATGCCAAAATCTTTCCACTCTTAAGAATTCCTCGTTAAAAATTGTGCATATTCGTGGTTTCGGAATACAAGTGGATTTGTATCGTGATCCAGCATTCATAAAGGAAGTTTTTTTACTTCCTTTTGTCTTTTATGTGTGTGTGTTTGCGCGCATGGAGTCAGACTATTTGGGAGCCAGTTCCTTCCACCACGTCGTTCCTAGGGCCCTAATTCAGTTGGTCATGGGCCTTTATCTCCTGAGCTTCCGCGTTGCCCTCGCTTTCTTTATTCCTTACGGACTGCACTTAAACTGTGAGCGGACGATCTGTAGAGAGGAGGACATGGAGTCTGATCCTAGTTGTTCTTACTATAGAGCTGACCGTGACTTATGATTTATTTCTAAAATGGTGTCTGGAAACGGAGACAACTGAACAAAACACGCTGGAAAGAATTCTCCCTTTGGTTTCTTCCTCAGTTTTTAAGTTAAATGTAGTTTAGCTTTGTTTCCTGAAAAGGATTTCATTCTCTACCAACAGAGGTGGCCTAGATTCACTAATCACACTTTAAGTAACACGGTTTAATCAATATATATTTTTCTAACTTCAATCTGGGACTAAATTGTAGATTGAGGACTGGGCATAGAGTACGGGCTTAGCAGACCCTGGGCTTGATTTCCTAACACCCCAGGTGTGTACCTGTAACCCCTAGCACTTCAGAAGGGGGAAGCAGGAGCATCAGCAGTTCAAGGTCATCTTTAGCCTGGCAAGGTGTTGGGGTCTAGCCTGGCTATAGGAGACCCTGTTTAATGAAGAAAAGATTGAATAGAAACCTACTGGGCCCCAAGGCAGGCTTTCCTTAAGAAAACTGGGTAAGGGAGGGATAAAAGGGGAGGGTCCATAGATCTCAGACTTGGAACTGAAAAGTTAAAGGAACGAGTAGATCCCGGTGTAAGGAAAGTAGGAAGACACTGAAAGGAAGCTTCAGTCCTAAGACCAGCACTTGCAAAGCTGAGGCCAGAGGGCAGTAGTGAGCCTGGGCGGTAGAATTAGACACTTCCAGAATGGGAGGGTGTTGCTGGGAGAAGAAGGAAGGCAAACTTTTTTTTTTAAACGACCGAGCCATTAAAATGGCTCAGTGAGTAAAATTACTCCTGAGTTAGATCCCCAGGACCCACAGGCAGAAGGGGAGAACAGACTCCCCAAGTCAACCTGACTTCCACATTTGAACTGTGGCATGTGTGTGTATGTGTGTGCACACGCAAAATATATAGCTAAATGCACAAAGTAAATAGGTAAACGGTAGCTTTAAAAAACAAAAGACCTGTATTGCAAAAGCAAGGCTGATAAGATCTTTAGAGCGCTGTATTTAAAGCTTTGCTTCTGGCTGGGCCGGTGGTACAAAGCAAGCCTAGAAGGGTTGAAGAAGGCCTGGTCTACAGAAAGAGTTCCAGGCCAGCCAGGACTGCATAGTCAGAAACAGATGAACCAGCTATAGTGGTGCATGGGTGTGATCCCAGTCCTTAAGAGGCTGAAGCAGGACGCTTGTGAGCTTGAGGCTAGCCTGGGTTTCGTAAGCAAGGCTCTGCCTCAAAAACAAAATAATTAAAAAATAAAAAGAAATCCAGCAACAACAAACTTGTCCATGGGTAGTAACCAACGCCTCTCTTCCTAGCACTCAGGAGGCCGAGGGTGCTCTAGTTTGGGGACAGTGAATGAAGGTGCCGTGGATCAGCCTGCAGACCAGAGTTTATCCTCTGACCTCTGTAATATACCACAGGGTATCCCTGCTCCCAATAAGTTAATAAATGTAATACATTTAAAGGAGAGAATCTTGGGTTTGACCTGGGCTATCTCAATAATAATGAAATCAGGCCAAGGGTGTAGCTCATTGGGAGGGGTTTAGTTAGTATGAGTGGGGCCCCTGGCTTTATCCTCAACATTGCCCCAAATTATTCCTCCCTTGGGGCTCTTCCCAGTCTTGGTCACATTTCCTTAGGTTTTCTTGGGTTTTTTTGTTTGTTTGTTTTTTGAGACAGGCTTTCTCTGTGTAGCCCAGGCTGCCCTGAAACTCGCTCTATAGACCAGGCTGACCTCGAACTCAAAGAGATCTGCCTGCCTCTTCCTCCCAAATGCTGAAAGTAAAGGTGTGCAAGTTCCCCCCCCCAATAAATCTTAATTCACGCTGCTCCCCTCAAAAAACCCAACATACAAAAAAAGTGGAAGTAGGAATACAAAGGTTAGACATTCTAGCGTCACAGACTGGGGAGCGTAGACACGCAAGCACTTAGAGTTTAACTGTTCTCTCCACCATGTGGGCTTAGAGGTTGACCTTGGCTCATCCGGCTTGATGGCAGGCACCAGAGCCATCTCATCACCAGCCCCAGGTCCACCTCTTCCTCCTCCTCTTGTCCGTTTGCTTGTTTATTTGGAGACGGGGTTTCTCAGTGTAGCCCTGGCTGTCCTGAAACTTGCTCTGTAGACCAGGTTGGCCTTAAACTCAGAGAACCTCCTGCCTCTGCTTCCCGAGTGCTGAAGTGAAGGTGTGCTCCTCACACCTGGCCCAGACCCACTTCCTAAAGGCATGATTGACTGAGTTGAGGGTTGTAGCTCATTTTAAACTAAATCTTTACATTTTCTAGAGTGTGTCTGTGACAACTACAAGCTGGGGACAAGCTGCTTTTTGAATGAAAGAGGAGAATGCGAGTGTAAGTCCCTTGGCACAACGAATACTGTCGTGTGCTCCAAATGTGAGTAAAAGATTCTTTTTTTCTTTTTTAATATACTTTTTATGGTTTATTTAACATTATTTTTTATGTACATTGGTGTGAAGGTGTTAGATCCCCTGCAACTAGATCTTTAGACAGTTGTGTGCTGCCATGTGGGTGCTGGGAATTGAACCCGGGTCCTCTGGAAAAGCAGTCAGTGCTCTTAACCACTGAGCCATCTCTCCAGCCCCGAGTAAAAGATTCTTATTGCCTGGACGTTTAATCTTGATAATACTTTCTAAATTGAGGCACCTTAAAGTTTTTTGTTTTGTTTTTAAAGATTTATTATGTATACAGTGTTCTGCCTGCATATGTCCCTGCAGGCCAGAAGAGGGCGCCAGGTCTCATTACAGGTGGTTGAGCCACCTTGTGTTTGCTGGGAATTGAACTAGGGACCTGTGGAAGAGCAGTCAGTGCTTTTGACCGCTAAGCTTTCTCTCCAGCCCTTGAGCTCAGTTTTACTGACTCTAATCCAACTGTGTTATTTTGTTGAAATTATCCGACTCAAGGTTCTTATTTCCAGCAAGTAAATTTGAGTGTGGGAAAACGGAAGGGATCGTGAAATAATTTTTGGCCTGGGATTATGACATTAAATTAAAACGTTTTCCCCATGTGCACGTGAAATCGTAGTTACTTTTCAGTTCGACGTTACGTTTTCTTTTCAGTGGCATCCAAATGTTTGGTGATGAAGGCGGAAATGACTCACAGCAAGTCTGGGAGAAGGCTGAAACCTGAGGGGGCGATCCAGAACAACGATGGCATCTACGATCCCGACTGTGATGAGCAAGGGCTCTTTAAAGCCAAGCAGTGCAATGGCACCGCCACGTGCTGGTGCGTGAACACCGCAGGGGTCCGCAGAACCGACAAAGACACGGAAATAACGTGTTCCGAGCGAGTGAGGACCTAGTGAGTGGTTTTTCTTGTTGTTAGCATGCTGTTCACACTTGTTTAATTGAATCTAGGTTGGAATATGAAATAAGATTGTGTGGTTTGGAATTCCAAAAAAAAAAAAAAGCTAGGAAAAGCTGGCATGGTCACAAACACCTGTAAACCCTGCGCTCTGGAGGTGGGGGCAGGAGGGTGAAGAGTTCAGGGCTAGCCTTGTCTACATAGTGAGTCTGAGGGTACTCTGGGGGAGCTGAGATCCTCTCTCAAACATAGCAAGAAAGAGGGAAAGGGTGTAGAGTGATAAGTGTGTCCGTCCTGTCCCATTCCTCATAAAACTGGTGCCACCAGTTTTGAGTTGAGTTTTATTGGCCCTAATCCAGTTGTGCTAATTTTATTGGCGCTGGACCAACCGTGTTATTTTGTGGAAATCATCTGATGCCTGAAGCTTATCTTGGGCAGTAATTAAGTGTGAGAAAATGGAAGGGCGCATGAAATAATCTTTGGCCTGATGTGACTTTAAGGTTTTCCCTAATGCACATGAAACGGTAGCTGTTCTTCAGTTTGACGTTGTGTCCAGAACCGGTTTATGAATTCTCTCTGTAGATAGGTGGCTCTTAGGGTTTACAGAGATGTTAGCGTACTGATGCCATTTGCCGTTCAACCTCTGTCCCGCATTTTGAAGTTGGATTAGTGTTAAGTGAATATAAATGACTTAAACTGTATTTCCTCATTTATTGTGTTTGGGCCGGAGACAGACGTGGTAGAAAAGCTGAAGGTGAACCTTAGCACGGTGGAGGGGATAGGAGAGTCCAATGAAAACAAACGGAACCCACTCAAGCTTTCTTAAGCAGAAAAGACTATTGGAAGGGACAAGCAACTGGAAAGGCGGCAGGCCCAAAGTCTGCACTTTGTTTCTTCCGACTTTTGGGACCTTGTGGTCTGTTGTTTCTGTCTCTTTCTGTGCTCTCTCTTTCTCTCCCCCCGCCCCACCTCCCACCCCCATTTCTTTTTGATATGGTTTCATGTTAGGATCTTGGCTTGCCTTGAATCTGGGTCATCTCTTGCCTCTGCCTCCACAGTGCCGGCTGGCACCACCATGCCCATCCGTTTTGTCTTTTCTCTGGAACAGGGCCAGCATGGCTAGCTTAGCCTTGACTTCAGTTGACCTCACGTCTAGTCATTGTCACCAGCAGGTCAATATTAGAAAGGGTGTTACTTGCTGGATGGTGGCGGGACACGCCTTTAATCCCCAGCATTTGTGAGGCAGAGGCAGGCAGATCTCTGTGAGTTCGAGGCCAGCCTAGTCTACAGAGCTAGTTCCAGGACAGGCCTCAAAGCTACAGAGAAAGAAACTGTATCTTGAAAACCAGCCTTCCCGCGTCCCCCTACCCCCCCCCCCAAAAAAAAAAGAGAAAAGAAAAGAAAGGGCGGTTCCTTCTGGGTGTGTTCTCTGTAAAGGATGTGTGAAGTATATTTACCACAACACTTTATTTGTTCTGTTAGCTCTAATTCTATTTTGGGATTTAAATATTTGCCTCTTTGGAAAACAGCATAAAAGGATGAGTTAAAGACTGTCAACCATTTTGTCCTACAGCTGGATCATCATTGAAATAAAACACAAAGAAAGAGAAAACCCTTATAACCTTGAGAGTCTGAAGACGTAAGTACTTACATATATGCTAGTTTATTTATGCACCTGGACGGTAATTACATACATAGTACATATTATGCCCTTGACAGAAAACCACATAAGTGACATGTGTCTTTCTCAGTACTCATGTCAGGAAATCATGATGTCCTTTGTTCCTTTACAAGCCGTGTCTGCCAGCTTTCTCCATTGTGAAGCTCAAACTGACACTCAGCAGCTCTAGGATCAACGGCTGGTGCTGGCGCAAACCATTTACCACTATGATAGTTGGAAAATGATATTAAAATTATACAGCCTAGCCACTGTTGCACACCTTTCATCCAGAGGCAGGGACAATCAGGTCTCTGAGCTTAAAGCCAGCCTGGTCTATATAGCAAGTTCCAGGTCAGCCAGGGATACACAGTAAGATCATCTCTTAAGAAAAAAAAATAGTAATGATAACAGTCTTTTGATGTGGCATGTCCTTCTGTATATGTGTTGCTAATATTGGTTGAGGAATAAAGCTATTTGGGCCAATGGCATAGCAGAGTAAAGCCAGGAGGGAAGAGAGTAGGCAGAGTCAGGGAGATACCATGTAGCTGCCCAAGAAGCAAGAGGTAACAAACTGTGAGCCTTGTGGTAAAATACAAAAGAGTAGGAATGGGTTAATTTAAGGTGTAAGAGCTAGTTAGAAATATGTATGAACCATTGGCCAAACAGTGTTGGAACTGATATAGTTTCTGTGTGATTATTTGGGTATGGGCGGCCAGGAAACCAAAGCAGAGTCTCCCTTTCCAGTTCTTGTCTATCTGCCTAAAAAGTAGAGGTTCTATTATGTGTTACAATTTTTTTCCCTAAAGAAACTTTTAAATTATTTGCAGTGCACTTCAGGATACGTTTACATCTCGATACAAACTGAATCCAACATTTATCAAAAATATTCTGGTAAGTTTGTTTGTTTGGTTGGTTTTGTTTCTTGGTTAATAAGTTAGCTTTAGCAGCAAGTTGGTAGGTTAGTATGGTTTGGGTATAAACCTGCTCCCCCTCCCCATAGGGTTTCTCTGTGCAGCCCTTTGCTGTCCTGGAAATCAGAGATCCTCCTGCCTGTGCCTCTGAGTGCTGTTGAAGGTGTGTGCCACCCCCTGAGACAGCCAGTGATTTTTCAATGGTAGCTAAATGGATTTTAGCAACAGTTTAAATCCTGGGCACGTAATATGGAAGCCAAGTTGTCTTCCTTCCATAGACTTTGAAAGCCTCAACTGCCCCTGAGAACCTGTACTGTCTCAACTACGCATGAAGTGTGCTGTCCTTGGGGGTAACTGCCTCAGCATATACTGCCATGGGCTGTCCTTACCCAGTGTCTTGCTTTCCTTTCCTGTTGCTCTGATAAAATACCCTGAACAAAGCAAGTTAGGGAGAAAAGGTTTATTTATTTTATTTTTATGTTTATTTTACATGTGTTTGTGTGTTGTGCCTGTATGTGTGTATGTATGTGTACCATGTGCACCACGTGTTTGCTCAGTGTCCCAGGAGTTCAGAAAAAGAGTTGGTGTTACAGATGGTTAGCAGCTAGGAAGAACAAGTGCTATTAGCTGCTGAGCCATGTCTCCAGCCCCCAAAGGGTTTATTTCAGCGGGGAAGTCAGTGCAGGAGGAATGCAGCAGCCAGCCCCGTCCACAGTCAAGAGCAGAGAGAATGAAAACATGCACGCCTTGGCCACCTCTTTCCCTTTCTTTTCATTCAGTCCAGGCTGCAGCCCATGACATGATACAGCCCACAGTCAGTTAACATAATGAAGATAATCCCCATAGACTAGCCTACAACCAACCCGATCTAGACAGTCCCTCATTGGGACTGTCTTCTCAAGTGACTCAAATGTTTGTTCTAGTTGACGGTGACAGCTAACCATCCTACCCAGTTAGCCTTTCCTTAACTCTTAAAAAAATTGTTTGTATTGCTATTTTATTCTCTTAAGATAGATTGGAAGACCTCTCTCAAAGATTGTTTTTTTTAAATTACCAGTGATACATTTAATTATTCACCAATGAAAAGAGCTCCTTGTGGGTATAGATTATGGAAGATCAAATTCTAAATATTCTGACTGTTGAGCAAAATTTTCATATATTTTAATTATATTAATTTGTATTTTTTATTCCCCCCAGTATGAGAATAATGTTATCACTATCGATCTGATGCAAAACTCTTCTCAGAAAACTCAAGATGATGTGGACATAGCTGATGTGGCTTACTATTTTGAAAAAGATGTAAGTATAAACTATGTTTATGACTGATTGTTGTTGGTTTTTAAGATTTATTATTTTTTTATTATATATACAGTGTTCTGTCTGCATGTGTGCCTGCAGGCCAGAAGAGGGCGCCAGATCTCATTACAGATGGTTGTGAGTCACACCATGTGGTTGCTGGGAAATTAACTCAGGAACTCTGGAAGCGCAGTCAGTGCTTTTAATCGCTGAGCCATCTCTTCAGCCCCTGTTTGTTTTTGTTTTGTTTTGTTTTGAGACAGGCCTCTCTATATAGCTCCTGGGTGTCCTGGAACTAAAGATATATATAGACTAGGCTATCCTTGTAGTCACAGAGATCTGCTGGTCTCTGCCTTCCGAGTGTTGTTGGGGTTAAAGACATACACACCATGTCTGGTGTCTGTTCCTTCTTGAGACAGGCTCTCATACGGTCCAGGCTGCTGAGCTCTCTGTGGAGCTGGCTTTAGACTCCTGATCCTCCTGCTTCCGTGCCCTAAGTACTGGGCCCTATTAAAGAAAGAAGAGAAGTAGCCATTCATGAAGGGAGGTGATGTGAAATTTGCTTTCCAGAAACAAGCTCTACAAGGCGAGGGGCCATGCGATCATGGGGGCTGTGACTGGGCTTTGAGGTAGGAGTGTTTGGAGGGACAGTGCATCATTCCGGAAGTCATGGGGTGGGAGATCATTATATACAGACTTTGTAAAAACATTAGGTGTTAGATGAGGCTGGAGAGATGGCTTAGCAGTTAAGAGCATGTATTGTTCTTCCAGAGGACCTGGGTTTGATCCCCAGCAAGCATATCAGGCAGCTGTCAACTGAAATTAAATTAAGAATAAAGATAAACCTAAAGCAAATGTAAAATAAAAGAATAGAGATCTACCCTGGATGGCATGGCATGGGGAGCAGGCCAATAACTCTCCTAGGAACTGGGGAGTCTGGCCAGAGCTCAAAGCCAGTTTGGGAGGGGGGCCAGGCATCCGAGTTGTTTGTTAGGAACAGCAGTGATAAGGAAATGCAGTTTCTGTTAGCAGGAGATAGAGAAACCAAAGGTGGTGGGAAATGTATGCCTGCTATCTTAGGGGGAAGGGGGGCAGACAGGGGTCCGTGATGTATTAGACCCAAGTGCTAGATTACAAGCACGTACCACTATGACTAGTTTATGTCATGCTGGGACTTAATCCTGGACCCTGTACAGGTTAGATAAGCATTCTGCCAGTGTCTACCCTCTGGCTCTGCTGTTAGGGATTAAACCCAGTATGTAGTTTACCCCAGTATGCTGGAAAAACAGTCTACTAAACTGTACACCTGGCCTTCTCTTTGGTTAGTTACTACATTGGTATCTATCGTCCCCACCTGTTATTCTAATCATGTCTAAGACTAGGAGACAGTCTCCTTCTTAAAGACTGATATTTTAGATTCTGCGTCTGTGTATCTGTGTGCACGGTGGTGCAGTTGCCTTCAGCAGACCAGAGGCCAGGTGGACGCAGGGACCTGTCTGATGTGGGTGCTGGGAACTGAACTCAGGCCCTCTTAAGTGCCTTAATTGCTGAGATGCCAAGTCAGTCTCTGTTTTCAAAATATTTATGTAAAAGCCAGAGGTGATAGTGCACACTATATCCTGGCTCTTGGAATCCTAGCACTCTGGAGGTTGAGGCAGAAGGACTAAGTTCAAGGCCAACTATTTATAAGTATATGTTTTTATTTATTGTGGTTTTTCTTATTGTTCCTTTTAGTGTGTGTGAGACAGAATCTTACAGCAGCCCAGGTCGACCCAGAATTCATGGTAGAGGGTAGACCTCCTGCTTCAGCTTCCTAAGACTTCGGGTTACAAAGGAAGGACATGATCCCACAGTGCGAGTCATTACAGTCAGATATTTCTTTGGGCATGGGAGATGAAGCGACAGAAGGAACGGTGCTGCTGCGTTCTAGCGTGGAGGGTGGGACCAGGCTTCGTTTCCACTTTAGTGTATGACATTCCTGGAGTAAATACGCGCCTCAACATTTCACTGGCTCAGGGGGTCTCCTTAAGACTGGAAAGCTTCTTGGCAGTTTTCCTCTGGCATGTAACTGGCATGTAACTATCGGTGCCCACGGCTGCTCCTTGTAAACGTTTTCCATTGTTTCCTATGTTGTAGGTGAAAGGGGAATCCTTGTTCCAGTCTTCTAAGAAAATGGACCTGAGAGTCAATGGCGAACAGCTTGATCTGGACCCTGGCCAGACCCTGATTTTCTATGTTGATGAAAAGGCCCCCGAGTTCTCAATGCAGGGTCTCACGGCCGGCATCATCGCTGTCATTGTGGTGGTGGCATTAGCAATCATCGCGGGGGTAGTTGTGCTGGTGAGTACAGAACCAGTCTGGGCTCGTTGAAGGGTTGTTCTTACGGGGAGGGTGATCGCCAAGAACTACAGCCATGTTTGCTGGACAGTGCCATTCACGTCTGGGGAGGAGAGACAGGCGGATCTCTGTGATCTACAGAGATCTACAGCCTGGGCTATAGAGCGAGTTCTAGGACAGGCAAAACAGAGAAACCCTGTCTCGGAAAACCAAAAAGGAAAAAAAAAAAACTATCCATGTTTGAAAATATTAGTGAAGGGCTGTACTACATTTCCGGTTCTTTTTTACACAATGGCCACCTTCTGTAGTCAGAAAGGGTTACTCATAAGAATAAACCACCTCACAGCCTAGTTCCATTGCCTTCAAGCAGCTATAGATAGCCTTGAGTCCTCTGCAAGGAACTGGGCGCTCCTGCCAGAACACAGTAGCGAAACAGAGAGCTCCCGAATGTTCAGAGCTGGACAACACAACACTTGATTTTGTTTTTGGTGGTGCTGGAGCGCTGAGCTCAGGCTGCAAGTGTTCCGGGCCATCACCATACCACTGAGCTATGCCTGACCCCAAAACAACACAAAAATCAAAGTAGTACATGTAGCAGTGATTCTACATAAACGGCAAATCTGCACTGGGTACATGGCCATAATCCCAGCATTGGGAGGTTATCCCAGGGCTTTCAGGGTGCTTAGCATCAGGTGTTCCCATCAATATATCAGAATTCAGAAATCAATTTGAGCGGGGTATGATGACATAGTTGTGTGTTTCAAGTCCTTGAGAAGCTGAGGCAGGAGGACCAAGACTTAAGGCCAGGGCCTGGAAAGATGATGGTGGCACACACCTTTAATCCCAGTACGTGGGAGGCAGAGAAATCCTATCTCAAAAAACCCAAAATAAAATTAAATTAAAAAAAAAAAAAACCTAGAAGTACTTTATTCACCGAGTCATCTCCAGCGCCTTCTGCTTTTTGTTTTTTGTTATGTTTTCTCCAGACAGGAGAGTCTGCCTAGGTGGGCGCTGACTTCCTGGGTTTGGTTGATCATCTTGCTTTCCTGGGACTGTATGAATGTTCCTCTATGCCCAACTAAAATTAAATATTTTAATATCTTGGGCTGGGCTTAGTGGCTCATGCCTACAATCCTGATCCTCAGGAGGCTGAGGCAGGAGGATTGAGAGTGAAGATGGTTTAGGCATCTACCAAAAGAAAAAAAAAATCACATTTTCATGGCAAAGATATTGCAAAGTAAAAAAGTAAAAATAGCTGGCCATGGTGGCACTCTGGAGACAGAGGCAGGTGGATCTCTGAATTCCAGGACAGTTGGAGCCACACAAGAAATTTTGTCTCAAAAAAACCACAACAAAAATAGAAATAAGCTGGGGAAATGTTTATGACCCATAAAATAAAATGGATATGTGCATAACACGTAAAGAATTCTTACAAGTTGACAAAATAAAATGGATATATTATGCATAATATGCAAAGAATTCTTACAAGTTGATGAGGAAACCTACAAAGAACAGCAGCCGGGCTGGCAGTGGTAGAACACTTGTGCTCAGGTCAGGGGACAGTTTAACCCTGATGTCACAAGGTGACTCCTGAGCGCTGTTCTTCCACCTCCACACACACGCAGAATGGAAATAAATGCAACAAAGCTAGACATGGTGGCATATACCTATAATTCCAGCAAGGTGGCCGAGGCAGGAGGATTATGAGGTCAAGGTTCTAGGCTAGCCTAAGCTATGTTTTAGAGCCTTAAAACAACAACCTCCTCCTTTTCATTAAAAATTGGTAATAGGTAGGGCTAGATGGTTTAAAGATGAGGAACTCAGTTGGCAAATAAACACACAGAATAGACAGAAGTGTAATTGTAAAGAAGCTTCACTGAGTGTGGTAGCACACGCTTTCAATCTCAGCGCTGCTCGAGGAGGCATCAGAGTTCGAGGTCAACCTGGTCCCCATAGTGAGTTCTAGGCCACACAGGGCTACATAATGAGACCCTGTTTCAGAAGAACCAACCAGCCAACCAAACACCAAGAAGCACATTCAGGGCTATATATTTATGTTATCTGTAACAATCTAGAAAGCAATGAGTGTTCATTTTCTGGAGAATGGTTAGGTAAATGCATACATGAGACATTTTATCTGCGCTCAGTTAAAAGCTTTTGCTCCAGAAGCGTACTTATGGGATTGATATAGCTCTTCAAAGAATTGGTCCTGTATGACCAGTTTGTAGACACCCTGCCCCAAACTTGTACACACGTGCTTACATGGGATCAAAGCACAGATGTTCATTCTGGCCACTTTGGTCTGAGTAGTAGTTTCTAAAACTAATTGTTTTTCTTTCAGATCATTACTACAAGGAAAAAATCAGCAAAATATCAGAAGGCTGAGGTAAGCGGGCAACGGGATATGCTCAATGTTTGTCATGCAGCAGTCGCCACCCCTTCCTGATACTTAAGAAAAAAGGGGGGCAGTGGTGTCCCATGCCTTTAATCCCAGCATTTGGGAGGCAGAGGCAAGTGGATATCTGAGTTCAAAGCCAGCCTGGTCTACCGAGCAAGTTCCAGGACAGCCAGGTCTAGGTCTACAAAGGGAAACCCTGGAGAAAGCGGGTGAAAAACAAAACTTTTCTGAATGGAGAATTGGAAGTTACTTAAGTTTTCTTGCATGCTCCTCCCTTTCTGTTGCAGATAAAGGAGATGGGTGAGATCCACAGAGAACTCAATGCCTAACTGCCCTGCTTTGAGAATGGAACTACCAGAAGGAGAACTGGCAAATGTACAAACATGGGACAAGATGAAGACCTTTACAGGGTTCCTGTCCTGCTGGTTACCATCACATCTTTGTAGTAGGGAAATCTATACTCATAAATACAAGCAGCTTGACATTGGCATTACCAATCTTGAAATTAGACAGATATCTTATATATGCAGGTCCAGTGTGGAGCTCAGAACTTAGCCTGCATAGTTAAAATAATTTATGCTTAATATTGAGAGTGTGTGGCACAAACATTCCACGGGAGAATATGATGATTTAAGCTGCCTTTCTGTATACCTGAGTCTTGTACATAATAAACTTTTTTTAATGAAATAAAACATTTTAAAACTGAGTTCTAAGTTTGTTTGAATCAAATTTCCTAGCATATGCATATATTAGATAATAAACTTTTAAATGCTCTGGTACTGTCAAGTGACACAAACCTAATTCTTGCCCTTGGGAGGTAGATGGTAGAGGATTAGGGTTTGCGGGGTATCCTCTGCTACGTATTCAGTTAGGGACTGGCTGACCTTGGCTATCTGAGACCCCATCTGAATGAAATGAACTCTGAAGATGTGTTGAGGCTCATGCCTAAATCTCAACACTTGGGAGACTAAGGCATGATTGTGGTTTTGAGGCCAGCTCAGGCTATGCAGACATACAGAGTTCCAGGCTACACAGTGAGACCCCGACCATCAGTAACATTCCAGTAACATTCCGAGGGCTGAGATATCGAGGTTCAGTGATGGTAGATGCTTAGCATGTGAGAGGCCCTGGGTTCAATGTTCACTTGAATGTATGCACACAGAAAATGAGCCAGGCTGCAGCAGTGATCACTGCTGACCACTCTGGTTACTATCACCGTGATGGACTTGAGCCAAAGTGGACCTTTCCCTCTATATGATGCTTTGTTGGGTCTTTTTGTTATAGCAATGGGAAAAGTAACTAAAACTTGTGCTTTTCGGTGCTTCGGAGAAAAAAATCAGCATACTGCTACTTAGCATGTGAAAATGATACAAAACACAAGCAAAGCTTTTTGGAACACGACTGCAGCAGTTCAGCGACAGCCGCAGAGCCAGTGGTACCCGCTGATGTCCTGGGAGAAAGCTGCAGGAAGTGCCCACTTTGAAAGCCACAGGCATCCTTCAGGCACTCCCAGACAAAATCTCTGAGAGCTTGAGGCCAGCCGGGCCGCGAGAGAGCTACCTTTCTCCATCGACCCTTTCTGAAATAGTAATAATAATTAATTAGTTAAATGGCATTCTATAAAATTGCACCAGCAGATGTTTTGGAGAAGCTGCTGTCTGTGAGAGCTAGAGAAGCCACACATCCTGTAGGGGCTGCATGACGGACCTGCCGCAGGGCATCTTATCTGAATAGGAACAACCCTTTTTCCCTTGCTGAGCCTCTCTAGTGCCCTCTGCTGACATAGCTCCATGTTTACTTGCCAAACCCGGCCAAAAGGGCGAATTTGGAATCGGTACATTATTTAACAATATGGCTCAGCACTGATGGCTCTTCCTGAGTTAATTCCCAGCAACCACATGCTGGCTCACTACGGTCTGTAACAAGATTTGGCGCCCTCTTGAGGAAGAGACCTGATCAGTCGTCCTCATCAACTTAGACCATGAAACCCAACAAGAACAAGTTCAATAGAACCAACATATACAGGCTGCCCATACGTGCTTCAGCATTGTCAGGTCATAAATTTATTTATCTGTTTTTTAAGATTATTTAACCCATTGCTTTCTATTCCAAAGCTACAGCTAAGGTTAACGTGTCTTTATCCTCTGTTTTTATCCTCTGCAAGGCGTCCCATGGTGATATCTGCCACATTCCCCACCCAGAATGTTGTCTATACGTCATCTTTGGTGTCTCCTGGCTATTTTCTGCACTTACCAATTCTGAATACTAACGTTTCCAGGATTTGTTTCTCCTGCTGGAGGACTCTATCCATTGCCTTAGTTACCTGCCATTCAACCTAGACAGCAGGTCAACAATCTCCATTTCCTTACCTTCATACTAAGTTCCAAACCGTTTCACAGAACTAGCCTTCAGGGATTCACTTCCTCCCGTCTTCATTTCTGGGATTGGACTCAGGTCTTGCATGTGTTAGTGAGGTGTACCACCTCTGAGCTACATCTGGCCTGTTTCCTCTCAACCGTTTAATGGCAAGTGGGGCCTGGTGACATAGGCAGGTAGCATTTGTGGTATGGAACAAGATGATCCCTGTGAAGTTACAGCCCCTTTGGTATACACTGTAAACTCCAGGACTACCTCCCCTCAAAAACCAAACACTAGCACAAAGCAAAAGCAAGGATCTGTTGGTTGTGTCAACAAGAAGCAAGCCCCAAATTCTCTAGAACCTACATTTTTTTTAAAGTTACTAGACTGTCGTTCTCCATCACAAATCCACGTTCCTCTAATTTGTCTTCACTGATCCCTCTGCAATCACTATATTATTCTTTCTCTTGCCTTGTGTAAACAATGGGAAAAGAGGTGGTGTTCAATTTCAAGAAAAATCTCTCATTCCCGGAAAACACATGAATGTTCTTTTCCTTCATTAGCCTATCCTTTGCCCCTAATTTTTCACTCCATATTTTTGCGTGCAGCAATTCACCTGTCTTTGCTTCCAGAGCAATAGGACCACAGGTGTGGGCCATTTGCTCTTGGCTGGTTTGTTTTTCTTTCGGAGAAGGTCCCAAGTTAGGCCCAGACTATCCTCTAACTAACATCCCTGCCTCAGCCTCTTGAGCGCTAGGCATTTAGGGTTCTCTTAACCCGCACCTGTAACCTCCCAGCCCCCAGTTGATTGAGAAGGTGGTTTGAGAGTTTTCTCCTGCTCCATTCTTGGGTTCTGGTTTTGTTTGTTTTGAAATAGGGTCTCTTGGTGCCCAGGCTGGGCCCAAATTCTACACATAGCTGAGGCTGGCCTTGAACTCCTGCTCCATCTGCGCCTGCCTACCCACCAAGTGCTGGGATTATTTCCTGTGTGACCACACCCACCTGCCTTGGTTCGAATAACCAAGAGCAGAAAAGGGTAGACTTTTGTTTTGTTTTTTTTGTTTTTCGAGACAGGGTTTCTTTGTGTAATAAGCTCTGGCTGTCCTGGAACTCAGGCTGGCCTTGGAGATCCACCTGCCTCTGTCTCCTGAGTGCTGAGATAAGTGTGTGCCATTCACTATGCCAGGCTAGGGGCTAGACTATTCTTGTCCAAGTGAAGTCTCCTTCACTGCCCAACTGCCACAGTTTTGTTAGTGATTCCACAGCTTCACAGGGAAAAAAGCCCAGGCTTGAATTAGAAATTGGTAACAACTTACAAAGGAGTTTATTAGCCATTAATATATGTATATTATTGGCAAAAAAATGTTAAAACAACCTTTCAGAGTGGACACGTGCCTCTAATCCCAATACTTCAGAAAGTAGGCAAGAGGGCAGGTGTAACTCCTACATTACTCTCGGTACTGTACCGTTTGCAAGTCGGGCAAGGGCCTGGAGATTGAAAGAACACACAAGAGACCTGGGTCATTCGAAAGGAGACCAGCCGAATGCCATTCATTCAAGTTTAGGAAAATCCTTATTTACCCAGCTTCTGCACAATGGAGAAAGCAGGTGGGAAATTGCCACGCTCAAGGTGGAGTAAACAATGGTACTATAACTAACTACCAGGCAAGACAGAGGGAGCACAGGAACAAATAGGATGTTTAGTTGGCTGGCCAGAAACTGTCCTCAAGATGAACCCTGGGGGCAGGGGTAGACCCACGGGCCCTACAGGCAGGGATTCAAGGTTAGTCTAGGCTATACCTCTATGTTGAGTCTGAGGCTAGCCAATGTTCTTCATTTTATATCTATTAACATCTATCAGAAATGGTAATTAAAAAGTCCCCGAACAAACAGTAACTTTAATCTCAATACATGGGAGGCAGACAGAGACAGGCAAATTCTGTGAGGTCGAGGCCAACCTGATCTACAGAGCAAGCTCCATGACAGGCTGCAAAGCTACAAAGAGAAACCCTGTCTTAAAAAAATTTAAAAGAAGAAAGAAAGAAGACTAGAAGACTAATTACTTGTGGGGAAACGGAGTAGGCTTTCCTGTGAAGGCATTTGGACTGAGGATTGATGGATGACCAGAAGCTTCCATAAGAAAGGCCAGGAGAGGATGGCTCTAGAGCACGTCAAGTGTGTCTAGGAGCTTCAGGCTGCAGGGAAAGCTAAGCTCAAGGCCTCGGATGGGTGTTGGGGAAAGAGGCAAGCTTATTGTCAAGCTCCAGGAAATGTGGCCAGGGAGGTAGTCTGCAGTTAGATCATCTCCGCTTCTGTGTTTTCCAGTGCATATGGGGCCTAATAGTTCTAAATTCAGCTGGCTGTCAGAAAGACACTGGGAAAGAGCCAGGCACGGCGGCTCATGCCTGCAATCTCACTGCTAGGAAGGTGGAGGCATCAAAACTCCACCATCATTCTCAGCTATATACCGAGCTTGAGGTCATCCTGGGCTACACAAAACCTTGTTAGGAGTCAGGCCATAGAATTCAGCAGGTAGACAGTACCACCTGCCAAAACGAAAACAAAGACCTAATCCATCCAAGTCTGGAGTTCTGGGAAAATCTCTAAATGTACTAACCTTGCTTTTTGGCTGCTGTAGTTCTACTTCTTCCTAACTGCTCTTGTTAACTGAAGCATGTCAAGCCAGGACATGGTTTTTGTGCTTAAAAGCTCACCCTGAGAAAGGCTCCGCTACACTGGGATCCTGAACACCCAGTGTAGTCAACAGTTAGCAAATAAAGACCTTCTATTGACTTAAACCCATGTCAAGTAGTCTTCTCTGGTGGGTACCCCATCCCAGGTCTAGGGATGGAATTTAGGTCATCAGGCTTGGTACAAGAAACTTTACCCAGAGCCGTTTCAATGGCCCTCAGGAAGTTTCACAGAAACAGAACAAAGAAAGTTATAAATCAAAGCATTTTCCCAATGTATTGGTTAAACATCAAGTAGGCAAGTTACAGCAGAGGGGCGGCAGAGGGGGTGGTGCTCTTACAGGGCCTTAGATCTTCTGGGATGACAGTTTTAGTCTCGAGTCAGTAGAAACTAAGGGGTCTGTACATTTTACAAAGTCTTTACCTGACAGTCACAAGGCTGTAAACACAGAAGTGGGCATTAAACAGTTCTCTAGGAGACCAAGATTAGCCCAGGATGATTAGGCTGGACCTGCAACAGTTCAGCCGTCTGCAATCACTTACGTCTTGATCGGCTGATTAGCCCTGTAGAATATTTATAACACTGCAGGGGTTTCCCCTGAAAGACCCTCAGAGTGGGGAGACTCTCACTCAAGTCTTGGGGATAACACGACTCCCCAGGAACTCACGAGAGACTGTCCTTGGTGCAATCACACGAGGTTTATTGACAGGACAGGAACCAGCTGGGGCCAAAACTCATTTCCCACGCAGGGGTAGAGGAGTTCGACCCCCGAGTAGCTGGGAGAGGGGATATTAGGGGAAGAAACCATAACCCAAAGGAGGTAGGGAGGGCGTCATTGGAAAATTCCGAAAATACCAGTGATCATTGGAAAATTCCGAAAATACCAGTGATCATTACAAGGGGGGTAACTCCCCGTTTCTCAAGATTATAATCTAACTTTATCTTCAGCTAGTTCCTGGAACAGTCACTTAACCAGCTAACCTAGATTTTTGGCTCTTCTCTCCCTGCTAGATTCTTTTTGGCTCTATTCTTTCTGCTAGAGGGGTCTGGATTTATCCGGGTCTTTCACTCCCTCTAAGCGATAATTTACAGTCTGGGGAGCTCAGACCGGCAGCTGACTGTGTATCCACAGATGGTACTGAGTTGAGGTTCTCACCTTGAACTTTAGTTCCTCCTACTCCCACCTCCTCAGAGCTGGGCTTTCAGGCATGGGTCACTATGCTTGCTTCCAAGGTAGAGTTTCTCCTTTAAATTAAAAAAAAAAAAATTATTGCTTATGTAACACCCCTCCCCCCCGAGAATCTGGAGTGAGCTGCATGGGTGCTGGGGACTGAACTCAGGTAGGCAACTGTAAAAGCACTAGGAGGTTGAGAAACTGCTCAGCCATCTCTCCAGTGCTCCAGTGTCACCTTGTTGTTGTTGTGTGTTCAGGGTTTCTCTGTGTAGCTCTGGCTGACCTGGAATTCGTTCGTATTCGTTAGATCAGGCTGGCTTCGAACTCAGAGATTCGCCCGCCTCTACCTCCTGAGTTCTGGGATTAAGGGTTTTTGCCACCTCACCTGGCTTCCAAAAATAAATTAGTTAACGGACGTATAAAATGAGAAACTGCGTTAGTGGGAGGTTGTCGTGGATAACCCTGAAATCTTATTTATTTATTTATTTATTTATTTATTTATTTATTTATTTATTTATTTATCCCTTTTGTGTAACAACAGCTTTAGCTGTCCTGGAACTGGCTCTTTAGAACAGGCTGGCCTCGAACTCATAGAGCTCTATCTGCCTCTGGCTCCTGGGTGCTGAGATTAAAGCCGTGTGCCACTACCACCTGGTCACCCTGAAATCTTAAGGTAGGCAGTTTGCCGAAAAAGGAAAAAGTACTGTGTCTTGTTACATATTCAAGACTGGGTTGAGGAGAAAGAGTAGCTGTTCTTTGTTTACAAGTTCTTTGTTGTTTCCCTCCCACGTTTCCGGTCACTCGATGACCCCGCCCACCCAAGTCCCCCACCCACCTGGGCACCTGCTGTGCAGACCTAAAGCATAGCTGCTGAAGGAGGTTTAAGGATGCCCGCCTGCAAGGCTGCAAGTCCCAGGTCTAGCGAGCGTGCGCAGGAGCTAGAGTCTGAGAGAACGCGGGAAGCTAAGGCCTCGTTCGCTTATGATTGGCTATCGCGGTAAGAGTCCCACCCACCTGGTCCAGTGCTGCATGTTGATTGGACGAATTCCACCGGTGGGGGGTGGGGGTCCGCTGTGGCCTTGCGGCGTGGGAGGGGAGGCGGGAATCGACCCGGCCGGCGCAGGGTCGCGCTGTTTCTGCTGGGGTTGTGTGCAGGAGTTCGGAAATGGCGGTGCAGCCTAAGGAGACGCTGCAGTTGGAGGGCGCGGCGGAGGTGGGCTTCGTGCGCTTCTTCGAGGGCATGCCGGAGAAGCCGAGCACCACGGTGCGCCTCTTCGACCGCGGCGACTTCTACACGGCGCACGGCGAGGACGCGCTGCTGGCGGCCCGCGAGGTGTTCAAGACCCAGGGCGTGATCAAGTACATGGGTCCGGCAGGTGAGGGAGGGTAGCGGCGGCGACTCACCGGCTCGGGGCGGGAACGCGGCGGGCACTTTTGCAGCGCCGAGACCCGGGGCCGGAAACCTGCGCGCATCCTGCAAACGGCGGGACAACAGCGGCGCTGCTCCCCCAGCGCGCGAGAGGTGGCTCCCGGGGCCTCGCGTTTAGTGTGTTGTTCCGATCCGTCCTCCCATAGCGGGTGGCAAGCTGGCTAGGCCCGGTCGAGCACATGATCAAACACCGCCTGGTCCAGGCTGTCCTCGAACTCCTGACCCCTCGTGTTTCAGCTTCCAGAGTTGCTAGGATTAAAGTCGTGTCCCTCCATGCTTAGCTTTTAATCTTTTACTACAGTCAGCGGCCTAGGAGGGAGGAGTAGTGGGCTCCTTGGGAGATTCCTTTTCATTACCCTCATTTTGCCAACATAACTTACCATTTTTTTACCGTCCCGCTTGAGACCTTGCGATGGACCATTGTTGAAGGGTTGTATTGCTAAGTGGCCAGTACCGGGGCGGGAGGGGGGGTCTGTCTTGGAGCTGAACTGCCCCGATTTCAGTTGCAGCTCCCTCACGCCACCACTGTTTGTTGTGTGGTGTTGGACCTGTTGGAAAGCTACATTGCTCATTGTTTTCTTTCACCTGACTCTGCCCCCTAGCATCGTCCGTCTCTAAAACAGTTGCAGACCTCATTTGCAGGCTAAGTAGATAATCTATCTACTCCCCCCGCCCCATTGCTCTTTCTTTTAGTTGTAATGAAAGAGCCTTCTAGGACACTTTGGAATTGTGAGTTCTAATTCTTAAGCTGTCATATGCAAACGACGTGACAGAAAAAGATAGCCTTCTACTTCTACCTGGCCAGGGCTGGGTGTGTAGTCTGGTGTCACCACACCCAGTTGTATTTGTTTTTTAGACAGCTATTCCTTACCTTGAGTTAAAGAGTGACACACACACACACACACACACACACACTCCTACTCCTGTGTCCATTAGTTACTTGTTTCTGCCACAGTCTTCCTAGCCCTTGCCACTAGTTTATTCTGTCTAAATATGTTTATTCTGGGATGTAACATGAAAATTAAGTCATATTTTGTCTTTTTTTTTTCAAGGCTCTTCCATGTTGTCTTTATTTCATTTCTTTTAGTGGCTAAATAATTGTGTGGATTTCCCACGTTTTATTGAGCTCTTTGTTCATGGGAATTTGTTTCGTTTTGGCTTTTGTGAGATGCGGTCTCACTATTTAGTCTTGGCTGGCCTGGAACCCAGTGGTTTCTCAGGTTGTCTGTAAACTTCACACTGCCTCTGCCTCCCGGAGCACTGGGAGGCATTCACCACCACACTCAACTGGGCATGTTTCTGGAACTTTTACTTTCATTCGCATGTGTGCCCGTTCTTCCCAGCAATGCAGCAGAAAAGTAAGTCAGCTTTTTGCAGCATTCTGGATCCTATCCCATGGGCTCAGAAAGGTTTCTACTGGTTTTTCATATTCCTCTGGAGCCTGTATCTGGCATTTATTTATTGACATTTTACCTGCTTAATTGTCATCATGTAATGATCCATTAGTATAAAACCCTGTGGTTGGGGAAGAGTCTCCTACACCAGCCCTCACAAGTTCAAATGCTGGAATTCCGTATGTGCATCATCACAATACCCGGTTCAAATCTTTTTTTTTTTTTTTTAATCGAACTCCTGGCACAATTGAATGTAAGTGGGGTTCTAAATTATTTTCAAGAGAATCTTGTACGAATTTGAGTGTATTCCTTTTGGGTAGAACATGGGTAGTTTTCAATTCTGCTCATTTGTTTCATGGTAGAAAAATCAGCCCTGTTCCCTATAGAGGTGGGTCTTCAAGAACAGAATACACAGAGACAAGCCCTTCAGATGTTGGCCAGCAGCTGTGCACTGCAGGTCAGGGGTGTGCACTGCAGGTCAGGGGTGTGCACTGCAGGTCAGTGTGTCACACGAACCTCACCTTCTAGAGAAATGGCGTCTTCAGTGGACATCCAGCTAACGTTTTGTGAGATATGATCTCTGGCATAGCACAGGATGGTCTCTGTCTTCAGCCTGCTGCCTTAGTATCCTGGTGTGCAGCACCTTGCCGAGGAAGTCTGTGTATCTCTGTGATGCTACGGTTAGAAGAGGGGGGTCACCCCGTTTACCTCTTCACTCCCATTCATTAGAAATCAACACACTTAACAGTGAGTTCAGCTGCTGTGAAAAGACCAAGAAACAATTCTCTGGGTTCTAGCTAGTGACTGGTAGATGCCAATTGCTGTGCACAGTAGTTAGGCATAAAAGCAGAGAGGCTGGGCGAGGTAGCCCACATTTTCAATCCCAGCATGGGAACAGGTGGATCTCTATGAGATCAAGGCCGGCCTGGTCTATAGACAGCCAGAGGGACATAAAGAGACCCTGTCTCAAACAAAACAACAAAAACATCAGCTATAAAAAAGAACAGAGGGGCTTGTACGTCTGGAGAGAACTTCATGAAGCGATGAGCCTTCGTTGCAGGGCCTCAAGAGCCCTGACCACATTGGGCAGTGGTGGTGCAAACCTTTAATCTCAGTACCTAGGAGGAAGAGGTAGGCGGATCTTAGTGAGTTTGAGGCCATCTTGGTCTACAGAGTGAGTTCCAGGACAGCCAGGACTGTTACAGAGAAACCCTGTCTGGAAAAAACAAACAAACAACAAACAAAAAGAGTTCTGGCACATGCTTGTGGATTGGTTTCACAGCCGTCCCAGAATTAAAACAACCATTTGTTTCTTGTAATATTTTTGCCAAGTTACACTTTGCATTTTATTGTCTAAATTGAAAGCTGATAATTTAAAATTTTTATTTATTTATGTTGGCTTTTTGAGACAGGGTTTCTCTATGTAGCTTTGGAGCCTATCCTGGAACTAGCTCTGTAGACCAGACTGGCCTTGAACTCACAGAGATTTGCCTGTCTCTGCCTCCCGTGCTGGGATTAAAGGCGTGCGCCACCAATGCCCGGCAATTTTTAAAATTTTTTATTTTTTTTTTTGCTTTGCTTTTGAGACCGTATGTAGCCCTGGCTGGTCTGGAACTTAGCGTGATCACACAGTGGTCCACCTGCCTGTTTCTCCAGTACTAAGATTATAGGATTCGCTACCAGACTGACTTCTTAAACATTGAGTTACTTGATTTTTATATGTATGTGTTGTGTCTGCATGTCTGTCTTGTCTGTGCACATGTGCATGCCTGGTGCCTGTGGAACCCAGAAGAGGGTACAGATTTCCTGGAACTGGAGTTACAGATAGTAAGCATCCATGTGGGTGCTGGGAAAATTAAGTTTTTATTTTATTGGATGGTGATTTTATTTTTTATTTATGTACTCGAATGTGTGTGTGTGTGTATGTAGTATAGTATTTTAAGATTTATGTGTATGGGTATTTTGCCTGCATACTTGTCTGTATACCACGAGTGTACAGTGCCTGAGGAGACTAGGAGAAGGTGGACCTGGAGTTGCAGATGGTAGTTATCTGTGGGTGCTGGGAACCCAACCCAAGTCCTCTGGAAGAGCAGCCAGTGCTTTTAACCACCAAGCCATCTCTCCAGATCTCACCCCTTTACAACTGTATTTTATGTGTATGGGTGTTTTTCTTGTATGTGTTGTGTGTATACAGTTTGTGTGCCTCATGACAGTTGAGGTGTTGGATCCCCTGGAATTGGAGTTCCAGTCAGTTGTGAGCTATTATCCATATAGTGTCGGGAACTGAGCAGTAGGTGCTCTTAAACTCTGGGCCATCTCTTCAGCCCCAGATTTTATTTATGAAGTTCTTGGTATTTGCAGATCAGAATTAAGCTTGAAATGCTTATTTTCCATCTAAGACAGGTCCCAACCTTGGCACTGTTTATATTTTGGAGAGTGAATAATTCATTATTGTGATGGCTCTTCCGTGCTGTTCATAGTAACAGCTTGCCTGCTCCTGTCACTAGATCTCAAAGTGGTGCTGCTTCCTTGTGACAATTTATGTGCCTCCTTGTGTTGTTATATGTTCCCCCGGAGGAGCAGAATTACTCCCAGTTGAGATACTGATGAGAAAGTTTGAAAACTTTTTAAAAAATTTACGTGTGTGGCTATTTTGTCTGCATGTATGTGTACCATCTGTGTGTCTGACTCCTACAGAGGCCAGAAGAGGGCACCCGATCCCTAAGACCAGAGTTATAGATGGTTGAGCCACCATATGGGTGCTGGGCTTTTAATTTGGGTTCTCTGGAAGAACAGCCAGTGTTCTTAACCACTGCGCCATCTCTCCAGCCCTCGAAAACTCATGTTTGTTATTTTGAGACCGAGTCTTCAGTGCGAAGCCTAGCCTGGATCTGGAACTATATAGACCAAGTTGACTTTGCACTCACAGAGGTCTTGCCTGTTTTTGCTTTGAGTGCTGAGATTAATGGTATATGCCACACCCAGCCCTCTGAGAATTCTGTGTTGATTGTAGGAAAATAGATTACTCATAACCAAAAGATGCGGATAGCCTGGCAGTTTATTATAATCATAAACGTGATAAAGTTGGATTTTAGAACTTTATCATGTTTTATTTGATAAAAGTTTATCACATTCAACCCATTGGAAGCCTGAAGCATTTCAAGGGTTCTTATGAAGTATTTCAAGATGCTGAAAAGATTGGAAATCACTATGCATATCTACCAGTACATAAAAGCCAGTTATGTATTGTTGGAACAGGCTCCGCATTTATTAAACTTAGTGATACCGAACACTTGAACCCTTAACTCCTGAGTTCTGTGAACAGACCGTGAGTGACTGGGTTTTGTTTGTTTTGTGTCGCTGAGACTCTAACCCAGGAGTCACCCGTGTTGGAAAAATGCTTTAATGCTGAGCCATAAACCTGAGCCCTGAGCAATTTCATTTTGTTTTAAAGATTTATTTATTATGCATAGTGTTTTGTCTGCATGTTTGCCTGCAGTCCAAAAGAGGGCGCCAGGTCTTATTACAGGTGGTTGTGAGCCACTATGTGGTTGCTGGGAATTGAACGCAGGACCTTTGGAAGAGTAGCCAATGCTCTTAACGCTGAGTCATCTCTCCAGCCCTAGCAATTTCATTTTAAAGAACTCCAAAGTCCTTCATAAATTTATTTTTATTCGTTTATTTATTTTGTGTGTTGTATATGGGTTTAAACAGTGCAGTAGATGTGCAGGAACTGGGTACCTGGGATTGAAAGATCACCTTGGTGGCAAGTGCCTTTAGCTCACTGGGCTATCTGATAGCCCCGTGTTTATTTGTTTTGAGATAGTATTTTGCTGTTTAGTCCAGGCTGCCCTCCTGATCTGAAGGGATCCCTCAGCCTCAGACTTCAGGTAGCTGAACCTGTACCTGTGCCCGGCTTGTAGTGTGTGTTTGTTCGTTTAACAGTTTGTTGTGGAGCGCTCGAACATGTGTTACCTCAGCATCTCACCTTTAACATTTAATTATATTTATTTATTGTCTATTTCAGGGGCAAAGACACTGCAGAGTGTTGTGCTTAGTAAAATGAATTTTGAGTCATTTGTGAAAGATCTTCTTCTGGTTCGTCAGTATAGAGTTGAAGTTTATAAGAATAAAGCTGGAACCAAGGCCTCCAAGGAGAACGATTGGTATTTGGCATTTAAGGTAATTATATTTCTTTTGAATGTTTGTTTTAGAAAGTTAAAAAAAAATCCAGTGCATGTTTTACCATATTAACTAGGCTATGATAGCAAAATGCTTTGAGAAATTTTGATATAGTGGGTTTTTGTTTTTTTGAGACAGAGTTTCTCTGTGTAGCCCTGCCTGTCCTGGAACTTGCTCCGTAGACCAGGCTGGCCTCAGACTCACAGAGACCTGCCTGCCTCTGCCTCCTGAGTGCTGGGATCAAGGGCGTGCACCACCATTCCTAACTTAGTGTTGGTTTTTTAGTTTAATCATAATTTAGAAGTTCAGTAGTCCTTATAAAATGTCTCTGAACACTGAGCCTTGTCTCTCACTGTTCCTAAAATAACTGTGGATAATAAATTGAACATAAATATTATTAAATAAGGGATTGGTTTTACTTAATTTTTTAATGAAAAATATTAATTTTTTCAATGTGTGTTAGGTCTGTCTCTGCACCACTCTCGTGCCTGTTGCCAGGAGTCCAGAAGAGGGCGCTGGACCCTTGGGACTGGAGTTAGACTCGTGGGCTGTCTGTGAGTTAGACGCTCTGAACAGCCAGTGCTCTTGACCTCAGACGTGACATCTTTCTTTCCAGCCTCCATTTTTTTTTTCTTTTGGAGTCAAGGTCTCACTGTGTAGCCCAGGGTAGCCTAGGGTTGGTCCGTGGTGATCCTTGAAAAATGTCTCACTCACCATCCCGTGTCAGGGATTAAAGGTTGCCACTTTTTTATTTGCTTAGAACGTCAAATTTCTGGTTGTCCTGCCTCAGTTTCCTCTGTGCTGACATGGTTATGAGCATGCTCTTCCACATTTGGCTTAGATTTTATTATTTCTGAAGTATGTCAGACTGTTTTTATTGTCCCTAATCTTTCTTTTTCTTTTCTTTTCTTTTCTTTTCTTTTTTTTTTTTTTTTGAGACAAGGTTTCTCTGTAGCTTTGGAGCCTGTCCTGGAACTAGCTCTTGTAGACCAGGCTGGCCTCAAACTCACTGAGATCGGCCTGCCTCTGCCTTCCAAGTGCTGGGATTAAAGGCGTGCACCACCACTACCACCCGGCCTAATATTTCTTTTATAAATATTATATTTGCATCTTTGTATATATATTTCTCATTAAAGGTGTAGATTCAAATAAGCCTGGAATGTTTTTTTGTTTTGATTTTTTTTTTTAATTTACTTTTTATTTATTTGAGATAGCCTCTTTCTATAGCCCAGGCTGACCTTGTATTGAGCTCTGTCATCCTGCTGCCTTAGACTCTCATGTGCTGGAAAGTTTGAAAATCACTTTTAGCAGAATAATTTTTTAAAATTTTTTGTTGTTGTTTTGTTTTGTTTTTTTCAAAACAGGGTTTCTCTGTGTAACAGCCAGGCTGGCCTTGAACTCAGAAATTAACCTTCCTCTGCCTCCTGAGTGCTGGGTTCAAAGGCATGCGCCAACACCTGGCCTTGGCAGAATGGGTTTTAGATGTGTCTAAGTTACAAAAGCAACTTGGAGTTAGGCATGGTGTTGTGTGTTCAAGGTAGGACAGTGTCATTATTTTCAGGCCAGGCTAAGCTTCGAGGGAAGCCCATCTAGATAGAAAATGGTAACTTCAGTTGGGCATGATGGCCTTTAACTCCAGCACTCAGGTGGCAGAGGCAGGTGGATCTCTGGGAGCTGAAAGCCAGCCTGGTCTGCAAAGTGAGTTCCAGCACAGCCAGGGCTGTTACCCAGAGAAACTCTGCCTCGAAAAACCACATACATGCAGGGGCTGAAGAAATGGCTCAGTGGTTAAGAGCACTGACTGCTCTTCCAGGGGACCCTGGTTCAATTCCCAGCACCCACATGGCAGCTCACAACTGTCTCTAACTCCAAGATCCAACACCCTCACACGGACATACATACAGGCAAAACACCAATAAAATAAAATTAAAAATTAAAAAAAACCCACATACATACACACAAACACAAATTTAGGCACACACACAAACAAATTGTATACAGACAAGCATGTTTTTTTAAGAGAACAAAAAGTTCATCAAGTTTAGATGTTTTATTCACTAGCAAAAAATTTAAATATGTTCAAAATTTCTTAAAAATTGCCATGTTTTTGCTTAGGCTTCTCCTGGCAACCTTTCTCAGTTTGAAGACATCCTTTTTGGTAACAATGACATGTCATCTTCCATTGGCGTCGTGGGTGTTAAAATGTCCACAGTTGATGGTCAGAGACAAGTCGGAGTCGGGTACGTCGATTCCATCCAGAGAAAGCTGGGACTGTGTGAGTTCCCTGATAATGACCAGTTCTCCAACCTTGAGGCCCTGCTGATTCAGATTGGACCAAAGGAATGCGTTTTACCTGGAGGAGAGACCGCCGGCGACATGGGAAATCTGAGGCAGGTAAGGGAATCCAGTCTAGGAAAGTCTTTAATATCCCTTACCCCATGTTTACTGAAGCCAGGACCTCTGGAATGCTGGGTAAGAGCTCTGCTGCTGAGCTGTAATTCCAGCTGATGACAGTTCATTTGTGGGGCAAGAAACTGTGAATTTTAATTAAAATTGTGTTTATTTGGGGAACCACATTTGATACTTAGCTTTGAGAGAAACTTGGAATCCTTAATGTCTTCAGGACCAGTGTTTGTTTGTATAAGAGTTGCTCTGCCTTAGATCTCGTCCCCCTCTCCCTTTCTGTCTTCACTTTAAGAAAATAATTATTACGGTAACTATTACTGTATTTAGCATGGTTTATAAAGAGCATACAGTTATTTAGGATATATTTATTTTGCATACTTCTGGGAATCTTGGCCAGGAATATGCTGAGCAGGTACTTACTGTAGCACTGAGCTGTATCAACCCAGACCTAGAGTTTTATTTAATTAAACAATTTTTAAGATTTATTTATTATATATACAGTGTTCTGTCTATGTACGCCTACAGGCCCAGAGAGGGCACCAGATCTCATAGATGGTTGTGAGCCACCATGTGGTTGCTGGGAATTGAACTCAAAACCTCTGGAAGAGCAGCCAGTGCTTGTAACCTTTGAGCCATCTTTCCAGTCCTGATTTTTAAAGTTTTTTTGAGTCATGGTCTTACATTATAGTCCAGGTTATCCTAGAACTCAGCCACCTGCCTCAGTATCTGGGTTCTGGGATTACAGGTAAAAGCCATTACATATGGCTTCTGATTTTTTTTAATCTTTATCAAAGTTTTGTTTGTGTCATTTGTGTGTGTGTGTGTGTGTGTGTGTGTGTGTGTGTGTGTGTATGTGTGTGTGTAGTTTTTTTTTACTATTTAGATTTGCTTAGGATAGTGTCTCAGGTAGCCAAACCTAACATAGAACTTTAAAAAAAAATTAGAATTTTTTTGTTTAGTTTTGTTTTTTGAGATGGTATCTTAGGGTTTCTATTGCTGTGAAGAGACACCATGACCATGGTAACTCTTATAAAGGAAAACATTCTGAGTTACAGTTCAGAAGTTTAGTCCATTGTCCTTATGGTAGAAAACATGGCGGCACCCAGGCAGGCATGGTACTGGAGAGGTAGCTGAGGGTTCTACATCCAGATTTGCAGGCAGTAGGAAGAGAGACTCTGGGAGTGGCTTGAGCATTTGAAACTCCAAAACCCACTTCCAGTGATACACCTCTTCCACCAAGGCCACTCCTCCTAATAGTGCGCTCCCTGGTGACCTAGCATTAATACCCATGTCTGTAGGAGCCATTTCTATTCAGACCACTATATAGGGTCTCATTATGTAGTCCTGGCTATCCTGGAACTTGCTGTGTAGATCAAACTGGCCTCAAACTCACAGAGACCTAGCTGCTTCTACCTCCTAAGTACAGGGATTAAAGCTGGGCACCACCATGCCCAGCTGAAAATTTATGGGTGTTTTACCTGAACACATGCTTACGCAGCACATGAGTGCCTGATGCTCATGGACGTTCGAAGGCTTCTTTGGATCTCTTGGAACTAGAGTTACAGGAGGTTCTGAACCACCATGTAGGTGCTGGAAATTAAACCTTGGTCCTCTGGGAGAGTACCCAGTACTCTTAGCCACTGAGCTATGTCCCCAACCCTGGTAGGTATTTTTTTTAAAGGGGATATTCTATCTACTAATTGTATAGTCCAGCCTGGCCTGCCTCCCAAGGGCTATAGGTGTGTACCGCCTTGCTGACTGAGAACACCCACTGCCCTTGCAATCCTTGGCATTGGTAAGGTTTCCAGCATGCCAGGCAAGTTCTCTAGTACTGAACTTAACCCTAGCATCTCTCAGAAAGGGTCTCACTCTGTTACTCAGGTTGTCGTCCCATTGCTATCCTGCCTCAGCCTTTTAATTGCTAGGTGTGCATCACCACACCAAGCAAGGAACTTTTTTGAAAGTTTTTCTCATAACTTTAAAGCTGAATTAATCGTAGTTTTTTTTTTTCTCTTTATTTCTTTAATGAATGACTGGGTCTTTCTTTGTAGCCCTGGCTAACCTGGAACTCTTTATGAAGACTAGACAGGAATCTACCTCTGCCTCCAGAGTTTGTTCATAGATTTAAAAGATGTTCATAGGGACTTGTACAGTGAACAAAACTTGGTGGGTTCATAGTCGTTACTTCCTATTTGTTGATGTTAGAGTTTCCCTTTGGTCATTGGTTTGCTCAGTGATTTGAAGTGTTTTCCATCAACAGGTCATTCAGAGAGGAGGGATTCTGATCACAGAAAGAAAGAGAGCTGACTTTTCCTCTAAAGACATATGCCAGGATCTCAACCGGTTATTAAAAGGCAAGAAAGGAGAACAGATAAACAGCGCTGTCTTACCAGAGATGGAGAATCAGGTATGTGCGTTGAATGTATTTGTAAATCATAACAGTAACATTTTAAAAGACTAATTCAGTCACTTAAAAAAAAATTGCCTTTATTTGTTACATGTGTGGTTACATGTGTTGCTTTTAACAAATTCTCAGTCGGTCAGTTTTACCAATAAAGGCCTGGGAGCCAGATGCTGGGGTGAAATCCTGCTAGCTCAGCAAGGCAGAGAGAGCACCCCGCTGACCTTCCTCCTCAGCCAGCGTCCCAGAAGCCTCCTACCTTCTCCCATGCAGTCTCAACAAGACCTCCTAACTCCTCTTTACTCTATTTTTTTTTTCTTAATAATCCTATGTTCACTTCCTATCAACTGGTGCTTGCTCTGCATCTTGACCTATGGTTGATTTTATTCCATCCTGTTTGCAGTATTCAAGCAGAAAGCTCTTGGATTAAAGGTGTGTGTTAAGGCTGAGACACACCACAGTCTCGGGGTTCACGGTGTGACCCCACATCCTGCAGCAGCTCGTGTGTATTCTCGCGCACACACAGTGGTGGCAGTCGGGACAACTTTGAAGAAGTTTTCTCCTGCCGTGTCAGTCTCGGGGACAAAACTGGGCCTGCCGGGCTTGGCAGCGAGTGCGTCTCCTGCTGAGCCTCTTGTTGGCCCAGGCTTGTGTCACACCCATCTAAGCGGCACATCGGTGGTATTCTTTGTTTTATGTACTATAAAGTTTGTGGGGAAACTCAAGAACTAGGAAATTTTTAGCATAACCTGGTAGTCTTATATTTAAGGGTTTATTTTTAATTTTTGTCTCTGTGGGGTGTTGTGCTGCCCTTGGAGGACAGACCTGGAGTTACAGTGGATGTAAACCACCTAATGTGGGTGCTGGGAACTGAGCCCGGGTCCTCTGGAAGAGCAGCACAGGCTCTTACTACTGAGCTATCTCTCCAGCCGCCTGTGGTCATACATGGCTCATCTCTGTGGTGTTTCTATATGGAAGGAGTCTACCACTTGCGTGTGAGCCTGATATGGAAGCCTGTGATTCCAGCAACTTGAAAGTGGGTCAGAAATTTGTAGCAGATTTGAGGCTGGTCAGGTGATCTGAGTCCATGTTTCCAGAGAGAGAAGGGAAAATATTGTTAAGAAGCTGATTACTGTCACTTGAGTAAGACATAGCCTAGTGTTGCATGTCTCAGCTGTGCTGTGCACCAGTTTTGGGGGTCTTTCATAAATCCCTTAGTCTTTTTAAGAGACAGTTTAATGTTCTGTTAAATGAGGATAAATATGCCTGCATTTGAAGGATTGTTAATTGTTATTGGAAGTGTTTTTTTCTTTGTTATTTTGGTGGTTTTTTTTTTTTCCTGGAAGCACCAATCTACTTTTATATATTTATTTAAAATTTCCACCTCCTCCCCGCCTCTCTTTTCCCTCCCCCTCCCCTTTTCCCCCTCCCTCTCTAGTCCTAAGAGCAGTCAGGGTTCCCTGCCCCGTGGGAAGTCCAAGGTCCTCCCCCCTCCATCCAGGTCTGTAAAGGTGAGCATCCAAACAAACCAGGCTCCCACAAAGTCAGTCCATGCAGTAGAATCAAAACCCATTGCCATTTTCCTTGGCTCAGCTATGTTCATAACACTATTTGTAATAGCCAGAACCTGCAAACAACCTAGGTGCCCCTCAATAGAAGAATGGTTAAAGAAGGTGTGGAACATATACACATTGGAGTTTTACTCAGCGGTAAAAAACAATGACGTCTTGAATTTTGCATGCAAATGGATGGAAATAGAAAACGCTTTTTTTTTTTTTTTTTACTTTTTTGTTGTTTTGAGGCAGGGTGTCTCTGTGTATCCCTGGCTGTCCTCTTAGACCAGACTGGTGTCAAGCTTAGAGATCTGCCTGCCTCCTGAGTGCTTGAGTGCTGGGACTAAAAGTGTGTGCCACCACTGCCTGTCTGTTTACTTTTTTTTCTTAAAGATTTATTTTATTATGTATACAGTGTTCTGTCTGCTTGACTACTTGCAAGCCAGAAGAGGGCACCAGATCTCATTACAGATGGCTGTGAGCCACCATGTGGTTGCTGGGAATTGAACTCAGGACCTCTGGAAGAGCAGTCAGTGCTCTTAACCTCTGAGCACTCCGGCCCCCCCCCTTTTTTTTTTTTTAAAGAAACCAGCGTGGTCAGGAGATGGAGGCAGTCTCAAATATATACTGAGTTGGAGACCCTTGTTAGCTATAAGAAACTGCCTCAAAAAGACAAAAAAAGTAAAAAAAAAAAAAAAAAAAAGAAGAAGCAAAAACAAGGATGAGTGAAAGTCTCAAGGGTTAAAAATGGTCTTCCTTGCTAAGAATGAGAAGCTTGTTGGGATTTTGGAGTTTTCTTTCCCTCCCTCCCTCCATCCCTCCTTTCCTTTCTCTCTCTCTCTCTCTCTCTCTCTCTCTCTCTCTCTTTCTTTCTTATTCGTTGAGACCAGTTCTTGCTATGTAACCCTTCCTGGCCAGGAACACACTTTGTAGACCAGGTTGGCCTGGAACACTCAGAGATTTATCTCCCCTTGAGTGCTGGAACTAAAGGTATGCGCTCCCCTGCTTGTCAGTTTGTATATATTTTATTTGTTGTTTATTGTTTTTTGAGACAGGGTTTCTCTGTGTGGCCTTGGCTGTCCTGCACTCACTCTGTAGACCAGACTGGCTTCAGATTCACAGAAATCTGCCTTCCTCTAGGCTGGAATTAAAGGCGTGTACCACCGCCACCTTGCCCAGTCAATATTTTCTTCTTTTATTTTTATTCATTTGTTCATTCACTCATGTATCTATCTATCTATCTATCTAGTTAGTTTTTTGTTAATTTCTTATGACTAGGTGTGACTAGTCCTAGTACTTAAGAAGCTGAGGCAGGAAAATTACTGATCATAATAAGCCTAGGCCACGTAGTGTCCCTCTGTCTCATAAAGAAAACAAAGACTGTTGATGTGTGCTTCCTGGTGACATAGGGAAGGTTCTTTGGGCAGCCTTGTTTGTTAATTAGTTTGACACAGGCAATTATCAGTATATGAAATGAATCAGTGTTTTGAGACAGGGTTTCATACAGGCTGGCCTTGAATTGGCGATAGAGACAAGGTGAACTTTGAACCTTGATCTTGTCTTCATAGCCTGAATTGTGGGTTTGTAGGTAGGGGCCACCATGTCCGGCTCGTCGGATATAGTGTATGTATTCTTTGTGTGTGGTTGCGTGAGTGTGGAGGTCAGAAGGCAACTTTCCTACAGTCTTCAGAGACCTCAGTTCAGCAGCCCTGTGCTCAAGTGGAAACGCTTACCAGTGAAGCATCTTGCTAGCTTTCAAGGGCAGCTTGAACCACTGTTTGTCATGATTTGATGTCTTGAAGTTATTGCTGTTTTAATTTTTTATTGTTTATCAGTAACATAGAATATAAACAATTTAAACTTGTTTAGTTCTTTATTCTTGTATAGTCTTGTGTATTACAAGGCCCATATGCTAATTTGTAACTGAAATTCTTACAGCTTGTTACTAATTAGCATCTATGACTCAGTATCATTGAGATTCTCTTGTATTTCCCGGCCGGTGTGCTTTTGTTTTTTTAAGACTTCCTTACTATCTTCATCTGCATTAGTGGTCGTGGTCTATTCTGGTTCTGACTTCTGACAGTATAGATTAGTTTGCCTTTATTTGTTTGTTTATATAAATGATTTATAGGGCTATATTTTTATATCTTTTTTCCCCCATTTTGATTTTAGAGATAGGGTTTCTACTTCTATGTATACTAAAAGTACTAAAATAAATGATGGTGTGGTTTATGTATAAATGAGTGCAAAATAACAAGGAGCAGTATTTTTTTTTTCCTCAAGTTTATTAAAATACAAAAGTCTCCATTTCCGCCCCTCCTCCCAACACCCTCCCACTCCCCCCACTCCCTCCCCTCCTCCCTCTCCATCCCCAGTAGCAGTCAGGGTCTCCCGCCCTGCGGGCAGTCCAAGCTCCTCCCCCCTCCCTCCAGGTCCAGGAAGGTGAGCATCCAAACAGACTGGATCCCAAAAAACCAGTATATGCAGAGGAAACAAGTCCCAGTGTCATTGTCGATGGCTTTTCAGAAAGACTCCGGGCCAGCCACATTCAGAGAATTTGACCTCAATCAGAGAATCTGGCTGGATTACGTGCTCACTCAATCCCAGACAACTGGCCTTGGTGAACTCTCATTAGATCAGTCCCCTTGTATCAGTGGGTGATCGTACCCCTCGCTGACCCGATCTCCTTCCTCATGTTCTTCCTCCTTCTGCTCCTCGTTTGGACCTTGGGGGACTCCGTCCGGTGCTCCAATGTGGGTCTCCGTCTGTATCTCCATCCATCGTCGGATGAAGGTTCTCTCTGATCTTGCCTTCCTTGCTCTCGTTCTCTTTCCTTCTGCTTCTCGTTTGGACCTAGGGAGTTAAGTCCAGTGTTCCAATGTGGGTCTCCGTCTCAAGGAGCAGTATTTTAGAAGTGTAGAAAGGCAGCCTGTGGCAGTGGTGGCGCATGCCTTTAGACCCACTTGAGACTCGGGGGGCATAGGTAGGCTCTCTCTTGAGTTGGAAGCTAGCCTGAGCTACAGATGGAGTCCTAGGACATCAGGGGCTACACAGAGAAACACTGTCTTGGAAAAAGAACAAAGAAGCAGCAAAAAGGCAACATTAGCAGGACTGAATACATGCCTTTATTTCTTCCAGACCAGAGAACTGGTGTTAAATTATATAAAGATTAAAAAATTCAAGTTTTGGGCTGGTGAGATGGCTCAGTGGTTCAGAGCACTGACTGCTCCTCCAGAGGACCCGGGTTCAATTCCCAGCACCCACATGGCAGCTCACAACTGTCTGTAGCTCCAGTTCAAGAGAATCTGACATCATTATACCAATGCGCATGAAATAAAGTTAAATAAAGTCTTTTAAAAAAAATTCAAGTTTTGCAACCTAAAAATATTTACTTAATAAAGCTATATTAATTCAGTAAACTATACAAAGAAGGTAAGGGGACACACGGAATTGCATGCTAGCCAGTTCAGCTCCTCGAGCGGGAATTCCTAGCATGACCTCATCATCTGTGAGGAAGGACGCAGCAGTCTGTGTTTAGATAGACACCTTCATCTCCAGCTTGAGCTGTTCTCCACGTCTCGATGGTTGTCTTCCGCACAGGTGCATGCCTAGCTGTCTGTGTCTCAGACCGTACATTTACCTTCCTCGTCCACCAGCTGTTGGAGGTGGGCAGGGGCCATGACGTTGCCTGGTGCAGCTTATTCTATGTGGTTCTTGGTGGCCTTCTTTCATCAGACCTGGAATCAGATGAGCTCCCGTAGCCTCTTTTTTATTTTTTTATATCTTGCTGAAGCAGAGTTTGGGGGGGGGGGAAATAAAGGAAAAAAGAAAAAGAACAGCAAACTCTGCTATTCCCTAGAAGATCTGTTATGAAACAGTGAAGATGTAAACCATCTTCCCGCTGGTTCCCCATTCCAAGAGACTGAGTTTTTCTACCTTTCTGAGACAGAGTATCACTGTGTATCCTTGCCTGGCCTGAAACTCACAATGTAGTCTAGGCTGACTTTGAACTCACAGATCCCCCTGCCATTGCTTTTCAACTGCTGGAAATAAAGGCTGTGCCATATTACCTGGCGAGTTTCACTTTAAACATGCACATACATGTAAATATTAATTATTGGGTATGAATATGAGTGTATGGTCATTAGGGTGCCCAGTATGTATGTGAAGCTCAGAGGACAACCTCAGGAGTTCACTTTCTGCTGTGGGTTTAGGGATCAAGCTGTGACCATGAGACCCATGAAGCTGTCTCGCCAGCATGAGAGACAAAGTTTCTCTTTGTAGTCTAGATTTGCCCCAAATTCTCTATGTATTCCAGACTGGCCTCAAACTCTAGATTTTCCTCTTTTGGTCTTTCAAGTACTAGAATTCCAGGCACATGCCTCCATGCTCAGTCTTACTTTGCTTTTGTTTTGCCTTTCTAGTTTCTAGTCTTGGTGATGGAAGAATCTTTTATTTAATATTTATTTTTAGGTTGCAGTTTCATCATTGTCTGCAGTAATCAAGTTTTTAGAACTCTTGTCAGATGATTCAAATTTTGGACAGTTTGAACTGACTACTTTTGACTTCAACCAATACATGAAGTTGGACATGGCAGCAGTTAGAGCCCTCAACCTTTTCCAGGTAAAATAGACAACATGGGTTAAAAATATTGAATAATTTAGCTGGGCGATGTGGCACAGGTCTTTAATCCCAGCACTCGGGAGGCAGAGGCAGGCTGTGAATTCTGTGAATTTGAGGTCAACCTGGTCTACATAGCGAGTTCCAGCACAGCCAGAGATACACAGAGAAATCCTGTCTTGGGGAAGAAGAAAACCAAGAAACTGAGTATTTTTTTTTTTAAAAAGTTCTCTTTCACAAATAATGATCTATGTAAGGAATTTGTATTCTGTAACATTATTGTAGTTAAACTAGATAGTTTTAAAAAAGGAATTATTTATTTATACAGTGTTCTGCAGGCCAGAAGAGGGCACCAGATCCCATTACAGATGGTTATGAGCCACCATGTGGGTGCTGGGAATTGAACTCAGGACTTCTGGTAGAGTGGCCAGTGCTTTTAACCTCTGAGCCATCTCTCCAGCCCCCATAAGTTGTTTTTAACTATTGTATTTTATTTTGCTAGTCTCAGACAGTGTGTGTAGACTGTCCTGGTCATTTGGGTGACTTTGTTAATGCAGGGCTTTACAGTTCTGAGTTCATTTAGACACTGCAGTCACTGTGAGTCAGCTGAGAGTAATGCAGATGCACGGGTTTCACCTTAGGGGAACTAATTGTGGGCAGTTCCCAGTTTATCCTTGGAGAGCAGTGCTCACTATTCCAGTTCTGTTTCATGGCGGGATAAAGTCTTTGCTGATGGTTTTTCTTTCGTGTGTTACTAGGGTTCTGTTGAAGATACCACTGGCTCTCAGTCTCTGGCTGCATTACTGAATAAATGCAAAACTGCTCAAGGACAAAGATTGGTTAACCAGTGGATTAAACAGCCTCTCATGGACAAGAACAGAATAGAAGAGAGGTACAGCATTTAGTGTGTGCTTCTCCTGCCTTTGTGCAATTCACTGTTAACCCTGTATGATAATGCCACATATTCTGATAGACAGTTTACACTCAGTTTATTTCTTGTTTTGTTGTGTTGTGGGTCCTGAACTGACCTTGAACTCATTTTTAGTTGAGGATGAATTTTAACTTTTAAAAACATTTTAATTATATGTAGCGTGTGTGTGTGTGTGTGTGTGTTTGAGGGGTGCTTACAGGGTGTGGAGCATACATCTGTAGAGTTCATTCTCTCCTTCCACCTTAATGTAGATTCCAGGATTCTAACTCAGATATAGTCAGGTTTCTCAGTGAGGGTTGTCATCCCAGCCATCCTGGCCCCCGTCTCCCAGGCACTGGTGTGGGTGGCGCCACCCCTAGCTATGTGGTGCTGAAGGTGGAAGCTGAACTGGAAACTTAATCCAGGGTCTTGTACTTAGCTCTATCCCTAGCCCAGCTAACCTTTCTTCGTGTTTTAAAAGTTATTTTTACTTATTATTTGTGGGAGGAGCACAAGTGGAGGGCAGAGGACAACTTTCTGAGGTTCTTGTTAGGTCTAGGCTGTGTGCGCCACGAGGAAGGTGAGAGATACCACTTAAGGCTCCGGAGACCCTAATGATTCACTCCCGGAGCGGTCACTGATGGAGCAGGGCGGCAGGACAAGAACTCCGGAGCCTTGTTCTCCCGGCAGCCCCAAGCAGGTGCAGAGGTGGGGTTTATGAGCATAACAGTCACAAACAATTGTTAACAGTTACAATTTTCACCGATCAGAAGTTAATGACTGGGGATTTTCCTTATGTTTCCCATTGCTGTCAACTGACATACAGTGCAAGCCTTTCAGTCTGAGCAGCCTTCTGTTAGGGACAGCCATGATGTTTCTGAAAGACTAAGGACTGTTTCTGTTTTTTGGGGAGGAGGTTGATCAGCCTTTGGGAAGTTTTAGCTCTCCTTCCTACAGCTGGGGAACTTGAACTTGATGTCACCCCATAGATAAAATAGAATCTGAAGTCAGAACAGTAGTACTTAGGCCAAGGTACTTGCCTGCTTTCTTCATCCTGAGGATTGACCTCAGGTCCTCTTTCTGGCTGAGCCTTCCACTGCCACAGCAACTTTTCTTTAAAAGATCAGCCTTGCTGCGTTTAGAGTTATCTCGTTTATGGGTCTGAATGTTTTGTCTGTGTACCACATGTGTGCCTGGTGCCTGTGGAGGTCAGAAGAGGGCGTCAGATCCTCTGGGACTGGAGTTACAGATGGTTTTGAGCTGCCATGTGGGTGCTGGGAATCCACCTGAGTTTTCTTTAAGAGCAGCCAAGTGCTTTTAACTGTTGATCTGACTCTCTAGCCTTTACTGGCTTAAAAGAAATGATAGAATACTGTTGATTTTTGAGACACTGTGTAGGCCTAGCTGGACTGGAACTGGATATGTAGACCAGGCTGGCCTTGAACTCCTTAGAGCTTGGTTGTCTTACCTCTTCCTCCAGAGAGCTGACGTCAAATGTGTGCCCTATCATAACCAACCTTGGTATTTTTTTTTCTCTTCTGTTTAGCCCTGACTGTCCTGGAACTATGTAGACAAGGCTGATCTCAAACTTAGAGAGATCTGCCTGCCTTTTGCCTCCCTAGTGCTGGGTTAAAAGCATGGGTCACCTACCACCTGGTGATGGCTCTACTTCTTAATAAGCTTATTTGACATAAACCATCAGCTTGTGCAAGACCTCCTGGTCCCTACTCTCCTAATTTTTTCCTATATTTTCATCACTGATGCTCCTCCACGGGACCCTGTCGCTGATCCAGGTTCTATCTGAGTGTATGCACATCATGTATGTGTGAGCTCCTGAGGCCATCAGAAGAGGGGTGTCGGATCCCGAACCAGGTTATACACAGTTGGACTCCCGAAATAACCACACAGAAACTGTATTAATTAAACCACTGCTTGGCCCATTAGCTCTGGTTTCTTATTGGCTAACTCTTACATGTTAATTTTACCCATTACCACGTGGCTGTGTATTACCACGTGGCTGTGGCTTCCTGGCAAGGTTCTGTCCATTGTCTGTCTCTGGCTGGGCTACATGGCTTCTCTTTGACTCCACCTCCTTTCTCCCAGCATTCAGTTTAGTTTTCCCCACCTAGTTCTGCTCTACCCTATCATAGGCCCAAAACAACTTCTTTATTAACCAGTGGTATTCGCAGCATACAGAGGGAAATCCCACATAGTGAGCTGGAACATAGGTACTAGGAATCAAAACTGCTTTCTCTGGAAGAGTAGCCAGTGCTCTTGGCCACTCTGTCATTTCTCCAGATCCCAAGAAACCATATGTTGAGTTGGTGAAAGGCTCAAGTGGTTGCTTCCAAGTCTGGTGACCTAGTTCATCCGAGGGAGAAAACTGACTCTTGAACTTTGTCCTTTGACCTCCATGTGTGTGCTGTACATGTATAAGTGCACACACAGAGAGATAAGTGTAATAATTAAAAAAAACATGTTTTATGATTAATTTCCAAAGAGTTCTGTTGGAATTTTAGGGATTAACTAACCCTAAAAATTATCATGCATTCCAGTTAAATTGTGATTTAATGTAATATCTAATTTTGTGCAGCTGAGAGATTGAATTCAATGTGACTGATAGGTATACTCTGTTAATGCCAGTGGTAGCTTTGATATGTCTAAATTTGTGATTTTTAAAGTGACATTGTCAAGGAGACAGAAGTCTCTCCCGTTTTTACTGTTATCTAGAATTGTAAACTGACACTGTAATTACTTCTGAAGTGGTTTACTGAACAGGCTTCTGAAACTAGCAATTCATTCTGGGCCAGACTGAGGGAGCTTTGCAAGTGCTGTGTGCTAGTGCATTGGTTTTGTTTTGAGGCAGGGTGTCATATAACTCACTTTGTTAGGCAGGGATAGCCTTTACCTTCTAGGCGTTTTGAGATGACTTACTGTGCCTCTCTTAGGTTCGTTTTGTAGACATTCTCTCGCCTCATCTTCTCTTCTCCGTCCCCATTCTCTCTCACTCTTTTTCTCTCCTCTCCTGTCCATTCCCCCACCCCCAACAGGTTTATTATTATTATTATTATTATTGTGTGTGTATAGCCCTGGCTGTCCTGGAACTCACACATAGACCAGGATGGCCTTGAACTCACAGAGATCTACCTGACTCTACCTCCACAGTGCTGGGATTAAAGGCGTGTGCCACACCACCCAGCTTTCTTCATTTTTCAAAGCTACTTTTCTTTTTTTCCTTTTTTAAGTTAGCCACAGTGAGACCCATATGTAGTGCTAGTGTGTTGGTTTTTGCCTCCCTCCCTCCATCCCTCCCTTCCTTTCTCTCTCTTTCTTTTCTCTCTCTCTCTTCTTAAAATTATTTTAACTTTATTTTATGTGCATTGGTGTGAGGGTGTTAGGTCCCCTGGAACTGAAGTTACAGACAGCTGTGAGCTGCCATGTGGGTGCTGGGAATTGAACCCGAGTCCTGGAAAAATAGCCAATGCTCTTAACTTCTGATAACCACTGAACCATCTGTCCAGCCCCATGGCTTTATATAGATATATCTATATCTATATAAATAATATCTATTATATATAAAATATATATAAATATATATATAAACAATATATATTATATATATATAAATAATATCTATTATATATCTTTATATATATTTAAAATACATATATATGTTTTTTTTTTTTAATGGATGTGTGTGTATTTGGCATACTCCTGGAAGTCAGAGGACAACTTGGCATCGGTTCTCTCCATGCGGATCCCCTGGTGTTTGAACTCAGGAACTCAGGCTTGGTGGCAAGTGCCTACCTATTGAGCCGTCTTATCTTTTACTCTAATATTTTTTTCCAGATTAGATTTAGTGGAAGCTTTTGTAGAAGATTCAGAACTGAGGCAGACTTTACAGGAGGATTTACTTCGTCGATTTCCAGATCTTAACCGACTTGCCAAGAAATTTCAGAGACAAGCAGCGAACTTACAAGACTGTTACCGAATATATCAGGGTGTGAACCAGCTCCCCAGTGTCCTGCAGGCTCTGAAGAAATACCAGGGTAATGACAACTTTATTTTTCTTAACGCTTGCTTTTTTTTTTTTATTTATTTTACTTTATGTGCATTGGTGTTTCACCTGCATGTGTGTCTGTGTGAGGGTGTCAGGTCCTCTGGAACTGGGGCTACAACAGTTGTGAGCTGCCATGTGAATGCTGGGAATTGAACCTGGGTCCTCTGGAAGAGCAGTCAGTGCTCTTAAGTGCTGAGCTATCTCTCCAGCCACAACTCTTGTTTTATTTATTTAGTTTTTAAACTTTTCCTCAGCCCTGTTTTACTTCACTCTCGCATGCTGGGCAAATGTACTGTTTTTTATGAAAGGCTGGTCTAGAACCCCCTGATGATTAGTTTCTCATAGGTTTGTATTGAGCTGTATGTTATGGCAGAAGTCGGAAGTCTTCAGATAATTTGGACTGTCCGCTACTTAGCATTCTATGTGTGTATATTGCAATACTGGGGAGTTAGACATGACTTTGGCGCTTTCGAAATGAATGTTCACCGAGACTGGTGGCTCAGTTCTGTATCCCAGCTACTGTGTAGCTTAGGCAGGAGAATAATTAGCAACTACAAGACCTACCTAGGTCACAGAGTAAGTTCAAAATTAGCCTGGGCATTTCCGTGAGATTCCTGCAGCTAAACAAACAAATAAAGAGTCCAGGACTCAGGAAGAAGAGGCAGGCACATCTCTGTAAGTTTGAGACAAACCTGTCCTACATAGCAAATTCTGGCCAGCCGGGGCTGTGCTCGTAAAAAACAACCACCTAAATAAGCAGAAAGTAGGCAAGACATGGTGGTGCAAGCCTTTAAATCCAGCACTCAAGAGGTAGAGGCAGGTGGATTTCTGAGTTTGAGACCAGCCTGGACTAGTCACAGAAGAAGACCCTATCTCCAAGAAAAGGAATAAGAAATAGCTTGGGATGTGGTTCAGTGGTCAAACACTTGCCTAGCACACACAGTTTCTAGTACTTTGACCCAGTTAAAGAGCAATGTTATGTTACTGGGTTTATTATTATTAATGGGTTAGTCACACGGTAGCAGGCGGTTAAACAGTGCCGTTGCTGGACTCATAGGACAGTGTGTACAGTTGTAGCTGGCTGTAGTAGAAGAGAACAGCCCAGCAGGAACGTGAGATATCAGGGTGTATATCTTGCTCTTTGGAGCCACAGAGAGTCCTATGGGGGCTTTTAAGATGTTTTCTGGGGGCAAAAGGATATGGCTCAATTGGAAGAGTGCTTGCCTAGCTTGCACAAAACCTTGGGCTCAGTCCTCAGCAGTGCGGAAGGATAGGTGTGGAGGCACACTCCCAGAAGTAAGCAAAGGCCATCTTCAGCTGCTGAGAGTTTGAGCCTCGTCTGGGCTAGAATTCTTATCTCAAAGCCAAACTTATCAAACTTATCAAAAAGCTTAGTTTAGCCCCACAGCGGACTCTGAGAATTTTGCTCAGCAAGCTACTCTGAAATTCTACCACTTTGTATGTTTACGTTTGTGTGTTTATTATAGTTAGACTTTAGCAAGCATACTTGAGCCTTAACAAAAGGAACAGGCAAATTGGGCTCTGCCAGAACCTGTGTTCCTAGTTCTTCCGAATGCTAGGTTGGAGGACTAACATGGGTTTGAGACCAGCCTGACCATTCAGCAAAACCGTATCTCAACATCTAGCCAACAGGCTGACTTCAGACTTGGTAGAATTAACTCCCAGTGCATATGCCATGACAGGACAAAGGGTCTTGGTATTCTCACAATTGAGGTCAGAGTGAAGTTCTTAGCTAGGTGTGGTGGCGTAAGCTTATTAGCCGGTCCCTGAGAAGTAGAATCAGGAAGACCAGGAATTTTGTGTGGTCCTTGATAGTGAGTGAAGGGACCCGTGTACTTCGGGATGCTCCTCATTGAACCCTGGGTTAGGCGCAGACTGCGCCCAAATACAAAGAGATCCTTTTTAAGCAAGGCAGAGAGACAAGGTGACTGAGTCAGAATCCAGCAAATAGCTTTGCAAGTGTTAATATTAAGAGGAAAAGAGAGAGTGGGGCAGGGGTTCTGTGCTGGAATGAGCTGAGATGGGTTGGTAAGTTCTGATGGGGTATTTAAACTCGGGTAGTCAAATGGGGATCTTTGATTGGTGAATCTTGGTGATCCATCTTAGGAATGAGTCAGGCGTAAGAAAGGGACCAAATAAGGGGATAGACCTTGGTGACTAGCTTTAGGGAAAAAGGAGGGGGACGGGTAAGGCCTGTCCGCCATGCCCAGACCTGCTAGAACCCTTAATGTGAGTTCAAGGTCAGCGTAGACTGCACAGCATCCTGTCTCAAAAAAAAGTTACTAACATAAACAAATAGAATATTAGTGAGTAAGGTCACCTTACTTGACAAATGTGTGTGTGTGCATGTTGTGTGGTTTATGTATGTAAACGCAGTGTATGCACCCATGCATACATGTGGCAAGAGCAACATGTCAGGTGTTTCCTGTGCTCTCTGTCTTCCTGCCTGGGGACCTGCGCTACTGCTCAGTGAGGTGATAGGCAGGCACAGCATGCCTTACTCACTCTTTGTCTGGGTGCTGGCATTTGAGCTTAACTCCCATGAGTAAGAATATGAAGAAGAGAACAAGAGCCCTTGCCTGTAGCTTTTACCTTGAAATGAATGTAAGTTTCTTCAGCATCAATTTCAGTTTCTGTAGTGTTATTAAGTATCTAATATGTAAAGCATTTTAAGTTTCAACCAAACATCAACAACTCTGAGAACTATTAAAGCATACCCCTCGGTGGCTCAGTAGTGGAGGGTTTGTGTGCCTGACTGGGTTTGAGTCCCGGTATTATGAAGTAGATCTTTTAGTATTGTGGAAAAATTTGGTTCTTTTCCAGATATATTTAAATTCAGATTCATGATGACAGAATACACATTATATTTTATCTTACCTTTAGAAACTTAAAATAGTTCTTGGGACCAGGCAGTAGTGGCGTAAGCCTTTAATCCCAGCACTCAGGTAGATCTCTGAGTTCGAGGCTAGCCTGGTCTACAGAACGAGATCTGGGACAGGCTCCAAAGCCACAGAGAAACCCTGTCTCAAAAAACCAAAAAAAGAAAAAAGGAAAAAAAAAAGAGTTCTTGGGATGTTCCAGTTTCCATACTTTGATTAATTTCTCCTCTTTGTACCTCATTTTCCCCATTGCATAAATGAGTAGCATTTCGATTTCCATATTATATCATTTTGTCTGCTTTCAACTAGATCATCAAACAATATAAGGTGATTGACAGACATTAGGGATGCAATATGACTATGGAGATAGGCTCTCTAAATAATAAAGTCAGCTATTTTGGACTTTTTTTTTTAATGTGTCTCTCACCTTATAAAGTAAACAAATATCTTTTTGTTTTCTGACATCTCAGCCCATACTTTTTAAAACATTCAATTACCTAATTTATTTATTTTGGTCTTTTTGAGACAGGGTCTCATGTACCCTGGCTGGCTTGGAACTTCCTGTGTAGACCAGGCTGGCCTCAAACTCGCAGAGATGCCTGCCTCTGCCTCTTGAGTGCTGGGATAGAAGGCGTGCGCTGCTGTCCACCTCTGTGTGAACTAGCACTTTTAAATTTTCCCACTTGCTGTATTTTCTTTCTTTCTTTTTCTTTTTTTCTTATTTTGAGACAGGGTTTCTCTACGTATCCCTGGCCCTTTTGGAAATCAAGCTGTAGACCAGACTGACCTTGAACTCAGAGATCCATTTTCCTCTGCTTCCTGAGTAGTGCTGGTATTAAATGCCTGTGCCACCCCTGCTTGGCTACATTTGCCCTGTTTTCAAAAACAGATTCTAAGGCTGGGCGTGTGGTGCACACCTTTAGTTCCAGCACTTGGGAGGCAGGGGCAGGTGAATCTGAGTTTTGGGCCAGCCTGGTCTACAGAGTGAGTTCTAAGACAAACAAAACCCAGACTAACTAACTACAAAGTCTGTGTCTTTGATACCACTCTCTCTGTCTCTTCCTATTTGAGTCTCTGATAGCCTGCACTTCTTTTCTTCTTCTCTTCACCCATGTGCTTAATTCCATCCTAGAACACAGGACCAGACTGGCGTTTGCTGAGTTAGCTGTTTGCTGCTAAATCTAGCGAGCAGATGCAGCCTGAGCTGGTAGACTCTCTGCTGCCGTCTTGTTCTGTTGTGTTCCTGATTTCCTTGTTCTGTGGGTAATTCTATCTCCGTTAGTTTTGAAAAGTTCAGCACAGTTCCTTAGTTTCACAGAGAAAACCAAACAGACTAATTTGTAATAAGAGAGAATAAAACAAGTGTAATATTTTTAGAGCAAAGGTATGATTTTAAAGTATATTAGCATATATTATTTCTAGAAATTACATATAACTTGTCATCTTGTGATTCCAGTTTTGATTAATTCTAGGCTTAACTGTCAGTCTAGAAAAAAGCCTTGGAAGTAAAGTCTATTCCCAGACAGCAGGGGGCAGCAACGGTTTGGAAAGTAGATTTGTGGGATTAAAGTTTTCTCTGTAAGAAATAGGCACCTGCTGACTTATTTGGAGGTTCTAGTGGGATGATGCAGCTGCTCAACACCCTTGACAAAAGAACATCTCTCTCTTGGGGAAGGTGGCTGCGTAGCTTTAGTTGGGATCCCATGGAGCGTGAGGGAAGGAACGACACCTGTCTTCGTTACTGTCCTACCATGACCAGCTTTTATAAAGGAGAGCATTTAATCGGGGTTGACTCCCTTACAGTTCAGAGCTTTAATCCATTATCATCATGGTGGGGAGCATGATGGCTTACACTTACAGGTAGATGTGGTACTGGCTACATCTTGATCATAGGCAACAGGAGTGGACTAAGACACTTGGCAGTATCCTGAGCAAAGGAAGCCTCCAAGCCCGCCTCCACAGTGACACACTTCCTCCACAGGGCCACACCCACTCCACCAAAGCCACAGCTTCTAATAGTGCCGCTCCATATGAGATCATGGGGCAAGTCACAGTCAAACCACCACAGCACCTGCCCAGCCAGACCAGTTCTGTCAGCAGAGTGACCCCCACAGTCATCTCAGAAATGCTGGGTGTAATCTAAAGGAACAAATTTCCAGCAGGCTAAACAGCTCATCAGGTAGGTGTCCAGATTAGTTCATGCCCAATTTAGCTTCGATTTTTGTTTAAGATATTGCAACTATCTCAAAAAGTCTCATTTTGTGTGTGTTTTGCTTGCACATTTGTTACATATATGTGTGTCCGTATATGTACCGTGTTCGTGCCTGGTGCTCACTGAGGTTAGAAACAGGTGGTCAGATCCCTTGGAACTGGAGTCACAGTGGGTGCTGGGGATCGGACCCTGATCCTCTGGAAGAACGACCAGTGCTCCTGACCACTGACCCATCTCACCAGCCCCCTGCTTTTGCAATATTGATGGAGATGCATTGAATCTTTAGGTTGCTTAATGTACCATTTTCACAGTGTTCTGCCAGTCTACGAGCATGGGTGTCTTCAGTTCATCTCTCCACCTTGACACTTCACATTTCACTTCATTTAGGAAGCTTACAGTTCCCAACATGATCTCTGAAATCCACAATCCTTATGTGGTCACTGTAAGTGTCAAAGTTAATGGCCAGAGCTTGATGATTTCATGTTTCCTTGCTCGTGTCCTCTTAGCAGATGACTACCAAGTGTCTGCTTTGTGCTTACGGTGTCCCACAAGACTGCGTGACAGTGACAGCTGTGGACCTTTCTCTTGTGGAGAGTCCTTGAGAATGGAAGGGTAGAAGAGATAATAAGGAAATAAATAGGCGAGACTTTCAAATGCATAGTAAAATATGATAGAGAAAACTGCAGCCTAGGGAAATGCTAGGTGCAGCCAAAGGCATATGTATATATATATATATTTATTTTGGTGGTGGGGCAGCGGGTTTCAAGACAAGGTTTCTCTGTGTAACAGCCCTAGCTGTCCTGGAACTAGTTCTGTAGACCAGGCTGGCCTTGGACTCACAGAGATTCACCTGGGATTAGAGGTGTGCAGCATCACTGTCCGGCTTCTCTATTGGGACTGGAGAGACAGCTCAGCACTTAGGAGCACTGGCTGCTCCTCCAGGGTTCCTGGGTTTGATTCCAAGCACCTACTTGGTGGTTCATAGCCATCTGTAAGTTCAGTTCCAGGGCATCTGATGCCCTCTTCTGGCTTCCTGGGGTACCATGTAGAAAACCCATATACTTAATTAAGGTTTTAAACTTTGAAAAAAGGAATTGCTATTATATGTAGTGGCTGACAGCTGTAACCCCAACTTGATAAACTGAGGCAGGAAGGAGGAATGCCATGAATTCAGAGCAGCTGGGACAGAGTGAGCAAAAGAGATTTCTTTCTGACATCGGACTTGGATGATGAAACAGAGCCAATTTCTAAGATGTGAGAGGCTGGGGAACCACTGTATTGGCCAGGGAAGCATTTAAGGCTAACAGGGTTAGATGTGTGTAAGCAGTGAACTAAGAGACGTGGTTAGTTACTAGAAAATGACCAAAAATGGTAGGAGTCTAGCGTGGTTCTTTTCTTAAAATTAAAACAAAAGGCACTTACTTTTTCTTTTCTTTTTCTTTTTCCTTTATTATTATTATTATTTTTGATTTTATTCTTGTTTTTTTTCTTTTTTCTTTTAAAAAAGTATTTATTTATTTATTTATTATGTATACAATATTCTGTCTGTGTGTATGACTACAGGCCAGAAGAGGGCACCAGACCCCATTACAGATGGTTGTGAGCCACCATGTGGTTGCTGGGAATTGAACTCAGGACCTTTGGAAGAGCAGGCAATGCTCTTAACCTCTGAGCCATCTCTCCAGTCCCTTATTCTTGTTTTTTTAAGATATGGTTTCTCTGGTGGCTGGCCTGAACTCTGTAGACTGGGCTGGCCTTGAATTCACAGAGGTTTACCTGCCTCTACCTCTTGAGTATTGAGATTAAAGGCGTGTGCCACCCTACCTGATGGCAGAATGTTTGTTTTTTCTAGAGTCCAGTTTCAGTAAGTTTCAGATTTGCACTGAGGGTCAGAATCCCGCCCCCGTGTTTGTTGTGAGGCTTTCTTTTCTTTCAGGCGTTGACAGACCTTGTGTACCCTTGGTCTGCACATCTTAACACAGCTGAAAGCAAAGTGGGCATTAAACTAATGCTCGGGATCTTTGTTGCTAAGGTTCGTTCTTGGTGGGAGTAGGTTTTGTTTTTTTGAGACAGGCTCTCATAGTATAGTCTAGGCATCCTCAAAACTTGTGATTCTCCCACCCCGGTCTTCAAAGTGCTGGGTTGCAGGGTCACACCACTGTATCCCATTGAAAACATTAATGAAGTAGGGGAAGAAAATCATTGTATGATCCAGTATCACTGTTTTGTGTGACTTCCATTCATTCTTTTACCAGTAATTTCTAAGCCAAGGGGATAAAGAGCCAGGCATTGTAACACAACAGACACTATGTAGGCAAAGTGTTGTTTACAGTCTGTCTAAATGTTTCACACATATGTACTGTTTTCTCAGTGTGTCAGAGGCTGTTGTGATTAATAATGAAACATGACTCCATGATAGCTTTTCATAATTCTCGTTCAAGAGCTACTGAAATTGAAATGTATTACTTCAGTAATAAATTCAGTGTGCCAGCGATCACTTGCAGAATTCCTGTTAAGAATTTATTGGCAATGAGGAGAAAAAAAATTCTTTGTGTCCCAAGTAGTAATTGTAGATAGGGTTTTCCTGCCCTGGCCACCTGCTCCCAGATAGCTGACCCAGAGGCTTAGTATTATTTATAAATAGCTCAGGCTTGTTACTAGCTCTTACACTTAAATTAACCCATATTTCTTACCTGTACTTTGCCAGGTTGTTCATGGCTTGTTACCTCTTTTTCTGTATGTCCTGCTTCCTTGGTGGTTGGGTTCCGTCTTTTTTGATCCACCCTTCTTCATTCCATCCTTCTGAGTTTGGCTTTCCCGCTAAACTGTTCAGCTATTATCCTGTCCAGCTATTGGCTAGTCAGCTTGTTTATTATACCAATCATAGTGACATATTCACGCAGTATACAGAAGGATTACTCCACACCCACCTACTCCTAGTGGTCGTGTACAGTAACTGTTCAGTGTGGAGCACTGCCTGGGTGCTGTTTCACATACCTGTCCTCTGGCAGGTCGTCATTGTACCAACAAGGAGAGAGGGCTTAGGACACCAAGTTGCAGATGAGAAAGCCGAAGGGCAAAATGCTTGGGGCTGGCATCCAGCTCTGAGTCTGCGTACTCTGTTGATTCTGTTCCCCTCCTCACTTAATTCCCCAGCATGACTCTTCCACATCCAAGTTCAGTAAATACTTGACTTGATTTAGCCTCTGTTAACTGGAACACCATGTTGTTAATGGAAATTAGAAATGTAAATTAGAGGTCTTATTTTAATGGCTTTGACTTTGTCTTATTAGATCTGCAAGAAACAGTGTTCATTTAGTCGTAATTAATGTTTCTGCATCACTTATGAAGGAGATGACAGACACGCAGGAAGGCAGTGCATTCGTAGGAGGCGTTGGCGCTGCCGCAGTATTTCCGTGTCTGTAGAATGAATTCAGTGTTCTTCTTGATTAAAACATAAAAGTAGAATTATGTTTGGAGACCTGCACAGTCTGTGCTTTGTGGTTCAAATGGTGTTCATTATTTTAGTTTTGTTGTGAGCTGTTGCCTTTATTTTTGTTTTTCTTTGTTTTAGGAAGACACCAGGCATTGTTGTCGGCAGTTTTTGTGACTCCTCTTACTGATCTTCGTTCTGATTTTTCAAAATTTCAAGAAATGATAGAAACAACTTTGGATATGGATCAGGTATGCGGTTTACATTTAATCCCACAGCAAAATATTTTTGGAAAAGAAAATAAGCATAAAGAAAGCCAAAAAGAGCACATAAGAAAAAATGAGAAAAATGTCTAATTTCTCGAGGGTTTGTTTTTTTTTTTTTTTTTGCTTTTAAGTGTGGCACCTGTGGAAGCCAGTCGACGTAAATTTAAATGGCAGACAAGGAAGAAGTGGATTCGATAGGCAGTCCTGAGGCTCAAATCCAAGGCCTTGAATGTGGCGGGCAAGTGTCTTATCCCTGTGCTCCATCCAGCCCAGTCCAGTAATCACCTCAGTGAAGAGAAAGGCTGCGGCAGTGGTTGTTGAGTGTGTGTACTGGAACAGGGGTCGAGTGTGTGTGGGTGGGCACAGGGGTGACTCAGTGTCCTCTGCCTCGGCTCAGAGTGCAGGATTAAAGGGTGCACCCCTGAAAGAAGTCAGTGTCCTAAGTGACACCTATTGTTCTTTTAAAAAGAATATGATGATGGAATGTCCCGCGGCAGCTTGCAGAGCAGCTGCAAGTGGAAGTACCATGGGGGGGGGGATTAAGGGTCCCCGGGCGAGCGGCAGAGTCAAGGGGCTGGATGCGGTGAACGGCACAGTAAATGGGCATAAGGCTATACATAAAGCTAGACATTTATTACTTAAAAAAGGGAGATATAGACAAACATAAAACAAAGACACACAAGTGCACGCACCCACTTGTGAGAGAGAGAGAGAGAGAGAGAGAGAGAGAGAGAGAGAGAGAGAGAGAGAGAGGAAGATGGTGGCGAGGGAAGGGTCCAAAACTGGCTGGGATGGGCGTGGTTAGTTCTTAAAGTGTCCCAATGGAATAACATTCCCGGATCCTTTTTATAATAAAAAGTAGAAGGTTAGACATTACAGGTTGAAGGAATTGGGGCGGCAAATTCTCAAGACTGCTTCCGGCTGATTTGTGGGCATCGTCTTTGGGGGGTGTGTGGGGGTGAGGGAGATCCGAGAGAAGCTGGGTGTTGGTCACATTTTGGCATAGCTGGTCTCTGCTCCTGACAGGACAGGTGTCTGTGGCATGGAAATATCTGGTGTCTCTTGTACCTGGTTAGGGTGTTGGCAGAACAGAGGACAAAATTAAATTGAGGAAAAAATTTTAGGACCAGGGAATTGAGAGGTTTGTATCTGACCTGTTTATGATGGGTTTTTTAATTTGGCTCCCTGGAACTTATAAGAAAAACAGAAGTTTTAGACATATACATTGTATTAAGAACTCCTTGGATTTATAAAAAAAGAAATTATAATGAAAAGTATTTTTATTTGGTGAGACAACCTGGCAAAACCTCTCAGCTATCAGACTGTCAGAGATCTTTGAGAAGGATAAGATTTTACTTGAGTTACTGATTAAAAAATGACAGAGAACTTACTTGGTTGGCACCTAGAGCTACTCTTTGGTCCTCCCTGGTCGCTGAAGGTTGCATTTGACCTTTGTTGTTTAATGTAGAGCCTGTCAGGCTTTTGAAGACTCTGTGGACCAAGAAATCTTTAGGAAGACAGGTCTACCTTACCTGCGCAGCTAGACTGTCGATTCCAGTGATTATGTCCACATTTGGAGGTCTCCAGTTTAGGTGATAGGCAGTTTTTGCCCATTGGTCAGCGCTTGGCAGTCGAAGCAAACTGCAGATGGATGCTGGTCAGTGACGTGACCGTCTGTCTTTTGTCTTCTTGGAGGAAACAGAGTGCTTGCTAGGAGCCAACCTGTCTCTTTTGGTTATGAAAAGTTTTTTAAATAATTAAACAATTAATATCGCATTTCCCAGATCTCTGAGCAGTTGAGGGCTGATTATTAGGTGTAGCTGTAGTATAGAATCTATCTGGAAGATTGGGTTTGAGTTTGACTGTATTGACTCTTAATAAATAAGATCCACATTTGTAAAAAGACAGACAGAAAGAAAAAAAACTGTTTGTAACATTAAGATTAAAAGTACATACCAGTTTATGATTTTGTAGTCTGAAACAAGATGAAATGAACAATCATTATACATAGAGAACAGGAATTAGGCAAAGTGTATGTTTCTGATGGGCCCTATCAGAAAGCACGTCACTATGCAAAACATCTGTAATTACAGCTAAGGAGAGATTTCAGTGAACACTGAGGAGGGGGAGGGGAAAGCGGGACATACATAACAGTGGGAGGGCCTGGTTGCGTGATCTGGCTCTCAGTGAATCTAGCGATAAAGTCACCTGACCCCAATGAACATGGCGGCGGCCATGTGTTGCAAGGGAAAAGTTACAGTTTGTTGTTGAGCTGCCATGCCGAACCATAAGCCACAGAGGGGAGCAAAAGTCTGGAACCGAAAAAAAAACTGCACCAGGTCATGGCTGGGATGGAAAAACCTGCGACTGTCTGCCACGGACGATTGTTATCCAGAGTCTGAATCGTGAAAACCCCAAGACCACGTGAATGAGCGTCCTCAAGTCACGAGTGGGGAGCTATGGGCCTAGCTGGATAAAACCAGAGGCCGGGGCCGCTCCTGGAGCGGCGGTATGACGAGAGGAGAGAAAAAGTAAAGAAAAGAAGTGAAAATGAAAAAAGGTAGAGAAACTGAGGACCCGGTCCCCAGACGAATGTCGAATGCACAGCACGGGAATGCAGTGCTAACGCAAGCGGACCAACCCCCGGGGTCGTCCAAACACGATTTCTGTAGCAGAACGAGGAGCGGCTTCACTAACAGGTGGGTCAGTGTTGAGACCTCGGTTCCGATTCAGTCCTGGAAGTTGGAGCTCAGAATCCCGGAGGATATGTGAAGCCGGGACTGGTCCTTGGTGGGTGAATCTCTTGAGTCCGCGGCACCAAAATATTGTTCTTTTAAAAAGAATATGATGATGGAATGTCCCGGGCAGCTTGCAGAGCAGCTGGAAGTGGAAGTGCTATGCGGGGCGGGGGTGGGGGGGGGGGGTCAGGGTTCCCGGGCGAGCGGCAGAGTAAATGGACATAAGGCTATACATAAAGCTAGACATTTATTACTTAAAAAGGGAGATATAGACAAACATAAAACAAAGACACACGTGCACGCGCACACACACACACACACACACACACACACACACACACGCGCGCGCGCGCGCGCGTGTGAGCGTGAGAGAGAGAAAGAGGAAGATGGCGGCGAGGGGAGGGTCCAAAACTGGCTGGGATGGGCGTGGTTAGTTCTTAAAGTGTCCCAATGGAATAACAACCCCGAATGTTCAATGAATTATATTTTAGTTCTAACATAGAAGGGATTTTAGTTGCTGGAGAAGTTGGCCATGGTGTTTGAGTTTAGGCGCAGTGTGGACTATAAAGTAAGATTGTCTCAGAAAATAAAAGTTAGGGGTAAACGAAAACGTTTCTGTTTTTCCTGTAGAGAAGTTGTTTTTGGGAGGTGAGGTTAGTTTGCTTAAAATGTGCATAAGTGGTTTTTATTTTATTTTATTTTTAAGACTTATTATGTGTGTGTGTTTGCCAGCATGCATGTCTACACTGTATGTTCTGGCCCCCACAGAAGCCAGAGAGGTCATCTGATTGCCTGGAACTAGATGTAGATGATTGTGAGTTGCCACGCGGTGCTGGGAATCGAGCCTGGATCCTCTGCAAGAGCATCAGGTGCTCTTAACTACTGATGATCTCTCCAGCCCTTCTTTGGGTGTTTGGAGACAGAATCTTATGTCCCTCTGGCCGAGGCTGGTCTCCAACTCACGGCAGTCCTCCTGGCCTCCCGTTTTTAGTGCTGGGACTACAGGCATGCAACGCACTATCCATCTTGAGACTTTTCTAAACTTAAAAATAAAAACCTCAGAAACAAAAAAAACCTGGGTGGTGCTGACACACGTCTTTAATCCCAGCACTGGGGAGGGAGAGGCAGGTGGATCTCTGTGAGTTCAAGGCCAGCCTGATGTACAGAGTGAGTTCCAGAACAGGCTCCAAAGCTATAGTACCCCCCCCCCCAAAGACCTAAGCTAAATTTCCAATTAATTGACCATGCAAGAAATATGTACTCAAATTATTGATAGCCAGGTAATTCAGGTTGGATTTGGTTGGCTAAATTGTTAGTCTATGGTTCTTAATACTTGTAAATTTATTTGAGTTAGTAATTTGCCCTATGTGATCTTGATTTATTTTGGTCGTATTAAGTTATGTATGTTATTTGTATTTATGTGGGTATGCAGGTGTGAGAGCATATTCTAAAAAGAGTAAAATAGCAATTATAGTTTAAAAAGGCTAAGATAGGATAGATTTTAATTAGAATTGCTAGATCCAGTGAGATCTTAGGATTTTAATTTAATCAAAGCCAGTTTCCTTTTTGGCCCTAAAATAGTTCCCAGGAGCTGGTGAGCCAGCATCCTGAGCCCTGCCATGCGCCATGATGGGGCTGTTTGAAGCAGTGGTTGTGTGGGGTAATGGTGATGATTGTCTGAGCTAAGCACAGTTGCTTACAGTGTTGGCTTCCTCCAGAGCGGGAGGACTGTTGTGCCCTGCACTGTGACTGGAGGCTCTCACGGTTTGCACTTGGGAGCTTACCTCGTGTCCATGCCCCGCCTCTAACCTTATCCCAGGTTATAAGGCAAATTCAGGCTTTCACCGTTAGTTAACACAGATATTTGTAATGATTTTAGGCATTTAAATTACAGTTTTAGAACCACTTTGAGAAATCCTCTAGGGACTCTTCAACTTTCCTATCTAATCTTTGAAAGCCTCACTATTTTCCCACTGTGCTCTTAGGAGTTCATGTGATGGAGCCTTCATTTACTCAGTGTGCTGTGTGCCCCTCTCCCCTCCAGCTCTCTGTTTCTGTGGCTGCTTTCCATAAGTCCTCTGTTTTTCCTACTTTTAAAATTAATGTAGATCAAAATTATCCTAAGCCAAGATTCCAAGAAGGCGTTGATTTTTCACAGAACTAAACACTTTTCCTTTATTAGTGTTTTAGTGAATTATATCAATTCTTTTAAGATTTTTTTTTGACGATTTTGTCCATGTATACAATTTATCTTAAACATAATCCAACCCAAGTCCACTTGCGCTGGCCCTCCACTGTCATGCCTTCCTTTTTTCAATAATGACTGTCTTGTTAGTCCTGCCTGCATGCTCGTGAGTGTGGCGCCATCCAGTGGCCACCTTCCAACGGCCACACTCCAGAGACAAATGACCTTCCCTTCCTTCCCCAGTAGCTGTGACTGTCAGTAGTGCTTCATCATGCACCCCTTGTATCCGTGCTGGAATGTCTACTGGCTTGACCTTATTATTTAGCTAATTATACATTACATATGGTGTGTGTGTGTGCATGCACGTGTAGAGATCAGAGGACAGTTTGAGGGAATTAGTTTTCATATGTGTCCTGCAGCTGAAACTCAGGGTGTCAGACTTGGCAACAAGCACTTTTACTTTCTGAGCTGTCTTTCTGACCCCAGTGGTTATTTTTAAAGATGCTGCTGTACTTGTTGAAGATATGTTCTCTGATTAAATGTTCATGCCTCCCCCAGCATTTCCCTCTCCTTGGAGTTCAGCTGTTTGGAGAACTTAAGACTTAAAGACAATTCTTTTGAGTTGTCTTTCTCTTTCATTATTTTCAAACATTACTGATTTTGTACCCTCTTATTATTATTGTTGTTTTTATGTTGAGTGTATTGTGTGTGCAGGTGTCCAGGACAGTCAGAAGAGGACACGGATCCCTTGGAGCTAGAGTTACAGGTGGAAACTCTGGAAGACAGCGAGTACTCTTAGCCACTGAGCCATTTCTCCAGTCCCCTTTCATTTGTGTGATGGGGGAGTGGGCATGGCGTGTCTGGAGGTTTATTAAGTGTTTGACATTTTACTTCCCTTCAATGTTTCTCTTTAACTGAATGCATTCCACAGGATTAAGAAGGAATGATTTACTCAGTTTGGTTTATTTCCATTATCAGTTATTTAGAAGAATGTTGATCTGTGCTTGATCTGTGCCAGTTTTCAAAAGTTCTTTACCCACTCAAGATCGATCATGTTTTCTAGCTTTGGGGAAAGTAATGTGCATTTCTCTCCCCACCCCCTATTTTTTGGTTTTTGGTTTTTCAAGACAGGGTTTCTCTGTAGCTTTGGAGCCTGTCCTGGAACTAGCTCTTGTAGACCAGACCAGGCTGGCCTTGAACTCACAGAGATCCGCCTACCTCTGCCTGGGATTAAAGGTGTGCGCTGCCACCACCCAACAACAAGAGTGTTCCAGTTCAGTTTAGCTTCCTACCATCTCAAGTAGTAGCTGCTTTCTCACCGTTGCCCTGAATGTCTTAATATTTAATTTTCCTTATCTGAAGTTAATTACAGTGTGTGTTTGGTGTTGGGGAGGTGCATTATAGATGCTCTGTGGCACACTCTGCCCGCGGTGGTGCCTGTAGCCTTCTCCTAGGTCTTGGATCTTAGGCTGTACACTGTTTCCTGTTGAATCTCTGTACGTGTGTGTTCGCGTGTGTATGTGTGTATGCATATGTGGGTACATGGTTGTCCTGTTGACTTTTTCTTCATGCATTTCATGAGTATAGATGATAAATTTGTATTTAGCTGGATTGTGTATGAATTGTATATATCTTCCCTGATTTCCTTGATGTCACCCACCCCGAGTTGCCTACCTGAGCTCCTGAGAGTGACTAAAGGCATGTACCACCACGCCCATCCCCAGAGAAGCTTTCAAGCTTTCCTCTCAGCCTGGGGCGTCCAGATTTATTCGGGTGAAGATTTAGCTGTCACTGAAAATAAGAACAGTGCAGCAGTGAGTACAGGCGGCTTAAACAGTGGCAGTGTGGTGGCGCCGTGCTGAGATTAGGGCTTCAGTGTCATGATGGTAGTCTAGGGTGTCAGCGCCGCCTAGTGGGGCAGACTGCACCCCTGTGGCAGGACCTGGCTCCTGTCTTGCTGCCCACCACTGTTGAGCTTGCGTCTATCTTCAGATGCAAGGGGACTCACCTTCTTTCCAGCCGTCAATGGGTCGTTTATTTTGGAAATGGTATACATGGCTTTTGCTCACATTCTCTTGGCCTGAATTGATTCAGAACCCCACACCTGGTTCTGAGGGAAGCTAGGAAAGATTATTTTTGATCTCAGTTATATGTTTTGCTAAAAAAAGATCATTTTGACCACAGTAGAAGCAGGGGCAGTAAAAAAGCCAGCAGCTAACATGGTTTTGTTTGCCAGCATAAATTGTAGGCAGTTGTTATCCAGACCCCATTATTGGTAGAGGGGGTTCTGCCTTTACTCTCCTCGTTGTTGAGAATTAGTCAGACTATATCGCTGTGACGAAACACCGTGACCAAAGCAGCTTGGGGAGCTTCAGCACCAAAGGAAGGCAGGACAGGAACTTGGAGGCAGGAGCTGATGCCATGGAGGGGGGCTGCTTACTGGCTTGCTTGGTATGACTTGCCCAGCCCATCTTTTTGTAGAACCCAGGACCACCTGCCCACCACAGTGGGCCGGGCCACAGGGCCCTCCCACATCAATCACTCATTCCCTACAGCTGGATCTTATAAAGGCTTTTCTCAATTGAAGGTTCCTCCTTTTAGAGAACTCTAGCTTGTGTCAGATTGATGGAAACCTAGTTAGTAGTCAGGAGTTATTATTATTTTTGGTTTTTTTTGAGAAAGGGTTTCTCTGTAGTCCTGGCTGCCCTGGAACTAACTTTGTAGACCAGGCTGTTCTCGAACTCACTGAGATCCACCTGCCTCTGCCTCTCAAATTCTGGGATTAAAGGCGTGCACCACCGCTGGACTATATTTTAAGACAACAACAAAAAATGGAGTCTCACCCTGGCTGCTCCAGAACTGGCTATGTATAGAAGACCAGGCTGGCCTCAAATGCACAGAGCTCTACCTGCCTTTGTCTCCAGACCTCTGGGATTAAAGGCTCATGCCACCTGGCATGAAGTAGATTTTGAAATAACCTCTGATTGTGTGTTGGAGAGTCTTCCCTTGACTGCAGTTAGACTGGAATATTCTCCAACTGCTCATTTATTTGGAAAAGAACGCTTATATATAATATTTTATCTAATACTCATGGGGTAGTGGAGCTTTTAAAGTTAGCATTTAGCATTGGCTCAGCAGTTAAGGGTACATGCTTTTGCAGAGGACCCAGCTTTGATTTTAGTCCCCACATGGAATGGCAGTTTACAACTTTGTGTAACTCCAGTCCCAGGGGATTCCATGTCCTCTTCAGGTCTCCAAGGTCACCAGGCACATATGGTGCACACAGACATACAAGCAAGCAAATCACTCATATATACAAAACATTAAAATATATAAAACTTAAAAGTATTTTAAGATACTTATAATATCTTTTATACTTATTAGTTTTATAATTCCTTCATCTTTTGATATGCATCCTCTATGGAGTCTTTCTATTCTTTCAATATTGGTAATTTGATTTCAGCAAAATCTATGTTGCATTGAGTTTTCTAATGATTTGGTGAAGGGCTAACTTTCTTGTTCTCTCCCCCACCCCCCAAGACAGGGTTTCTCTGTGTATCTCTGGCTGTCCTGAAACTCACTCTGTAGACCAGGCTGGCCTCAAACTCATAGAGATCCACCTGCCTCCGCCTCCCAAGTGCTGGGATTAAAGGTGAGCACCACCACCACCTCGCTTTTTCTCATTCCTTTCATTTGTTTCTTGGTTTCATCCCACGCATGCTTGTCTGTCACCTTTGCTGACTCAGTGACTTGTTCTTGTGGACAGGTGATAGTGTTTGAAATACTGTGCCGTACGTGGAGCAAGTGACAGACTGCTGAAGGGTGGCCATTTGATGTACTCCCTTTAGCAACCTTTATTTTAGTTAAGTTAAAACCTAGTTGTTCATTTCCCCTTGTTTTGCTTAAGTCTTTCAGCATCTCTTTCTTTTCCATTTTTGTTTTAAACATTTATTTGTTGCATATTTATTTTATGTGTATATACAGAAGCCAGAAATGGTCAGAAAGAGGACATTACATCCCCTAGAACTATAATTATGAGGTTGTGAGTCTCTGTGTGGGTGCTGGAGATGGGAACTGAACTTGGGTCCTCTTCAAGAGCAATTAGCTGCCCAACCATCTCTCCAGTTTCCCAGCAACTTTCAGAACTGTATGTTTTGTTTTGTTTTGTGATTTGGAGCCAGTGAGAATGAATTCTCAGGGTTCTGCCTCAGCATTAGGTTTTTGGGTGGTGGTGTTGAGGGTAGAAACTTGGCCCGGCCTCTGCCTCACCTCTGCAGGTTCACTGGAAGAAGCACGTTATGTACCACACTTCCTTTTTTTTTTCTTTAAACATTTATTTATTTAGTGTGCAATATTCTGTCTGTGTATGCCTGCAGGCCAGAAGAGGGCACCAGACCTCATTACAGATGGTTGTGAGCCACCATGTGGTTGCTGGGAATTGAACTCAAGACCTCTGGAAGAGCAGCCAGTGCTCTTAACTTCTGAACCATCTTGAACTATCTCTCCAACCTCTTGGTTTTGTTTTTGTTTTTCAAGACAAGATTTCTTGTTATGCCACCTCCTGTGGAGTCTGCGTGGTCTCTCACGTAGGCTGTGGCACAAGCTTCAAAAAAGAGTGCCGGCAGAGAAGGTGTGTGTGCCGTGCTGCCTGCATTGGAGCCCTTGCACTTTTGGCATTACCTTCTTATGTTCTAAGGAACACAATCTTGTTTCTTCTGGAAGGGAAGATAGTATGTTTACGTTTCCAGAGTCTACTGATGAGACATGGCCATATACAGGAGCATATGATGCTGATGGAGGAAGATGGGTTAGCATTCAAGGAAAACGGTTTCCAGGTTTAACCTGGTGCTTAGTGAATAAAGAACAAAAGGCAAACTTAATTGAACAATTAAGACAGATTCAACAAAGATGGAATAAGAATAAAAGAGAGAGATGATGCCTATAATGTCTTGAGATTGGTTTGGGGGAAAGTTTAAAAGGGAGTTAAAAATATGGAAAAGAAGTTCTTCTACGTAGATTACAAAAATATAAATAAAAAAAACTATAGACTGCTTGCCCACAGCTCAAAATGCCATAGACTCATAACCTAAATAGAAATTTATATCAAAATTAATGCCAATGTCTAGCATGAGCAACCATAGACCACACTGGGGACATCTGTCTGATGAAATTCTATTCTCATGTATCTGATATAATGATTCTAAAAATAATCTGTATCACATAAAAATTTTACATGCAGTTAAACAGTTTTTTTCTATAAAAAAGGATAAGTCTCATGCCTAATAAAGATGCATTCAGATGCAATTCCTTTGAGTCTTGTGTCTGTCATTCACCGACTCCATACCCACCTGTTCCTGAGACCCTGTCCCATACGTCCCAATACCCCCAATCAATACCCCGGCTGAGCTGGTCCATCACACAATTTCTCCTTGTAGCCCTGGCTGCCCTAGAACTTGCTCTGAATGTAGACCAGGTTGGCCTCAAACTCAGTGATCTGTCTGCTTCTGTCTCCTGAGTGCTGGGATTAAAATTAAAGTGTGTGCACCACCTGCCCTTGCCCTTCTGAAAGCAGTCTATCAGTGTCCACTCTCACCAGAGTGTGGTTTCGGGAAGCCTTGTTAGTGTCTGCTGCGGTTTCTTGTTCTTGGTGGGGCGGAAGGGGGGGCAGGAGGTGGGAGAAAAGCTGTGGTGGACCGCTGAGCAGAGGAAGCTGTAGACTAGATCAAGGCTGTCTAAACAGTCACCTTATTACAGCGTTCCCTCTCCCTTACTTTGCTGCTCATTTTAGGTACTTATGCATGCTCATTTAATGACCTTAATACATAATATGCAAAGAACTGCCTTGATAAAAAGAAATCTTGTCCTTTATGTTTTTTTTATTTTTGGTAACTATAGTATATCTTTCATCTTTAAAAATATCTATTCAGAATTTTAGCTTTTAATATTTTATGTAGTTGAAACATTTTGTTTTAAATATTTTATTCATTTTCTGCTAGCTTTCTGTAATTTGATTTTCATTTCTTATGTAGTTCACTTTAGGAATGTGAAGATGTGCGCTGGTTAAGTGGATAATAATTAGGAGCAATTTGTTTCAGTCTTATTTAGTGAATATGTTTTTGTCATCTTGTTTTAGAAGATTGACTCACTCTCCTATTAAGCTTTTATGTATAATTGTCTATTTAATAATTTTAATGCCTGGTACAGATAGACTGCTTTTTAAAATGTTCCTTTGTAATTTTATTTGTTGAAATTTTAGTCATTTGTTTTCTAAAAAAGAACAGTCATTAGGGCTTGATGAGCTCTTAGCATCTGATGTAAGTGCCCGTTTCCATGGGGCCCATCACTTGAAACCAGTTCTACTTAATCTTCAAACAAATTGCCTTTATAAAGGTCTCTACATAATAAAGACTTGACAATTTCATGTATGTCTTTGCTCTTATAAATGATAGTCATTTTTCATTACAGTTTCTTGTTAGTTAATAATAGATGCAAAAGCCAGGCATGGTGGTGCACACCTTTAGTGCCAATGCTCTGGAGCAGAGGCAAGCGGAGCTCCACAGTGAGACTCAGTCTCCAGAGGAGTCATGTAGGAGCAGCTTACAACAACGGTATTTAAGAATGCCGTGACTGGGGTTCACCCAGCACTCACTCTCTCCACACCCCAAAAATGTGTTTTTAAATAATGAAATCTGGATGAACTTTTGGGACTTGTTTTGAGCTGGGGTCGCGTTTAGCCAGACTGCCCTCCATCACAGGTGTGCACCGCCATGTCCAGCTGCACTGTATCTTCTCACTGATTTTGTGTGCATGGTGTGGTATATACGTTTATGAGCTCCAGGGCTGCTTCTGGCCCTTGGGTTATAGGCACACACGTGGGGACTGGGGACTCAGAATGTGTTCTTATAACTGAGTCATCCCTCTAGTGCCACAGCTGAACTTCAATTTGAGGAAAACAGGTTTTTAATTTTTTTTGAGATAAGAGTCTCACTATGAAACTTTGTGTGGCCTGGAGCTCACTGTGTAGACTAAGCTGGCTTTGAACTCACAGAGATCTTCCCGTCTCTGTCTTCTGAGTGTTAGGAATAAAGACAAGCGTCACCGTACCTGGCAGTTGTAAAGTATTTATCTGTGGAAGGATAGCACAAATGTGCTGATCAGAGGTCAGCTTTGGAGTGTCATTTTTCACCTTGCGTGCAGTGGAATCCAGGAGTGGAGCTCAGGTCTCCAGGCTTGGCCTGTAACTTGTAGCAATTCTTTTACCCACTGAGCCATCTCGCCGGCACTCTCTAGGTACGGTTTTCTAAGTGTGGTTGTTGTGGGTTATTGGGAATGGGGTGTTGTGCCGTGTTAGAACTGTTATTTGAGATTCTTTAGATCTTTGGTTTGGGAAAAGCTGCAGTTTGACGATGGTTCTGAATATTGAGCGTTCTTTAGTAGTAAGGGTAGCACTGGATGTGTGCATCTTGTTATGTAGCTGTTTCATATGGGTGATTCCTGTGTTTCTAGAACTCTTAAGCTATTAAAATGTTAATGAGTAGAAGGTTCTCAGTGTTGTCTGAGTGACTCAGGGGTGGTCAGTCACATTATTAGCCACCACTACATAGGTGGAAGAAATGGCATGCTTCCTAAAATCTGTCCCCACCCATTGGTTTGTATAATTTGGCAACTCCTTGTTCTGTTTGTAGGTGGAAAACCATGAGTTTCTTGTGAAGCCTTCATTTGATCCTAACCTGAGTGAACTAAGAGAAGTGATGGACGGCCTAGAGAAGAAGATGCAGTCTACGTTAATAAGCGCAGCCCGGGGGCTTGGTAAGAATCATTCTTCAAGTGTTCACACTGGTACCTGAGTCTTTCGCGTTGCCACCCGAGAGAGCACTTGCTGATGGCAGATGGTGACTGCTGGACATTGAACATTCTGAGATTCTATTATTAACCTTAGTTTTATTTACGCATGGCTCTCCGCTGTTCTTTCTCTGCAGATGAGATCTGCCCATAGTTGCCATTAAATTCAGTTGCTGTTCTTCAGCCAACAAATTTCTGTATAGTATTTTTGATTTTTAGTGTGGTTTAATAATCACTTTGAGTAAAATTATGAGCAGAGGCCATGATAGAAAATTTTACAAATCTTACATACATAAAGTTTGCTTGCTCTGTGAAATTTGCTCTGCTTGACAAGAATAAAGCCTAGTTCTAGACTTTCATTGTCCAAAGTTTTGTTTTAGAAATCGCATTTGGCCACTTTCAATTCTGCCCCAGTTTTCAAACATTCTTTGGTTAGAGAAGCCTGGCTGGGACGGTAGCTCAGTGGTTAAAGGCACTAAGCCCTGTGCAAAGCTCCTTAAGCACGCACTGTACCATAACCATTTCCACCGGCATCCAACATATGAAACTGTGTGCTGCCCACGATTGGTACTCTGCCCCCTTGGGTGGGTTCACCCATATAAAAAGCATCTTCTCAGCATTTGTAAGAGGGGTTAGGATTTCATAGGTATAGTTTGCATGGTTTCCCAGGGAAGTGGGATTCGCATCTTTCCCAGTGAGATGATAATTTCCAGTATGTTGCCCTGTCATAAGTGTGCTGCATTCAGATGTAGTGATTTTGACCATCTACACTGAAAAGAGTATGCAGTTATGACCTAATTGTTCTTTCTGATCATAAAGGATTGGATCCTGGCAAACAGATTAAGTTGGATTCCAGCACACAGTTTGGATATTATTTTCGTGTAACCTGCAAGGAAGAAAAAGTCCTTCGCAACAACAAGAACTTCAGCACGGTGGATATTCAGAAGAACGGGGTTAAGTTCACCAACAGGTCCGAGAACATGAAGTTCTCTCAAGCTTTTGGTAGTTGATGGTTTCTGAAAAAATTGAATGCCTTCGACAAAGAGTTTTTACTTTTATTATTGTTCACTGTTTTTTAAACAAGAGTCAAGCTTTGCTTTCTTCCAAGAAGCTTATCATGTATTCAGCTCTGCTAGCTAGGAGGCACGCTTGTGTCTGGAGTCCCAGTTCCACAACGGGTGGGGGAATCACAGTGAGTTCAAGTGATCTCATTCATCAGATCCTACCCAAAGCAACGAAACCAGAAAGACTGTCTGTTCATCTTCTCATCATCTTCTAAAAAATCCAGATAGGTTGAATAATTAATTAATCTTTCTGTGTCCATTGAGCTAGTTCCTCTTGTTCTGCTTTATTTTTGACTATTTTTATTTTTTTTAGAAAAAGGTTTATATCTGTTTTTTAAGTTATATTTAGGTATGTGTGACTGCAAATGGGTATGTACATAAGGATCCAGAGGCCTTGGATCCTCTGGAGCTGGAGTGTTAGGTGGCTATGAGCTGCCTAATGTAGGTGCTGAGAGTTAACTCTGGTCCTGGTAGAGCAGCAAGCGCTCTTAAATGCTGAGCTGTTTCTCTGGTCCCCTCATCTGTCTATTTTTCTAGGAAAGTCTCAGTTATCATTTATCAAGTAGAAAGAAAAAAAATTCTGATATTTCAGCTGAATGTATACATTAGTGAAGAGAGATATTTAACTGCATTACTGGATCTGTTCTCTATATATTATAGCTATTTTCTGTTTGCTGATGAAAAAACTTAATTTCTTTTTTTTTAATTGATCTTAGGAAGTTTTAGATAGACTTATTCATAGGTAAAAAGTTTTTTGTTTTTTGCTTTTTTTAATTTTGTATTGGATATTCAAGACAGGGTTTCTTTGTGTATCCTGTTCAGGAAGGAGCTTACTATGTAGACCAAGCTGGCCTTAAACTCACAGAGATCCTCCTGTCTGTGCATTTTGAGTGCTGGGATTAAAGGTGTGCATCCTAACACCCTGCTTGGTTGCCCATTTTTCTACTTGTATTTCCATTTTTAATTTTCATTGTTCAGATGCTTCATAAAACAAATATGTCATATTTTGCGTAATACATATCTGGCAAACATTTTGATATTTTTAATAATGCCATGTTTTGATTTGCAGTGAACTGTCTTCTTTAAATGAAGAATATACTAAAAATAAAGGCGAATATGAAGAGGCCCAGAATGCCATTGTTAAAGAAATTGTCAATATTTCTTCAGGTAAATTTAATAGAGCATTGAATGTTTTGAATATCTCCTGTTTTTTTCTTGTTTAATAGAAAAACATCAGGACATTTGAAGATAGTTTTGCTTCTGTTTTAATTTTTTATTGTTATATTTATTTAATCTGAATTGTGGATGCATGTGTGCTTGTGGAGGCCAGAGGACAACTTGCAAGAGTTGGTTTTCTCTTCTGCTATGTGAGTCCAGGGATTGAACTACAGTGATCAGGTGTATTACATGTGAAAGATTGTATACATGTTTAATTCTATAAGTTGTTTTACTTTTTGAGTGTTCATAATAAAGCAAAAGAAACAACTTAAGGTTTATTTTAATATGCCGTATATATTGGTGCAGAAATGAATGGGGTGGTTTATGAAGATTTTATTCTTGCTTGATGATATCAGGTAACTGAAGCACAGTAATTAAGTTGATTTGTGTTTTTGAATCTAATTTGCATTTTGAAGAGCACTATAAATACTGTTCATTTCAACTGTGAGTCTTCCTAAAACAGAACAGAAGCTGTCTTTACCTGGCTAGTAAAGGTCTGGTTTTAGTCTTTGAATCCTGGGCTTCGTATCATTTGCCATCAGCCTGAACTAATGCTGACTTCTTTAAAATGCGGTGGACAGTTTCAGATTTCCTTTTTCCTTTTCTGTCCCTTTCTATGGGTTCAGTTTTTGACCCAGGCTAGCCTCAAAGTCGAGAAAAAATGCTTTTACAAAAACTATAGGGCTTGTGAAATGCATTAGAGGATAAAGGTGCTTGCTTTGGGCTGTGTGACCTGGGTTTGATCCCTAGGCCCCACGTGGTGGGAGGAAAGACCTGACTGTTGCCAGATCATCAGAAGTTGTCCTCTGATGTCCAAGTGTGTGCACATGCATGCTCACATAATAAGTAAATGCCTATTTTTTATTATAAAAATGTTATTTTGTTTTGTTTTAAAATAGTTTAAAGATAGTTTAAAGTTTGAGATAGTTTATACATTGCAGGCTAGCCTTGAGTAGTTCATCACCCTCTTGTTTCCCAAGTGTTGAGATTACAGCCCTATTCAACCCATGCATGCAGGTGTCTGCACTGGCCGGAAGAGGGCGTTAGAACCCCTGGAAATGGAGTTCCAGACAGTGTGCTACCCAGTGTGAGTGCTGGGCACAGAACTCAGGTCCTCTGCTGGAGCGGCCATTGTTCTCAACCACAAAGTCACCGCCCCAGCCCCAGTGTGGTTGAAATCTTAACAAGTTTAAAATAATAATGAGTGGGGGTGCAGCACAGCTGTAGAGAGCGGCTCGTCTAACACACACAGAGCCCTGGTTTTTTCCTACCATTTCAAATTAAGTATATTTTAGTAAGTTCTACATTTATGGTTAATTAATTTCTAGAGGTTCTTACTGCTTTCTCATAATATAATGTGACACTTTCATTTCCTTCCAAACAACAAAACAGGAGTATAATTTTATAATATGAGATGATTATTTTATTTGGCCATTTTTAAGTTAATTATCTACTTTTATGTACAACAAGATAATAAAAAATGTAATGTTGGGACACGGTGGCACATGTTCTTTTTTTGTTGTTTTGTTTTTTGTTTTTCCAAGACAGGATTTCTTTGTTTAACAGCCCTGCCTGTCCTGAAGCTCTGTAGACCAGGTTGGCCTTGGAACTTGCAGAGATTCTCCTGCCTCTGCCTTCCGCTTACTGGGATTAAAGGCGTGTGCCACTACTGACCAGTTGACACACACTCTTAATTTCATAACAGATCTCAGAGTTCAAAGCCAGCCGGCCTGGCCTAATGCAGTAAGAGCATATCTAAAAAAACAAAATTTTGAAGCAGATTTTCAGCCGTTTAAACAGAAAATCTTATGTATTCTTAAAATTGAGCATTTTCCTGAACTCTCCAGAAGTACTGCCATTGGTAATCACATGATAGGTTATGAGACATGTGGATTGAATCACATGATAGGTTTTGAGGCATGTGGATTTGCTCTGTCAGCCACTTCACTCCATTAGCATTTAGAATCCATTCTGAAATTTTGGCCATTGCTGTCTTCACGTCTTTTTTCTAGCCTGTGTTAGGGAGTTGTATGTGATGGCTTTTAGTTCTAGTGCTATGGCAGAGTGGAACTTAAATGTGTGCTAAATGGCTGTCAGATCAAATTATGGAGAAATCCTCTGCATGTACCAGTTGAACAATTGAAACTCAGCTAATATTCTGACAGCAGCTTGCACATTTCTTGTGTCTTGTGGTGATCCTAACACTGTCGTCACGGCTTTCCTAAATTTCCCAGCATTCAGGGAAATGTGCCTTTTTATGCTAGTTAATTGAGATTTTATAAGAAAAACATGTAAGGCTAGAAAAACATTTAACACGACATTGAGTTTCAGACTTTTTTTTATTAAAAAAGATTTATTTATTTCATGTGCATTGGTGTTTAACCTGCATGTATGTCTGTGTGAAGGTGTTGGGTTCCCTGGAACTGGAGTTACAGGCAGTTGTGAGCTGCCATGTGGGTGCTGGGAATTGAACCTGGGTTCTCTGGAAGAGCAGCCGGTGCTCTTCATTGGTGTTGAGCCAATTCTCTACTCCCAAGTTTTAGGCTAATTTCATTATAGCAAACTTGTCAATTTTTTAAATGGTCTTGAGCTAAACTTTAATTCTAAGATGTATCTTTGCTATTTGATAGTCCTGTGTGCATGTCCTGTTTCGTGTTTTTATAGGCTACGTAGAGCCGATGCAGACGCTCAATGATGTGTTAGCTCAGTTAGACGCTGTCGTCAGCTTCGCACACGTCTCAAATGCAGCACCTATTCCTTACGTACGGCCGGTCATCTTGGAGAAAGGAAAAGGAAAAATTACACTGAAAGCCTCCAGGCATGCTTGTGTTGAGGTCCAAGATGAAGTTGCATTTATCCCGAACGATGTGCACTTTGAAAAGGACACCCAGATGTTTCACATCATCACCGGTAAGGTTTTTTGTTACTGTTTTTGTTTTTCAAGGAAAGGTTTCTTTGTGTAGCCTGGCTGTCCTGGAACACAGTTCTATGGCTTTGAACTCACAGAAATCCACCTTCCTCTGCCTCCTGAGTGCTGGGATTAAAGGCGTGAGTCACCAATACTCCGCTGGTAAAAATTCTTTAAGGAGGGGGAAAGTCGCAAACCAAAAACCCATTTTTGGACTTTGTGTAAAGAGTTAACACTTCTTTAAAGCACTGGAATGGAAATAATGTGTTATAAATGATGAAGGAAGTCTCTGTTTCTGATGTTAGAGAAAGAATGCATTGTCGGGTTGGTAATGCTTTCAGATCCTGATTAGAAGGAAAACTTTTGGGGTGACTAAAGTTTAGAAGACAATGTTTCAGGTGTTCAGAGCATTTAAAAGAAACGTTGTTTCACCCACAAAGCTCACCAGAGTCAGTGTGTGGAAGATTGGACCTGTTTGCTGGAAAAACTTGGGGTAGCTCCATCTAGAATGGAACTGAGCTGTCTGGAGAGTCTAGAAAGCAGGAGGGAAGTAAGAGTGCCACAGGCACTGGGCAAGTGGTGACTCCATTCTATCACCTCCCCAAGTGGGTATTTAAATTGTGTAACCTAACCCAAAAAGAAGGGTTGTGTAGCATGGAGTTTAAGTGATATGAGGAGTTTGCCCAGGCTGATTATTCACTACTAGCCCACTTATTAATGACTAATACTGTTGACTGTCAGTTGGTTCTGCTTTGACATCATTAAATTAGTCTGCCGGTATCTTTAGCCGGGGTAGTATATGTAGATTTATTTGCCGCAGTCAGACTCCAGGTTAGCTGTATATTTCATGAGCTCTCTCCTGTTAAAGGGCTCTGTGTAGGCATGTTGGAAGAAACGGTAAGAACGTTGCATTTGGAGGCTGTGGGCAGTGACTTTGTGCATGTGTTCTTGATGGCTTTTGTGTCGCTTTGGGTATCATTGTGACTTAAGTAATCTTCAGATATTGTTTTGAACTACCAGTATCTTGTTAGTGAAAGAAATCAAAAGTCTTCCTTTTTAATATAATTCATTTTATAGGTCCCAACATGGGAGGTAAATCAACATACATTCGTCAAACTGGGGTGATTGTACTCATGGCCCAAATTGGGTGTTTTGTGCCATGCGAGTCAGCAGAGGTATCCATTTTGGATTGCATCCTGGCTCGAGTTGGGGCTGGTGACAGTCAGCTAAAAGGTGTCTCCACGTTCATGGCTGAAATGCTGGAGACTGCGTCTATCCTCAGGTATGTGTGTGTCCTTGTCCCCCGAAAGTGGAGACGCGTGGCCCCATTCTGTGTAAACTACATTCATGGATTCATCTGTAAATGAAATAGGCATTCTTAGGTTAGCGATGGTTTGCCTGTGAGCTGTATGTACTTTATGTGACCTTAAAGGGGTGATTGGAGCTGGGACGCCTGCTGTCCCGGCTAATCTGGAGACAGAGAGTGACTCAGTCTTGGTTGCTTGAGTCGAGCTTGGGCTCCATAGCAAGTGTCCAAAAACAAAGCAAGGGAAGCAGCTTGTAATCTTTTAAAAACAAAGTTCTTGGACCAGAGAGATGGCTCACCACTTACGAGTACTTACTGCTCTTGCAGAGGAGCTGGTTTGGTTCCCAGCACCCACATGGTGGTTTACAGCTGTCTGTAACTCTGGTTGCAGAGGTAACACCTCTGAAACCTCTGGCCAGCATGTGTTCCTGTGTGCACGTGGTGCACATAATACACTCAAGCGCATACAGATACACTACATAAAATAAATACTAAGTCCTTACTGTTCCTAGTGGTCGCCTCTGCTTTCACCTCCACTGTTCACAACACCTAAAACCTTCTTGTCCTTTATTCAAATCCTTTCTCTTCCTTAAAGTTCTTTTGTTATGTGCATGTTGTTTTGCCATGGGTGTCCGGTTCCCTGGAACTGGAGTTACAGACAGTTGTAAACTGCCATGTGGGTGCTGGAAATTGAACCCAGGTCATCTGGAAGAGCAGTCAGTGCTCTTAACCACCGAGCCACCTCTCCAGCCCAATCTTTAACATTCTAATGGTGAAAATACTTCTTCCCTGATGGTTTTTACAGTCATGGTTGTTTGCTGTGTTTCCTACTGCTGTTTTAAAGGGTACTGAAATATTTTGTGAGGTTGCTGTTTAACACTAATGAGTGGTTTAGTAATTGATCAATACATCTATATCTATAACTTTAAACTAAAAAAGAAAATGAGACAGCAGTTGACAGAAAAAGAGGCAAACTCGGGGAGTGGTGGTGCATACCTTTAATCCCAATGTAAAACTCAGGGAGTGGTGGTGCACACCTTTAATCCCAATGTAAAACTCGGGGGAGTGGTGGTGCATACCTTTAATCCCAATGTAAAACTCAGGGAGTGGTGGTGCACACCTTTAATCCCAATGTAAAACTCGGGGAGTGGTGGTGCATACCTTTAATCCCAATGTAAAACTCAGGGAGTGGTGGTGCACACCTTTAATCCCAATGTAAAACTCGGGGAGTGGTGGTGCACACCTTTAATCCCAGTGTAAAACTTTAAAAACAATTCTGGAGCTATCCCCCCCCCCCCCCCGGAATCAAGGGCCTAACAGCTACACATGCATGTATGTTCTCCAAAAATTGGGGCAAGATAACCTTTAAGAGGTTGACTCAGTTCCTGAACAATTACCCACGCTTGTATGTTTTGACTCAGACCCTGGGAAACGGGATCAAAGTGACCTCTTAATCTCATCTGAACTGTCAACTGCTCTCCAGCCAATTATTGGTAATAGCCCTTCTGAGTAAGTCAATCATAATAGTCAAAGAAGAACTCCTAGACACACCCCTTGCTTCTGTGGCTTTTTCCTTTAAAAGTAGCCTGTACCAGCTATTAATGATGATATGATGGCCCGGGCGGCCTGCAAGCCAGGCAGAAGCTGCCGCCGGAGCAGTACAGGGTCCCTGGGCGAGCGGCAGAGTCGGGCGGCTGGATACGGTGAATGGCAGAGTAAATGGACATAAGGCTATACATAAAGCTAGACATTTATTACTTAAAAAAGGGAGATATAGACAAACATAAAACAAAGACATACACACACACACATACACACACGTGCGTGCACACACCCACACACACACACACATGCGAGAGAAAGAGAGGAAGATGGCGGCGAGGGGAAGGGGTCAAAAGTGGCTGGGATGGGCGTGGTTAGCTCTTAAAGTGAGCCAATGGAATAACATTCCCGGATCCTTTTTATAATAAAAAGTAGAAGGTTAGACATTACAGGTTGAAGGAATTGGGGCGGCGAATTCTCAAGACTGCTTCCAGCTGATTTGTGGGCGTCGTCTTTGGGGGGTGTGTGGCGGTGAGGGAGATCCGAGAGAAGCTGGGTGTTGGTCACATTTTGGCATAGCTGGTCTCTGCTCCCAACAGGACAGGTGTCTGTGGCATGGAAATGTCTGGTGTCTCTTGTACCTGGTTAGGGTGTTGGCAGAACAGAGAACAAAGTTAAATTGAGGAAAAAATTTTTTAGGACCAGGGAATTGAGGGGTTTGTATCTGACCTGTTTATGGTGGGTTTTTTAATTTGGCTCCCTGGAACTTATAAGAAAAACAGAAGTTTTAGACATATATATTGTATTAAGAACTCCTTGGGTTTGTTAAAACAGAAATTATAATGAAAAGTATTTTTATTTGGTGAAACAACCTGGCAAAACCTCTCAGCTATCAAACTGTCAGAGATCTTTGAGAAGGATAAGATTTTACTTGAGTTACTGATTAAAAAATGACAGAGAACTTACTTGGTTGGCACCTAGAGCTACTCTTTGGTCCTCCCTGGTCGCTGAAAGTTGCATTTGACCTTTGTTGTTTAATAGAGCCTGGCAAGCTTTTGAAGACCCTGTGGACCAAGAAATCTTTAGGAAGACAGGTCTACCTTACCTGCGCAGCTAGACTGTCGATTCCAGTGATCCTGTCCACATTTGGAGGTCTCCAGTTTAGGTGATAGGCAGTTTTTGCCCATTGGTCAGTGCTTGGCAGTCAAAGCAAATTGCAGATGGATGCTGGTCAGTGACGTGACCGTCTGTCTTTTGTCTTCTTGGAGGAAACAGAGTGTTTGCTAGGAGCCAACCTGTCTCTTTTGGTTATGAAAAGTTTTTTTAAATAATTAAACATTTAAATATTGCATTCCCCAGATCTCTGAGCAGTTGAGGGCTGATTATTAGGTCTTTTCGGCTTCCCAAATGCTAAGAGACCCTGTCATGACAGAATTAATAAAATCCTCATGCTTTTTATATCAGCTGAGATGTGAGAGATGGTCTCTTGGGGCGACTCCTCCTTGGTGCTTAGACTATAGGGTCCAACACCAGCACTTGGGAAGCAGTGGCAGGTGGATCTCTGTGAGTTTGAGGCCAGCCTGGTCTATATAATAAACTGTAAGATAGCTAGGACTACAAAGGCATACCTTGTCTCAAAAAGAGAGAGGGTGTGGGGAGAGATAACACATATCAAACTCGCTGATGTGGATTCATGTGTGCTGTGTCCTGTGTTCAACAAATAATATTCTGCTGCAGACACCCAAGACCTCTTTGTCATCCCTCTTCTGTGATGATCCCTGAGCTACACTCTGTGTGTGTGTGTGTGTGTGTGTGTGTGTGTGTGTGTGTGTGTGTGTGTGTGTGTGTGTGTGGCTTTTTGAGACAGAATTTCTCTGTGCAACAGCTCTGGCTGTCCTGGAACTCTGTAGACCAAGCTGGCTTTGAACTCACAGGGATCTGCCTGCCTCTGCCTCCAAAGTCTGAGATTAAAGATGTGTGCCACCATACCAGGCTTCAAACTACATTTTATGTCCTGTAATTCTACATTTCAGATCAGCAACCAAAGATTCTTTAATAATCATTGATGAACTGGGAAGAGGAACATCGACTTACGATGGGTTTGGATTAGCATGGGCTATATCGGAGTACATTGCAACGAAGATTGGTGCCTTTTGCATGTTTGCAACCCATTTCCATGAACTTACTGCTTTGGCCAGCCAGATACCAACTGTCAACAATTTGCATGTCACTGCACTAACGAGTGAAGAAACCTTAACTATGCTTTACCAAGTTAAAAAAGGTGGGCACGCGCAACTCGAGGCAGGAACTTCCTGCCTAAAGTGGTATCTGTCTGTCACATTATTTATTCTTGATTGTTATTGTTTTTTTTTATTATTATCCATTTATTTTGTTTACAATATTCTGTCTGTGTGTATGCCTGCAGGCCAGAAGAGGGCACCAGACCCCATTACAGATGGTTGTGAGCCACCATGTGGTTGCTGGGAATTGAACTCAGGACCTTTGGAAGAGCAGGCAGTGCTCTTAACCTCTGAGCCATCTCTCCAGCCCCTGTTATTGTTGTTTTTTAAGGACACGTTTACTACTGGTTGTCGAGAGAAAAGAGCAGTATACATTATCTGCATTACTGCATCAGAATGATAAAGGGGGAGAGGGCTTGGTTTATTCCAGTTACAGATGTAGGTTGGTACTGTTTTTGAAGTGTGTGTGTGGAAGAGAGAGACTGTTGACATGATTTATTTTCAAAGGATCTACATTCTTTTGAATTGTTTGTGTGTGCCTTGTCTGTGTATGGGTTAGTGCATGTGAATACAGGCAGAGTTCAGGAGAGGTTGGGTGACCTCCAGCTGGAGTTGAGACTTGTGCTGGGAACTGAATTCATGTCCTCTGGAGGGCTTGTCCACGCTTTTAACCACTCAGCCATCTCTGGCTCTTCATGTTTTTAAGGTTGTGTTCTGGAAACATGCTCATTTGAACCTGGTGAGTCAGATTCACTGACAGTGTTAGTAGTGGCTCTGTGGTGTGCATCTGCTGCTGCGGCATAGGTTTAGAAAAGCTGATGGGTGTGGTCCCCTCTCCATTGTGCTGACCTCCCATGAGCCATCGGGGCTTCTTTATCATAGTGGATGGTTATTTCACCAGTCACCAGAATAAGGTTTTTCGCTGTCTGACTTGACTTCCCATGAACATGTTTTTGTTCTTGTCACGGCTCACATGGTCTTGATGTTTTCCTCTTTGTTGTTTTTGCTGACTAGGAAGTACTTTGAGTTACTGTGTTTGCATTATTGATATTTGTTAGAGAAGACAGTATTTGTAGTAGATCTAGCATTCAGCATGAAACTCTGGTTCTGCTTTTGTTATTTGTGTGCTGTGACTTCAGGAAGAGAAGTGAGTTCACACTTGTTGTGGGTGTGCTAGCAGATCTTGTTTACGTCCCACTGAGCAGTCCAGCTTTAGGGAGTGTGTGAGATAAATAAGTAGACCTAGTTTTTTTAAACAGATGGTGCATAATTGAGGCGCTGCAGCTTTGTAGTGGTAGCGTCACTCGTCCTTAGTTCAGTCGCACAGCCTCTGAGCTCACTGTTACTCAGGCCGAGTGCGCTCAGCGCTGCAGTGAGAGTGAGGATGTGAACCACGTCGTTGAAAGTTTCCTCTGAGTGTCCTGAACCGTGTGGCTAATGCATTTAAAATAATCTAAACTACATTTTCTAACAGGACAATAAAGAGGACACTCCATTAGCATAACTGCTCTTTCTTTCCACCCTGATGTCCTGCAGGTGTCTGTGATCAGAGTTTTGGGATCCATGTGGCTGAGCTTGCTGATTTCCCGCGGCATGTAATAGAGTGCGCCAGACAGAAAGCTCTCGAGCTTGAGGAGTTTCAGAACATTGGGACCTCACAGGGACGCGATGGAATGGAGCCGGCCGCAAAGAGACGCTGCCTGGACAGAGAGGTTGGTCATCTCGGCTTTAGTCACTGTACCTCTGTTGTACATATTGGGACCACAGTGAGCTGGGCTTTCCCCCAATGGGATTTCAGTTCTTGCTCTTTGATCGGCCTTAATTGACTCTCATTTCTTAGCATGACGAAAAATATCCCCTGAGTTCGTTGTTGTTGTTGTTGTTGTCTGGGTCGTTTTGTTTTTTGACATAGGGTCTCATGATATAGCTTTGGCTAGAATTCCCCGTTTAGACTGGGCTGACCCAGAACTCACAAAGATCCACCTGCCTCTGCCTCCAGAGCGCTGGAATTAAACATGTGAACAACCATATCTGGCTCCCAGCTTTTCTCTCTTTATTTTCTGTACCATCTTCCCTTGTATGATGGACATACAGGAGCTAGAGAAGGGCCCTGTGATAGAGGACCTGCTTAGTATGCAGGAGTCTCTAGAGCCAGCCCCTGTCACTGCACTGCCCCCCGCCCCTCTCACCCCACACTGCTCCCCCAGCTCCTGTCTCACCATACTGCTTCTCAGTATCATTTAAAGTACTAGAAATAAGGAATATAAAGAATTAATTTAAATTTATGTTAGTCTAGATTAAGTTTTATAGCTGTAGATGTCCTGCTAAACTGAATAAATAAAACAGCAGAAACAGTTCCTGCCCTTCATTTTGTTTAGAATATATTTAAGCAAGTAAGAGAAATGGCTGTGTCTCCGACTTATTAAGGAGCTATTTGTGGGCAGAATGTTTGTTCCTAGAGTGGGTCTTGTGTTGAGCCTTCTGAGTTGGTGGTCAGACTTAGATGCTCACACAGTGCTGCGGCAGATGTCTGACTTGTCTCCGCTGCCGCCTCCCCTGGCAGCACCACAGTGCTGTGTACTGGGGAGACTCTGGCTTGGCATGTCTTTAGTTTTTACCCAGCGTGTTTTTTAGGGGTAGATAGTTGCTATACAAAAAGGAAAACCATAATTTGCTCATAATTTTAGATGTGGAATGCTGCCACCCTGAGCATGGAGTGGTTTTAAATCCGCCTTCCCCTTCATCTATTAAACTCACAGATTCTGGTGGTTGGAACCAGGCAGTCTGCTCCATGTAATTCCTGGTTTCCAAGAAAACTGAAACCATGTACTTCTTTTGTTAATAAGATATGCTTTGAAAAGTTTTAAAGCTAAAGGAGACAAATGTTCTTACTACGGTTAGTACAGGGTTTGTCTTTGTTTTTTAGAAAGTACGGGCAGGAGTTTGAGTTCCCCTGGGGCAGGGGTGAGTGGTGGCGGGGGGACAGGGAGAGATTGTGTGTGCCCTGGTGCACATGTGCAGCTCAGGGGACAGCTGACAGGGTTGGCTCTCAGCTGCCACCATGTAGGTCTCAGAGAACAAACTCAGGTGGCCAGGCTTGCCTTTGCCCTCTGCGCCATCTTGCTCGCTGGTGCCCGTCTGATAAAGGCCACTGCGTGCCACTCCAGCTCCAGTAAGTGACGCAGTGCCTTGCCTGCCGTCAGACCGCTGTCAGTCACTTGGCTCCTCAGGACAGATGTGTGAAGTTGATAATAGCTGCGTTTTATAGATGGAGAGTGTGACTTAAGGGGCTTGCCCTCAAAGTAACAACCATGTCCTTTGTACAACACTGAGCAGTAAATAGAAATGGAAACATCCTGTGTACATGCATGTGTGCACATATGTGCATGTAAGAGAGAATTTCGGGTTTATACTAAAGTGTGCCTTATAATCCTTAAATTCTTTTCCCCTGAGATTAAATTCCATGTCAGTTAAAGCAGAGGGCTTGAAGAACTACTAAATCTCAATTCCTTGTCATCTGAGAATAAAGTATAAATATCAGTAGGCCTTTAATCCCAGCATTCAGGAGGCAGAGGCAGGCGAATCTTTGTGAGTTCAAGGCTAGCCTGGTCTTCAGAGCAAGTTCCAGGACTTCCAGGGTACACAAAGAAACCCTGTTTTGAAAAACAAAACAAAACTCAAAAAGTATAAATGTCTTATGAGTATATTATTATAAGTATAAATGACTTGCTCTGGAGACATTCATAGCAACCAAGGGTTTTGTGATTCTAAGAATTGCTTGCCCACTTACTATGATAAAGTGCTTGCTAAACATAGAGTAGCTCATTTAGATTAAAGTTAAAGAGTTCATTGCTCTGGCGGACAGTAGGAAGAGTGCTTGCTGCTTCCCAGAGGCCCCAGTTCAGTTCCCAGCACTCAATTGGGTCATGACCTATAAATCTAGCTCCAGGGGACCCAGCACCATCTTCTGGCCTCTAAGGGCACTCATGGGCATATGTCATACAGACACATGAATAAGAAGAAATCTTTAAAAGAAAAAGTTCATTACTGCTGAAAGCGACTTTAAACAGACGTTTTAATGATGGTGGGACATGGGTGTTTTTCAGCAAGGTGAGAAGATTATTGTGGAGTTCCTGTCCAAGGTGAAGCAAGTGCCCTTTACTGGCATGTCGGAGGAGAGTATCATGCTGAAGCTGAAGCAGCTGAAAGCCGAGGTGGTCGCACAGAATAATAGTTTTGTAAATGAAATCATTTCACGAATAAAGGTCACATGAGAAAGCACCAACGGCACGAAGAGAGTAGGGCTAAGCTCGCCCTTGTGCTGCTCTGCCGTGCTTGCCATCAGGACTGGGAGAGCAGTGTACCCAAGTTTTTAATGATATTTTACCTAAAAACGTCTTCAAAAATATTCTGAAGTTGAGATCTGTAACTGGGTCTAATGGGCATGGACAACTTTAAGCAACGTGGTGAATTTTATAAATAAAGTCATAGAGTTTGTAGAGTTAGTGGTGCCTTGTATTTCTTTGCAATATGACTTGTATACATTTACTCTACTGATATTACCTATAGGCTTTGTACAAAATAGAATCTCAAAAGAGAGGCCATGAATATCTGCACACATACATAATAATTAAAAAAAAATTAAGCTGGGTGGTAGTGATGCACGCCTTTAATCCCAGCACTCTGGGAGTTTGAGACTGGTCTACAGAGCAAGTTCCAGGACAGCCAGGGCTACCCTGTCTTGAAAAACAAAATAATAATAATAATTTTAAGCCTAGCATGGTGGTGCACACCTTTAATTCCAGTATGGGGGTGGGGCATAGGCAGAAGGCTCTCTAGAATTAGAGGCTAGCCTGGTCTGCATAATGAAACCCTGCCTCAGGAAATTCCTATATAACTGATTGACAACAAAATAGGCAAGAGACCTGCGTAACTGTCTCTCCCAAGAAATGGTAACGGATGATAAGCCAGTGAGAAGGGACAGATCTGAGACACAGAGTGAAAACCACACGAACCGCCTGACAGTCTGTGGGGCCACTGGCAGTGGGACCAGGATTTATCCCCTAGCCCTTGAACTGGCGCCTTGGAGCGCATTCCCTTGCTCAGCCTAGATATGGGGGGAGGGCCTTGGTCCAGACAGACAGTGAAGTGTCAGACTTTGTTAACTCCCTTGGGAATCCTCCCCTTTCTGAGGAGTAGGATGGGAAGGTGGGGAGGGGGAAGGTGGAAGAAGCGGGAGCAGGGGAGGGAGTGGGAACGGGGATAGCTATGTAAAATTAGAAAAGATTTTATTATTCAGAATTCTTAATTTAAAAAAATGTGACCCACTTGACTATGAGTTGGGATGGTTTAGAGTCAAGTGAGTATTGGCAAGGGCGTGGAGAGACAGAACTCTTGTACACCCATGGGAGTTCCACCCCTTTGGAAAAGCAATCTGGTGGGTCCCCCAAGCAGTAAAAAGCTGCTTCCTGTCCTGAGTGTCTGTCTAAGAGAAAGAAAAACATCACAACAAAAAATGGCACACAAACATCAAGATTTTCATTTCTTATTGTAGCCAAAAGTGGAAACCGTCCCAGTGTCCTAGCAGTGAGTGTGTCAATAAAATGTAGTCTAGCTGTTTGATGGTAATCTGTGTTAAGAGAAACAGTGATACGTGGGTAAGATTGGGCGAGTCCTAAAAATGCCGAGTGTGAAGCCAGTCGCAGGGGTTCACACTTGGTCTGTTTGTACGTTGAGTCACCTGCCAGAAATAACTTGATAAGCAGTGGTCTGGGACTGAGGTTTGGGCTCAGCATTTGTGAGATGCAAGTTTAGGCCTGGGTGTACACACTTGTGAACACACCAAAACCACTGAGTTGTAGACGTGAAATGGATAATCATGGTATCTGAGCAATATCAATAAAGGTCACTTCGCCCAAAAGACAAGGTAAGTAGACAACTGTGAACATAGCAAGGTTTTGGGCTGGTCGTGGTGGCACACGGGGACAGGCAAGTGGATCTGAGTCCACAGCCTGTCCTACATAGTGAGGCCAGAGCTGCCAGATCAAACTCCCTCCCTCAGTGTTATAATTACCAGACACAGAACTCCATGCCAAGTTACTCCTGCATCCTCCTCCAGACATGACTAGTTCCAAGTGGCAGTGCCCACTGTTGGTCAGGATATGAGGGGGCACTGTTGCTGGGCATAAGCTTTGTAAAATTAGATAGAATGCCCCAGTGTACTATCTAAAATGTCCTGTTCCCGGGGGACATCAGAATGTTCATGCTACCTGAAAGAGGGTAATTAGCTACAGCCCCCAAAGGAGCAACAAACAGACCTTGAAACAGAAAGGAGAACTTGCCGTGACTTACATGAAAGTTACTCATTATCATTTGTTTATTTTGTGTGTGTGGTGTTTCTACTGTATGGATGTCTGCATCACATGCCTGGTGCCCATGGAGTCCTGACAAGGGTGTTCGATTCTCTGATTCAAGCTCCAGACAGAACCACTACGTGGGTGGGAGCTGGGTCCTCTGGAAGAGCAAGTGCTTCTAACCATTGCACCATCCTCTCTAGACCAGTGTAGAATGCCTGAGTGAAGTGTGGAAGTGTGCCCACTGCAGGGTACGACGAAAGAAAGAAACGGTCAGGTGAGCCCCGAGAGCCATGCTGGCAGAGTGGGCCTTTTCCCAGGGCGTCTGGAGAGAGCGTTCCCTCGAGTGTGACCTCGCAGGTCTCTTTTCATCACTGTTCAGCTGTGCAGTTTTGTTTCAGACATGTAAACTTTAGTGTGAAGAGAAATTGAAAATGAAGCCTAACCTTTAAAATAGTTTACTGTGCTCTTTTTCTTCATCGTTGATGGATGCTGGCTTTTCCTTTTTTGAATACCAAGAGCTTGGGGAGAAGGCCAACTTGGACAAAATATGTGTGTGGCTTGTATTTTGAGACGGGAGCTTCCAGGCTGGCCTGGAACTCTAGATCTTCCTGCCTCAACTTCCCCAAGTATTAGGCCATGACCCACTGTAGGGCTTTTTTTGTCTTGTTTTTACAGCAGTCCCACTATGTAACCCTGGCTATCCTTGAACTCAGAGAGATCCATCCCCCTCTTGAATGCTGGGATTAAAGGCATGCGCCACCATGCCTGGCTCAGACAGAAATTTTTACATAATTCGAAAAGCAATTTTTAAACTGAGCTGAAATATTTTCATCCCTTGGATGGCTGCGAAAGGGTGTTTTTAGATTGCTGTACGGAAGCATGTTGAAAATGGAAATCAGCTATGATGGTTTTGGTTGTTAGGACTACAAGAGACGGAGAAGCTGGTACTGAGTCCAAGAAAACATTTAGTCTGTCAAGCGCTAACAGCCAGGCTCCTTCCATTTATCTAAGAGAAGCTTCGTTTTTAGTTTTAAGACATTTTTGAAAAATGATTAGGATGCCAGGGACTGGGGCTGGACTCCTACACATGCTAACAAAACAACCTGGCCTTTGTTTAGAGGCTCCTTCCTTTTGGAACCTAAAACAACCTGAGTTCTCACCTGTCAAAGACGCATTTGTGCCGGAGAGATGGCTCAGTGGTTAGGAGTGCTGGCTGCTCTTCCAGAGTATCTGAGTTCTACTCACCACTGCCAGTAATTCCAGTTCTAGGAGTTCCTAGGCCTCTGGCCTCCTAGGGTACCACGCTCATGTCTGTGTACTCTTACAGGTAACGTACACATGCACAATTTAAAAAATCACAAAAGTAATTTAGCTGTAATTTAGTGGGTCCCCCCCACACACAGATGAAATATTAACTAGTAATTCCTGAAGAAAGCAAACTTATTAATGTCTAAGATTACAAGCCCAATGCTAGTTAGCTGGAAATCTGTTGGCATATAATCATGTCTCAGAGAAAACACAGTAAAATTCCTTCCTAAGAGCTGGGTGGTGGTGGCACACTCCTTTAATCCCAGCATTTAGGAAACGGGCAGGTGGAGCTCTGAGTTTGAGGCCAGCTTGGTCTAGAAAGCGAGTTCCAGGACCACCAGGGCTACACAGAGAAACCCTGTCTTGAATGCCCCACCAAATCCATCTAAGATGTAATTTTGTAATTAATTATACTTTTCCTCAAAAAAATTTTTGGGAGTGTTAAATATAATTAAATGGATAGTGGAAGAAGGTGTGTGTGTGTGTGTGTGTGTGTGTGTGTGTGTGTGTGTGTGTATTTAGATACATTAAGTTGCCAGCTGTACCAACTTAGCTGGCCGGGTGACAAGGGTAGGTATATTTAAAGACTAACTTGTTCCCCTCAAAGTCTCCGTGTTCCACATACTAAGCACATCCTGTGATACTTCTTGAGTATTAAATACATCTTCTATCCTTGGTCTTTCTGCATTTAGCTTTTTTTGGGGAAGTGTGTTTTTACCCTTAGCATATGGTATGAGCTGCTGACTCAGTATTGAATGGATCTGTAAGCTTGTTAGTTACATTCTGTTGATGAAAATGGTGTGCGGAATAGTCAGGAAAAGCCTGTCCCTGGTCTGAAATAAACATTGTTAATTAGCTGTGGAGAATAAATGAGTAAAGAGACTTTTCACACAGATTCTGATGTTTGGGTTAAGGGAGGGGGTGTGTGTGGTCAGGCAAGAACGGAAATGCCCAGAATGGCAGAGCGTTAGCGTGAATCTGGAGTGCAGCCCAGCCTGAAAGAGCAGCTTCTGCCCCATGCCCCTTCTGTGTCCACACCTCTTTTTTTTTTTTTTTTTTAATAGAGCTTCTATTGCTCTGCTTTAGAACTTATACTTAGGTTGTCACCCACCCAGTACTGAGAAGGATCTTGAGTTTGAGGCCAGCCTGGACTTATATAAGAAGATTAGGCTAGCCTGGATTATATAGGAAGATTGAGGCCAGACTGGACTTATATAGGAAGATTGAGGCCTGTCGAAGACCAGCTTTGACAAAACTCATATGTTCCAGGGTAGGAACATGTGGATTAGAATTATTAAGCAGAGATATAAGAGAAATAAGAGACAGAAACACAGAACAGCTTCGAGGGACAGTGAGTGACTACTGAATTGCCTTGTTTATTTTCCACATGCTTATATACTTCACACCAAAAGGGGAAGAGGCAGGGAGGCAACACACTTCGTTAACATGATGAAAGGAATAGACTTGAATTCTCTGACCTTTGGTCCAGGTGGATGGATCCATCTACACCCAAAATACCAATTAACCACACCCCAGGTCAGAACTTCTCCTTTGTAGCCACACCTGTTGTCAACAACTTTGAGAGTTGGCTGTTCCAGTCAAGATGGAACAGGCTCACTCACACACATCTGTGGGCCCCCACAGGCCAGTCAGAGCTACGTGGTGAGACTGTCTCAAAAGACTAAAACCAGCCGGGCAGTGGTGGCACATGCTTTTAATCGCACCACTTGGAAGGCAGAGGCAGGCGGATCTCTGGAGCTCGAGGCCAGCCTGGTCTACAGAGCGAGTTTCAGGACAGGCTCCAAAGCTACAGAGAGACCCTCTGAAAGCCTCTCATCATGCACAGCCCATAAAGCATGTAGGGGTGGTAGCTCCTTTTACACAGCCACTGTGGCGATTCCATCTTCCCGTTTGCTCAGGAGGGAAGTAGCCTTGCCTTGCACTGGCCACAGCGTTTCCTTCCATCCCTACAGTTTACGACAATGTTCAGAACATGATCAGATTCCAGTCAGCGCGGTTTTACTTTAGGATGTGGTTTGATCAGTCTGAAGTGTCCCCCTGCACATAAACAGCCATATGGGACAGGCAGGAGAGCGAGAGCCATATGATGGTGGTAGAATTTTGCCTAGCTTCGTATGGACTGTCCTAACTTATTTTCTTGAGCCCAGACTGGCCTCTGACTTGAGACCCTCCTGCTTCAGTTTCCCTAGTTCTGGGATGATAGGTGTGAACCAGCATGCCTTTCCCTACCCAGCTCATTCATTATTTAGACTCGGTAACCAGGACACTATGTTCTAGTCTTTGATTCATCTTGATGAGGAAAAAAAAAAAGAAAAGAAAAGAAAAATTCCCTTAAATGGTTACGCTTAGAAGAAAAAAAACCTATCTGTAAATAGTTCTGATTCTAAAGAGGATCATGGTAACAGATTTGATTGTCCAGAATCTACTGGTAAATGCAGCCCTAATAAAATTCACAAATTATCTTGGATGGAGGTATCTATAGCCCGATTGAGAATAATTAAATTTAAGACAGTTTAACTTTTCAGTTCAGTCACTGACCTTCAGGTTTAAAATATACCACCAGGACACTTTTATTTATTCATTTATTATTGACCTAGAGCTTCATGTAGCCCAGGCTAGCCTCAAATTTGCTGTGTAACTGAGGATTGATAGGCTTTGGATTCTGCTGCCACTGATGTAATAAAGCCAATTAAACCAAATTAATGCATCAAGGCTTAATGAACAGCACGAAGCACTCCTAGGTGACCCTCAGGAGTGCAGGAGGAATCACATGACAAATATGGCGTCTTATATAACCTCTAGGTGTGGTCTTGAGTGGCCCCAAGGAGGGACAGACTTTTGGCAGGCTTCCTAGAGGTAGAGTTTGACGAGGGCAGCTCCATGGGAGATGCTGCTCAGGGTGCTGAGGGTGGGGTCTTGATGTGGGATGGCCCTCTGTATGCTGTAAATATGTCTTATTACCATTGATTAATAAAGAAGCTCTTTTGGCCTATGGCAGGGCAGAATATAGCAAGGTGGGAAATCCATGCAGAGATAGAGGAGGAAAGAAGATGGAGCCATGGAGACACCATGTAGCTGCAGAAGGAGAAAGACCCAGAACCAGTAAAGCACAGCCTTGTGGTGATGCAGAAATGAATAGAAATGGGTTAATTTAAGATAGAAGAGCTATCTATGTAGAAATATAGTGTCTGTGTTATTCAGATCTGGGTGGCCAGAAAATGAAGGCACAGTCTCCGCTTCCACGGTCTGGAATGGGGTTCCAAGCTGAAGAATCCAAACATCCCAGAGTTTTTGGGGATATATGGATGTCTGTAGGGCTTCCACCTAAACAAGGATGACCTTGAACTTTTTTCTGCCTCTACCTTCCAAGCAATGAGGTTATAGCATTATGCCACCATGCCCAGCTTATGTGGTGCTGGGGACTGCACATTTTGTGGGTGCTAGGCAAGAACTCTACAACTGAGCAATATGGCCAGCCTCCATTTTTTACATAATGATTAGGTTTAGGTCTTAATATTTATTATCAAGCATACTAGGATGTTTTATTGCAGAACGTTGTCTGGCTCAGTCGTATTCATCAAGAAAATGACTCTCCATGCTGAGTCCTTAATGTCATAACATGGATTCACAATTTGTAGAAACTGGTCACAGTAAATACTTCCCAAGGGTCTGAGAAGGACTCTAGCTCTTTAGGGGGTTCCTCTAAAGACTTCTTAAGCAATAGTCGTAGTTACTATTATCATGACAAGACACCATGACCTTATAAAATGAAATGCTTAATTTGGTGACTCCCAGTTCCAGAGGATCAGAGTTCATGGCTATCATGATGGGAAGCTTGGCAGGAGGTAGACAGGCATGGTGCTGTGCATTTTTTTTTTTTAGACAGAGTATTAGTATGTAGTTCTGGGACTCAATTATGTAGACTAGCCTGGCCTCATACTCACAGAGATCCACCTGCCTCTGCCTCTCAAGTGCTGGAATTAAAGGTGTGCACCACCATACTCAGCTGAGAGCTCACATCTTGATCCACATGCATGAGGCAGAAAGAGCTAGCTAGGTGTGAATGGTGTGAACTTTTGAATGACACACCTCTTCCAACAAGGCCACACCTTCTAATCCTTCCCGAACAATTCTACCAACTGAGGACCAAGTATTCAGATATATGTGCCTATGTGGGCCATTCTCATCCAAACCACCACATTCATCCCCTGGTCCCCATAGGCTTGTGGCTATATCATAATACAGTATATATCTAGTCCAACTTCAAAAGTCCCTAGTCTTCCACTGATCTAAAGTCTCTTCTGAGACCCAAGGCAATCTCTTAATTATAACCCTCTGTCAAATCCAAAAAGCAAGTTACATACTTCTAACATGCAGTGACGCAGAATACATGTTACCATTCCGAACAGGAGGGATAGAGACATGGTAAAGAAGTACTGGACCGAAGCCTGCACCAAACCCAGCAGGGGTGTCCCGCTCAACCCAGGCTTCACTTTCACAGATTCATGTGTAGTGATAGTTCATTTGTATTTCAATAAATAAAGTTCTCCTGAAGATCAGAATGCAAAGCAGCCACACTAGTCAGCCATACACGCTTTGACAGTGGTGACACACACCTTTAATCCCAGCAGCCACACTAGTTAGCCATAGAAGCCAGGAGGTGGTGGTGCACACTTTTAATCCCAGCACTAGGGAGGAATATAAGGCGGGATGTGTGAGGAAGTCACTCCTTTTCAGTCTGAAGATTTCACAGAGGTTAGAACTCTAGTGACTTTGCTGCTTTGTTTCTCGGATCTTCATGCTGAACCCAAATATCTGTCTCTGGGTTTTTATTATTTGTACTACATTCGTGAAATGGTCCCTCAGAGCCTCCATGTAGGGACTCTCTTGCCACATGCCTGGCCTTAGTGACTCCCCTTAGCCATTGAGGATGATTCCACAGTCCCCTTTACTTGTGTATCCTATATGACTCTAAAGCCAGAACCTCATGGCTCATGTTGCCAAATTTGGCTGCCTGGTTGGGATAGAGCCTGACCTCTTCTTGAGTCACATTTGCATAGGTTTTCCATCACTTCCTTAGGCATTTTCTTTTTAGGACTTTGATGCTTAGTTGGGTAGGGTCTTGCCCTGGGGCAACACTTCCATTATTCTATTTCATGGCAGGCCTCTCAACATTAAGTTTCCTGGTGCTCCTCTTCTCAAACTGCACACTTTATTTCTTTTTGCCCCACTTGCTCCTTTTCATTATAGACCCGCATAAGCATGACCACTGATTATTAGACTGTCTTGAAATCTCCTCTGCCAACAAAATTAGTCCAAAACTTTTTAATTTAGCCTCAGGCAGATTCTTAAAGCAAGGGCAGAAAGTAGCCACACTCTTTGCCAAAACATCACATGACTAGACATTGTTTCCCTCTGAGACCTCTTGAGCCAGGCCTCCATAGTCCAGACTGTTCTCAGCACTGCTGTCTTTCAAATTCCTATTAGAATGGCCTGTTAAGTTTCACTTACTTTCAATTGCTTTTCTAGTTCAAAGTCCCAAAGTTATCCACATCCCTCCAAAAAAAAAAAAAAAAATCTCTTCCAGGTCTATCACAGCAATAGCCCAATTCCTGGTACCAACTTCAGTCTTAGTTACATTTTCATGGTCATGACAAAACATCAACGACCAAGACACCTTATATGTAAAAATATTTAATTTGGGGGTCTTGGTCCCAGAGGATTAGAGTTGGTGACCACCATGGCAGCAGGCAGGCATGACATTGAGAGCTCACATCTCAATCCACATGCTTGTAGCACAAAATCCAATTGATCTGAATAATAAAAACTCAGAGTCAGCTATCAGGGGGTGAAAGATAAAGGATCAGAGAAGCAAAGCAGCCAGCTACTAGAGTTCTTACCTCTATCAGTGCTCAGAGCATACGGGTGGTCCTGTCCCTACAAATCCTCAGACTGAATCTCTCTATGAAACCGCAGAGTGTGTTAGTCTCTACGAATCCTTAGACTGCCCTGAGCTCTGTCTCCTCCCGCCTTATATTCCTCTCAGCCCAGCCATGTCACTCCTGTCTCTGCCTTGCTAGTGCTGGGATTAAAGGCATGTGATCCCACGTGCTGGGATCACCTTTGTGTGAGCTCCATTTCTCTTTTAAACAAATTCATTCTTGTATAGCCCAGGATGGCCTTGAACTCATAGAGATCCATCTGCCTTTGTCTCTGAAGTGCTGGGATTAAAGGTGTGTGCCACCACTGCTTGGCCTCTATGGCTAACTCGTGGCTTAGCTTTGCACTCTAATCTTCAGGCAAGCTTTATCTGTCATAGCATAAACAAAATATCACCACACATGCATGAGTCAGAAAGAACTAACTGGGAATTGGCAGAGGCTTTTGAAACCTCAAAGCCAGAGCATGGACAATGATAGAGAGTGTAATGGTTTAAGTAAAATGCTGCAGGTCCCTGAGTGGTGACAGGCAGTGGGTCTCAAGACCACGGCAGGCCATGAAGGCAGCTGTGTCCCAGGCAAGAAGCCATGTGGCAGGTGAGAGACCAAGACAGATAGACACACCATGCAGAGTGAAGTTGGATATTTATGTAATGGATTATGGAAGGGAAGGGGAGAAGGGGAAGAGCAGAGAGAGAGGCACAGAGAGAGAGAGAGAGAGAGAGAGAGAGAGAGAGAGAGAGAGAGAGAGAGAGGAGAGATTCAGGCTGGAATCTGAAGATCAGCTTGCCTCTTGGTAAAGGGGGGTGGAGGGAGTAAGTGGGAGTGGCTTGTCTCTTAAAGGGACAGGACAGACCATTACAGCAAAAATACAATGTTAGCATTGTTTGGAGCAAGACACAGAGATGTCCTCAAATCTTGGGAGGCCATGTATGATCTTCCTCAAGCTTAAGAAAGCTTCAACCAGCCTGGAGGGAGTTGCCCAGTCCATCTTATAATTATTTTGCTTTGAATACGTGCAACTGATGTCTGAGCCACGTGAGCCAGGGCACAGCAGACCTAAAGAGAGCAGTAGAGGAGCCTGTTCAGAAGACTGCCTTGGTCTGCAGTCCCTGCTTGTCTGAGTGACTTTTAAACTTGTCCCCACCCCCTTGGCTTTCTTCCCTCTTCTGTAACCTAAGACTGGATGATTAGGGTTCTCAAATGCCATTCTTTCAGGGCTGAGTGAGTAAGGGTCTGAAAGTGCCCAAACCTAACAGCAATTCAGAAATGTAAAAAAAAAAACACTAGCCAGGCGTGATGGCTGTTCTTGGTTGGCAGCTTGCCTTTGTCTAGAATGAACTACAATCCAGAATTGGAGGGCACACCTGGGAGAGATATTTTGCCTGGTTTGAGATGGATGATTCCACTCCTAGTCTGAACCCGTGAGGTAGGAAGACACAACTCTGATTCAGATCTTGGGGTGGGAAGACACACCTTTAATCTCAGCCACACCTTCTGCTGGTAGCCTATGGAAGGACATGGAGGAAGGAAGGTTTTGCTCCTTACTTGCTGCCCTTGCCTTGCTAGCACATTCATCCCTTCACTGGCATTAGAGCCCACTCCTTTGGGATTCCAGCATCTGCTGAAGACCAGCTGAGACACCCAGCCTCATGGGACTGAGCAACTACTAGATTCTTGGGCTTTCCGTTCACAACTAGCTATTGTTGGATTAATTGGACTGCAGCCTGTAAGTCATTCCAATAAATTCCATATGTATGTACACACACACACACACACACACACACACACACACACACATTCATTTCATAAGGTCTGTGATTCTAGAGAAGCCTGATTAATACATTAGGGTTGAAATATAGGTTCTAGAATACAGACTTACATGAGATTTTTAGTTCATTCCCCAGCTTCACAAAATAAAACAAAATAAAAGCCCATTAGCCAAGAAGATGTACCTTCTATCCTTAGTTTAATACCTGGGAACCACATGGTGAAAGAGAACAGACTACAGCAAGTGGTCTTTTCATGTGTATGTACACACACACACACACACACACACACACGCACAACTAAAAGGAAACCTGAACCCTACATAATAACAAAACATATAAAGGATATGTTAAAGCAGAAGGTGATCTTTTCCTGCATGTATGTGTGGTTTAAATATGTAAATGATATTAAACATGGGTGCCCATAAACATTTTTCCGGACATCAGACCCAGGAAAGCATTCCTCCTCTGAACTACATCCCAAGTACTCATCCTTTCTCTGTGATGAAGCTACTCAAAATCATTTCTTTCAGCTTTTTGAGATACAGTTGCTTCTGAGATATGCAGCCCACAATTGCTCCGTTCTGTCCCCGTGCCGCTGAGGAGCGCAGCAAGCTCTCGCCTACCAACTCTGTCCACCTACCCCAGCTCTTTCCTCCCTCGCCTCTCCAAGCCGCTGGTCACCCACATCCACTTCCGTGAACCAGTTCTATTGTTGGCTGGGAGCAAAGCCACCCGAGGCCTTCTCTTTCTGTGCCTCCACTGTTTCATTTACAACAATGGCGCCTGGTTTGTGGTTGAGCCTGGGCCGCAGTAGCGTACTCCGCGCGTACTCTGCGTCTCTGCTGTGAGGTCTATTCATCTGCTCACATAAATGTAAATATCAGCGAGTGTTAGGATAACAACTACACTGGACTGGGGGAAGGGTGTGAGCATGCAAATCTGCTACTCTTTGTAAGATAATGTCTAAAATTGGAAAACAGCCACATATGCACGCTACTGAGAACTAGAGATAAAAAAGTCAGAGGGCTGTGCGGAGAGGGTTGGAAGTGGCTCCCTCGAGGACAGTGAAGAAGAAGGCAGCATTGGAAAGGGGCTGTGCTTTCCCCTGTGTGTGCTTCCCCAGCATGCTATTTGTGTGTGTGCATGTGTGTGCATGTACACATGTGGGCCTGTGTGCATGCATGTGTGCAAGCGAGTGCTTGCTGTTTGAGTGTTTGTGCATATGTAGACAGGCATGCAACACAGGCTAAGGTCCAAAGGAAGGGATTTACATGTGCTAAATATGTGCCCGTCCACTGAGCTGCCTGTCTTCAAACTCAGCCATAATAATTATTCAGGAGAACTGATGGCTCGGTGGATAAAGGCTTTTATTGCCAAGCCTGACAACCTGAATTCTATTCCTGACACCCACGTGGTGGAAAGAGAAGTAGGACTTCCAAAGGTTGTCCTTTGACCTCCACACAGCCCCGACTTGTGCTAAGGCTCAGGGAACATTCTGGATGAGGGGGCAGAAAGACTGTTAAGAGCTAGAGGACAGGAAGAGGGCTGAGAAATGCTGTTTCCTGGACACGACGTGGCCACTGCCTCGGGAACTCACAGCAGTTATAGTGATCGGCTAAAGACTAAGCCAGCAAGTCAGGCAGCACCCATTGGACTCAGTGGGTTACAAGCAAACAAACGGAAAAGGCTTGATGTAGGGAGGGGCAGGTTGGATGTGCCTGCAGGGAGTGGAAGTGGGGAGCTGGGGATGGATTTGATCATGATGCATTCCTTACACGTTTGGAAGTCACCTCATGGACAAGACAACTTCAGGAATTTCATCCAATGCTTCCACACTTTAGACCTTTTCTGTTTTAGGCAGGGACTCCTTATATAACTCTGTTGTCTTGGAACTCACTATGTAGATAGACCAGGCCAACCTAGAAACTGCAGAGATCTGGCTGCCTCTGCCTTCAAACCCTGGTCCCACTCACATTTTAGAACATAGGAGGCAGGCTGCACAGAGATGTCCTTCCTCCTGTCACAGGCACAAAGTTGTCCCCAGTGCTCTCACTTGCCTCTTCTCTGGCTGGAAATACTGAAGCATGGGTCTGCCCAATGGTAGAGTGATTGTTACCAGACAGAATGCTGGCCCAGGTGATGGGCCTTGGACTGGCTAGCAGGCGAGCTTCCAGTGCCTGGGCACCTGGCTCCACCATAAAGCTTCTCAACTCCAATTTCAGGCATATCTTTATCAGACAGGGCCTTTAAGTACAATGAAAATGGATAATAAATCTTCACGTGTTTGGAAACTGCCTTCTCCCCTCCTCTTGAGGTCGATCATCTTGGCTGACAGTAATGAGTCTGAGCTGCCTTTTTGAACACCAGGCCCAAGTGGTAATTACTGAGTGCATGCCCTGTTTATAGGTTAGGGAGAAAGACCACAATCCTCATTAACAGGGCTCCTTCTCCCATTTCCCAGTCTTCCCGCCTGTATGAGAACTGACAAGCTGGGAGACAAGCGACAATGCCAGTGGTGTCAGGCTGCTAAAGGGCAGTGCTAGGAGCCGGAAAAACTGTCCTCAGCATCTGGGAGGCAGAGGCAGAAGGATCTCTGTGAATTCAAGGCCACCCTAATCTATATAGTGAGTTTCAGGTTAGCCAGAGATGCATACTGAGACCTTGTCTCAAAAACCAAACAAAATAAAAATAAAACTTACAAAAAAACCCCAACCCCCCCCAAAAAAAAACCAAACAGCAGCCTTTATATACACTGACAATATACTCACAGAGAAATTAGGAATAATATCCCATTCAGAATAGTCTCCCCCACCCCAATTAAGCACTTAGGAATACACTTAACTAATGAAGAGAAAGCCTTGGGGCTGGAGAGATGGCTCAGCGGTTAAAAGCACTGGCTCTTTTAGAGGACATTAGAGGTTCAATTCCCAGCACCCACATGGCAGTTCACAACTGTCTGTGATTCCAAGATCTAACACTCTCATACAGGCATACATTCAGGCAAAACACCAATGTATACGAAATAAGAATAAATAAATTTAAAGAGAGAGAGAGAGAGAGAGAGAGAGAGAGAGAGGAAGTCTCTACAATGAAAATTTCATTCCATTGAAAAAGCAAAGCAAAGGAGATAACAAACAATGGAAAGAGCTTCCATGCTCCTGGCCTATTAACAGAATCAATACTGTGAAAATGGTTATACTACTACAATCAGTCTACAGATAATACAATATCTATCAAAATTCCAAAGTAATTTTTCACAGATATAGAGAAAAAAATTCAAGAATTCATATGGAACCACAAAAGACCTCAAATAGCCAAAGCAACCCTGTGAAGTAAGAACATAGTTGAAGGGATCTCCATGCTGGACTTCAAATTACACCATAAAGCTAGAGTGAGAAAGACAGTTTGTTACCGGCATCAAAACAAACAGGTGGACCTGTGGAGCAGACTGGAGGACACACATACAAACCAGGAAAGCTATGCTTACTTAATTCTTGACAAAGGAGGCAAAAAAAAAAATCTACACTGGAAAAAAGCCTATTCTACAAATGGTTCTAGCAAAAACTGGGTGTCCACCTGCAGAGAGTGAAATTAGATTTGTATCTTTCACCTGGTACAGAAATCAATTCTCAAAGGACCAGAGACTCTAATTAAAACCCTGAAACAGTAAAAATAAATAAATCTTTAAAAAAAGGGGGAGTCGGGGGCAGTCCCCAACCAAGGCAGGTGATTTCTCCAGGGACAGCTAGGTACAAAGAGCTGCTGGGAGCTCAAGGTCTCAGCCAGATTCCCTGGACTGCATAGCTGCAGGGCTGGTCCTCTCCCTCTCAGTCCTGTCATACAGTACTCAGCTAACTGGGGCAGGGTGATGATGGGCCCTCTTTCTCACTGTGGCAACAAAATGTGAAATTTTCTCCTGCATCAACTGCAAACTAGCGAGTAATATTTCTCTTTTCCTCCCAAGGAAAAGGGTTGACTGAGGAGGTGGGGAGACTTCTAGGGGCAAAGTGTATTGAGTATCCCTTTCCCGGCTTCCTGCCTCCTCACCACTGTGCGCAGAAACACAGACCCAAGGAAATCATCTTTAACGTATCCATCATTTCCTCATGTAGACTGTTTTGTTAGTTTCTGGATTCCTCATGACAGGTCCAGTTAAAATTTTGGAAGAAATCTGGCTCTGGGCATTGTCCTCAGAGGAGTGACTAAGCATTGAATACAGAAAATGAAAGTGAAGGCAAAGCTGTTGCTCAGGTTAAGATAATTAGAATGTGAGGCATCTTTCTTGAATTAAAAAAAATGTTCTGCGGTTTTCATTAGGGAAAGAGAAATTTGCGTCAGATAAGATGAAACCGTAGCACTTATCTTTGCGTAGGGCTTGAAAAGAGGCCAGGGAGGGTTTAGTCATCCAGTTTCTGGGTCTCTCTTAAGACACTTTCACTTCCTGCTCATTTGCTCGTTTCCAGCTTGGATACTGAGTTGCATTGTCCTGTCTACTTTGATGAACGACTTGTGGTGGCGTGTATACTAGGTTCTCAGTAGAGATGTGTGATAGCAGTCATTTGATGACTCAGGGGGTAAAAGCTCTTGCCATGCAAGTGTGAGCTTCTGAGTTCCAGTTCCCAGGACTCACATAACAGCATAACATGAATATCTGCCACCCCAGAACTCCTGTGGGGAGAGGAGAGGTGGAGACAGCAGAATTCCTATGAACTTGTGTGGCATATGAAGTAGAAAACAACAAAGAGACAGACTGTCTCAAACAAGGTGGAAAGCAAGGATTGATACCTAAGGCTGTCCTCCGACCTCCCACACCTGTACCACATCCATTCATGTTCACATCCACACACAAAACATTGATATAATAATGCATATATTGGTGGGTGGTTGGAGAAATGGATGGGTAGATGAGTGAATGGCTGGTTCAATGCATAGATCAGTGAATGGAAGGATCACTGGATGGATAGATGATGGATGGATGATGAATGATTACAGGATGGATAATAGATGGATAGATGATGGATAGGTGGATGGATGAGTGAATGGATCACTGGATGGATGAATAGATCACTGGGTAGATAGATGGATGATAGATGAATCGATAATGGGTGGATAGATCACTGGATGAATAGATGAATGGATGGACAGATGAATGATGGATGGATAGATCACTGAATGGATAGATGGACGAATGGATGGATGGATAGATGGATGGATAGATGAATGGATAGATAGTGGATGGATCACTGGATGGAATTGATGGATGGATGAATGATGGATGGATAATGGATGGATCACTGGATGGATAGATGGATGGATGGATGGATGGATGGATGGATGATGGATGAATCAGTGGGTGTATAGAAGAGTGGATGGGTGACCAGTTCTGAATAATCAGGCTTGGTACAGGAAAGGACTGTGGATCCACAAGGAAAGGAAGAAAGGAGCTGGTACTCATTGTCTGGGCTTTACACTGTTTGGCACTTTATAAAGTTCACTGCAGACAATCCTCACACAGAAAGAGTTGGATAAGATTGTGTTCTCATCTCAAGATACTAAAACTGACTGCTGGGCAATGGTGGTACATGACTTTAATCTCAGCACTTGGAAGGCAGAGGCAGGTGAATCTCTGAGTTTGAGGCCACCAGGATGGCTAGGGTTACACAGAAAAACCTTGATTTCAGAAAGCTAGTGGGACTCTGGTCTGAATCATTGTGAATGAAAACACCCACTATATTATAGCTTAAACCTGCAGTGTCCCCTCCCTCCCCAAACATTGCTACTTTACATCATATTGTGGAGGAAATAGCTTTCTGTTATCAAAACAAAGGTGGACTTGTGGCTTCCTCGAGTTGACATTACACTTTTGCACATGCCTTCTTTGGGAGATGGCTGAGTATGACCCCATCTTCCTGCCCTCTTTGGGAGGCTCCTTTGTTTCTGTGACAGGCCCAGGTAGGCCAGGAAGTATATTTGTCCTGGTGCTGAGGTATATTTGTACAAGGACCTTGGCCTTTGAAGTGAATATTTGGTCATTGAGCACATCCTCAAGATGGAGGACCAAGGCTGCCTCTTCCCATTCTAGGGAGTTGGCATGGCAAGGTCCCGCAAGGTCCCAGGCTCACAATACTTGCATTGGATCTTGGAATGCACGGAGGAGAGATGTTTCTCTGCCAGGCTGGAGAATGATGGGATAACCTGATCCTTGCCGATCTTCATTTACTTCCACCTGCAATTATGCAAATGGCTCTTTGTGGGTTCCCCTCTGCCACAGCACTCCACAGTGAGTGACTGAATTGAAGGGGCATAAAGTTCTGCTTTGTGTCTTTCAACAACACCTAGGCCTAGGCTTTCATGTAGCTGTGGAGTGTGTGTATGTGTGTGTACTTGGGCCAATGCTGGCACGCGTGTAAGCATACATGCCCCACGGTTTTGGCAGCTGTGGTGAGAGGGCACTCCCATTTTACACGGTCATGTCCCTAGACTATGGATTTATACTCATGTAAATTGATGGGTGGTCAGATACTCTGGCTGTGGGGTATGGATGTGAATGTACGGATACATATGATGAACAGTGCCTGGGACTCTCCTGGGGACACGGGAGAAGAAGCCGTTTGGAGGTAGAGGGGGCCACTTTAGGATGTGAGGGTTGGAGCAAGACATCTACAGCAGCTCCTCTGCCCCGAGGTTGCCCTGAGTTCAGGCTTCCGATCTTAGCGATCTGTCTGTGGCAGAGCCTCTGGAAGGACAGACACACTAGCCTGTGCTGATCAGGAGCTGGCACTGTCGCACATGGTGCCTGACAAGGCTGCTCAAGGGAGAAAGTGTATTTTGGCTACAGTATGTGGGTGCTGCCCTCTTAGTGGGGAAGTCCTGTTAATAGGAGTAGCTCTAGTTGTACTGGTCAGAGTGACAGTCACTGGCCACATTGCAGCCACGCTGGGGAAGCAAGAGAGAGGTGACTGCTCATTTGTTTCCTCATTTTTATTCTACCCAGGACTCCAGTCCGTGGGATGATGCCACCCACATTTGTTCATCTTCTACAGACGTGCCCAGAGGTGTGTCTCCTAGGAGATTCCAGATGGCAAATGGACAATGACGTTTAACCATCACGTGGCGGTTGTGAGTGACATGTAGCTATTGACCACACGTGTCTACTGCAACTGAAGATTGGGCATTTTGAAAAAGTTTATTACATTTATTGTGTGTAGGGTAGGCAGGAGAATGCATGCCACAGTGAGTGTGTGGAGGTCAGAGGACAGCTCGTAGGGAGTCCAGGGATCAAACTTCAGTCCCTTTACCTGCTGAACATCTTTCCAGTCCAGGACTGGAAATTTCATTTTAATTTAAATCCATGTAACCTAAGCATCTGTGTGCTGCTCGTGGGGCTTTAGAGGATAGCATGTGTCTAGAGAACAATGCTTTATGTGACCCCTGGGGTACAGAAACAGGAGAGACCAAGAACTTGGAGCTTGTGCTACTCACTAGGCTGTGGGATGCTGAAGCTGCACCCTCAGCAGGGAGCTATTCTGTTCAGAGTGGGTTTGCATCCAGGTGGCTGGTCCTGCTGTACCTAGCCAATGGAGACAGAGGTGGGATAAACTGTTCAAGCTAGACAGACACTCGGTAGATGCTGCTACATGTGGTTCTTGTCGAGAACCCTCGGGACCCCTTACACTTCTCCCCTCTTCCCTTGGCCATCAGAGCTTTAGGGAGACAGAGACCAAAGGCCAGCCCTTTATTTTGCTGGCATGAGAAAAGAACCCTACTCTAGTCCACTCTTGCAATCATGTCAGGCAGAGCCAGGTCAGAAGTGTTGACGGTCCCTTGTCATCCGGGTACCAACAGTGCTCTGTGAATGCGCCCCTCAAAATGAAGCAGTGTGCTCTCAAGAATGGACTAGAGTGGGGCGTAAGGGGAACGATGGCTCTGTAGTTCCTGTGGAGGTTGAGGTACCCTGAGTCTAAGAACTTACAGCAGCCTGTGTAACTAGTGAGACCTTGTCTCCATAGAAACTGTGTAACATAGTGTAACAGCCTGTGTAACATAGTGAGACCTTATCTCCATAGAAACTGTTGTAACATAGGGTAACAGCCTGTGTAACACAGTGAGACTTTGTCTCTATAAGAAACTAGTGACCAAATAAGCACTGGAATGTAAGCTGTCTTTGCCTCTTGGTGGCTAAGGTGTCCTAGGAGAGTGGTGTGCCACACATACACATAAATGATAAAGATCCATTCTTGAGAACACAGTGCTTCATTTTGAGGGGCGCATTCACAGAGCACTGTTGGTATCCGGATGGCAAGGGACCGTCAACACTTCTGATCTGGCTCTGCCTGACATGATTGCAAGAGTGGACTAGAGTAGGGTTCTTTTCTCAAGTCAGCTAATCTTTATCATTTATGTGTATGTGTGTGTCATTCTGTGTGTATGTTTGCACATGTGTGCAGGCACCCACAGAAGTCTTCTGAGGGTGTTAGATCCCATGGGTCCAGAGTTACAGGAATTTGTGAACTACCCTAATGGTGTTTGGTATATATTTTATACCTGCTGCCTGCTGTGGTTTGAGTAGATATGACCTCATAGACTCAGTTGTTTGAACGCTTGACCCATAGGGAGTGGCACTATTAAGAGGTATGGCCTTGTTGGAGGAAGTGTGTCACTGTGGGGGCGGGCTTTGAGGTCTCATATATTCTCATGCTATGTCCAGCACACAGTGTCTCCTTCTGCTGCCTGAGGATCAAGATGTAGAACTCTCAGCTCTATGCTTGCCCACACACTGCCATGCTTCCTGCCATGATGATAATGGACTAAACCTCTGATCTGTAAGCCAGCCCTGATTAATTATTTTTCTTTATAAGAGTTTCCATGGTTATGGTGTCTCTTCACAATAGAAACCCTAATTAAGACATTGCCTCTAAACTGTTTTGCTTTCCAAAACAGTTTTTGCCTTACAAAACAGAGGCTGGAAGTCTAAAAACTACATTTCCCAGAATCCCTTGGCAGTTTCCTTCCAGACAGGCTTGTTGTTAGAGCACAGTTGCTGAGAGAAGAGATGGTGACAAGACAGACATTGAGTCTGAATCCCACCAGCAATAACAAAGAGCTACAAACTTGGCCTTGCCATGAGCTCTTAGAGACCCTGCCGCAATGGTACAGTGTCCCTCCAGCAGTCCATGGCTAACTTGAAGAAAAGGAGTTTTCAGATCTGCTTGCAGCCATATTAGGTCATATGACAAGTTTGGGTTGATAGAGAATGAGTGATGTGTGTTGTCTCAGGGCCATGCCCTTGAAGGGAGGCATCTGTCTAGACCTTTTTCTTGCCTGGAATGTAAGTGAGTGGTCTTGGACCACAGAGCCTTGGTCCATGGGATGGTGTGGGAATACGTAGATATGGCAGGGACACAGATGCTGAGGGACTCTGTGCTGGAACTCCTTCCTAGAAAAAAAAAATAAACCTCTTACCTGTTGTTAGCTAGTAGAATTATTATTTTGAACTTCTGCTAGCAGAGTCCAATTTGCTCTCTAACATTTGAAAGGTATGACCCATGAAGATTAGATATGGCAGCCCCATTTCCTGGGTAGGGCCTGGCTTCAGCACTTTTTCACACATACTTTGGAGGATCAAGTGTGCAACCAGATTTGAGAGCATGGTTGTGGTTCAGTTCATACCCTGACTCTACCAACCTCAGCTCAGGCTGGGTCAGGGGTAGCTCTGTGAATACAATTTGTGTGTTGTTATTTCTGGGACTAAGCTAGCCGTGCGGGAGCCGGGTGAGGCAAAAAGCAGGCCTGCCCGCAGCCCCTCACTACACCCTGACTCTACCAACCTCAGCTCAGGCTGGGCCAGGGGTAGCTCTGATGATTTGGCAGTCATATCTGGAGAGGCCTAGAGAGGCACTGTGAGCAGGAAGTCAGGAGGAGGGGCCTAGAGAGGCACTGTGAGCAGGAAGTCAGGAGAAGGGGCCTGGACAGGCAATATGAGCAGGAAGTCAGGAGGAGGGGCCTGGACAGGCAGTGTGAGCAGGAGGTCAGGAGGAGGGGCCTGGACAGGCAGTGTGAGCAGGAAGAGGAGCTCTGACCAGACAGAAAGCAAACAGCACAAAGGGTGGCAGGCTGCTTTTTATTCATCAATAATTTAAATACCCTTTAGTGTTCTCTCAGCAAAGTGCTGCTCAGAGGAGAAATGTGTTGTTTCCAAGAGCTATAGGCTCGCCTGCATGCTGGAACCCCTCCCCAGAGAACGCAGCATAAGAAATGAGCTGTAAAGCCAGGGCCAGCTTCATTGGGAGGAGGGACGGGGGTCTCTGGTCAGGTTGGTGCAGAAAGGCCTTTGCTTCTCCTCAGTGCACAGTGAGGCTGGCTTTGCTCTGCATTAGGTGACGTCACACGGCAGGATGCCTGCTGGTGCCAGGGCTTCTCCAGGGTCACCAGGTCCAGGCCACATGTCTGTGGGGTCAGGAATGGCTTCAGAAGGTCCTTCTCCCTTCCCACTCTGCAGGAGGAGCCTTCAGGGTCACCCAACAACCCTAGCGATAGACAGACAAGCCCAGCATCTCTTTGGGATGCTGAAGTGCCCTGAGCTTCTGCCTGGCAGGGCCTCCCAGACACTGATAGAGATTTGTGCTTTTTTTTTTTTTCCTAAGAGTGTAAAAGGTTACACTAAGATAGACCCAGATGGCCCACAGGACCTATGGCGGCAGACAAGATGGAGTGCTGTTGGTATCAATCCCCCAGAAGCATCTCCTCTGTTAATAAGGGTACAGGTACCCTCGCCCTAGAACCTGTAGGAAGAGGAGACTGCTGGGAGTCTTGGTGACCAGCTAAATTTAGAGGTGGGCTTGGGGCGGGATGCTGGCTTCTGTGTAACACATAAACACATGCACACTGTACACAAAGCTCCTGGACACAGAGAGGAACAACACCCGAGGAGATCTCTAGAGAATTAAACAGGGAAATTGTTTCTTCTTCAAGTGGCCCCACCTGGGAGGGTCCCTTGAGGAAAGGGCTAGTGGCTGTTTGTAAGGCTACTGTGCATGGGTACACCTGTGCATGACATGCAATGGCCAGGGCTCCCTGTTGCTGCTCAAGGGCTGAAGGCCTGAGGCTGCCTAGCCCTTAGACCATCCCACCAGGACCTTGGGTTTCATTCGGAAGACACAGGGGCTGACTATGTGACTTTAGTGAACAATGACATGGACAATGGCTTCTTTATCTGTCTGCTCAATTTTAAGAGGGCCTGGGGCTCAGCTGCTGGCTTCTGTGTTCTGTGTGGCCACAACGAGAAGACAAAAGATTATGGGAATCCTACTGTGTCATTACAGGAACCCACAGCCCAGTAGGACACTGTGAATGTGGACCTGAGGTTAGGCAGGTGAGCGGCAGCCCACAGGAGTTGGGAACATTGGTAAGCTGCCAGCCATGGGTCAGACTAGACCATGGAAGAGATGTTGCCATATAAGAATATGGAGCCCTTCTTAGGAAGCGGGTCCTTAGCAATGTCATTGTTTCCAAATGATAGGAGAGCCTATTCTTGCCTTTCCGTGTTTTCTTAAACAAGAGGTCACACCACATAACTCTATTGCTCCATCAAGTTCCCTGACCTGGGGAGCCCCAGCTTTTCAGGAGCCCCCAGGCATCTGAGCCACTGAATCCTTTGGTCTGGGCAGAGGAAAATGATGGGATGTCATACCACATAGTGGGACTGAGATTGGTGTTGTGTGATGGGGCCAAGAGGGACAGGGGCAACAATGTACATGTGTCACTGGATCCCGAGATACTTGGAGGACAGACGTTTCTCTGGGACATCATGAGAGGGCAGGGAAAGAGGGGCTTCCTTTCCCTGCCCCCTTCAACCATGCCTATGCTTCCTTGAGAGACTTTGCTCTAACTGCAACCAATTGCTTTCTTCCAAAACCAACGATGCATAAGAAAGGAACTGAAAACCACTAAGGCTGTGCGGTATAGGCAACTCAGGGGAGCCTCAGAAGCATGGTGACAGAAGAGGCTGCCAAGGAGTGCTTGGTGTTTCTCTCCCCTGGAGGAGGATCCTGGTGGTTGTTCCCCTGCTTCCAAGGAGGCAGAATTCCGTGCAGTGCTATGCATTTGTCAGAATGATGGTTTGGATGTCTTATTACATGGTGACTTGGTGTCCGAGCCTTAGTCCTACTGTGCTGCTGACAAGCTCCCTCCCAATGGGCAAACTGCTATTTTGTCTGGTTCAGATGCCTCTGCCACAGGAATCTCTACATCCCCCTCTGGATGGCTCAGCTCCCCAAGTTATTTCCCGTTGCCTAGGTGACATCTCTAATTGAATGCTTTTTAATCTGTTTCTCTTTTAAAGGAATGAACCTGGTGCCTTACGTCCAGGTCCTGTCAGAAGCTCTATACTGGAGACTTAAGTCTCTTAAGAGTGTGCAGTTACTTCCTGGGATCAAAGCCATTATTCAGATGTTAGCTTATGGGCTGGTTCTGATGGACAGTCACAGTAGCTTCTGGAAGTATGACTTCTGGAGGGGTCTCCCCCTTGAAGATTTAGTAAGACTGCCTCTCTCCTGCCAGTCCTACCTCACCGGTATTTACACCAGAATAAAGCCTGTGTTTAGAGACCAACCCTAAACCAGACTACAAATTACCCAAACTAAACCCCCGTGCCCTGTGTTGTTTTTTTATTTTTCTCTTCCTAGCTGAAACTGGAAGGGGAAAGAAGATATGGTTTTTAATGTTATGTGTGTGTGAGTGTATGTGTGCCCACACACTCTAGGCACATCTGCCAGGGAGACAGATAGTATTCAGGTGATAATGTTTGCAAAGATTCCTACCAGAAGTGTTGTATATTGGGTCACACCATGAACGGACACTTTTCTTAAATGTTGACATTTCTTTAGATGAGAAAAAGGCAGAGGTATGTTCCTTCACAACTTTCAAATTCTGCCATTTCAATGAAGCCTTGGGTGTCTGGACTTCCCTCTGCAGAGCAGGAGTCTGGGAAATTCTGTCCTTCAGCCTGAGGACCATTCTTCAGAACATCACTTTTATCCCACCATCCCTTCCATCCAGGTTCTGGTATCTCCATCCCTCCTGCCTCCTCCGCCTCCAGTGTAGAGTATGCAGAGAAAAATAGACCCACCTGGTTATTTGGAGACCACACAGGGCTCAGAATGTGATCTCATTGTGCCTGCCCCTAAACACTATGTGGTAGGCACAGGAGTTTAATGGCCTGACATTTGCAATATGGCTCTTTTGGCTTCTGGTACTGTAGCGCCCCCCACCCCCCACCCCCGTGGCGGGTAGAGGGCAGAGCCCTGAATCAAGGAGGTGGATGGGGGCTGTGCGCTGCACCTCTAGGCTCTCTAAAAGGGGGAAAGAGTTGAGCTGGCCAACAATAGTTAAGAAGACAACAATAACAAAATCTTATCTGAGACGAAACAACCAGGCCTGATTAGGAAGCGGCCCTGCCGGTGCGTGAAGCTTGTGAATGAAAAGGTCGGGGGCTCATTTCAGAGACCTCCCCGAAGCACAGCAGGACTCCCAGTCAGAGAGGCCTCTCCCTACAGGTCCCTCTGAGTTTACACAAGAACTCACGAAGTGGACTAGCTGAGGGCTGAAAAAGGCCCGCTAAGCCCCTCACCATTTGCAATTTCCAAGTGTGGGGGGAGATACCACCGACCGCTGGTTGGTGCTGTTTCCTCTCATTGCATAATACTACACCGTTCCCGGTGTGTAGTGGCTGTTCTATATATATACACGGGAAGGCAACATATGGCGCTCCCTACCCCCACCTGTCAAAACTGTGACTATATCACTTCTGACGACCAGAAGGAAGCTGCTAGGCCGGGCCAGGATTCTAAAGGCTGAGGAGGTAATTCAGAGCCATGAAAGGCGGCACCATATGCTTCGGGGTTGCCAGCTGCTTATGCGCATGGGGAAGGCTTTGGTGCCTGTCTGCAAAGCCCAGGAATGCACTGGCGCGGGGAGGGGGAGTAGATTTTGGGGTGCCACTTTTTCTCTTTTCCAGGAAGAGAAATCTGTTGGCGGCCACGATTCTCCAAGAGGGGACTCAAAAGATCACAGTCTCATCTTAAACTTGCCCTTGATAACGTCAGGCCTGGCCAAATAGTATTTCTTTAGAAAACATTTTTTGTTTTTGTGGTTGGTTTTTTTGTTTGTTTGTTTGTTTCGTTTTTATTGGATAAAGATTAAGAAAGCGCCATCTCGGAGAGAAGAACTGAAGCAAACCCGCCCTACGGCGCGCAGCCCGAGCAGGGTCCGCGGCGCTGGGGGCGGGAGGCCGCTCTACCTGGAGGCGCTGGTCTCTGCCAGCCGGTTGTTCATGATGCCCAGCGCGCCCACGCCGCCCGAGAAGCCGTTCTGGCGTGTGTTGACGCACACGCTGCGCGGGTAGCCGTTGGCCGTCTCGGACAGCTGCTTCTGCAGCAGCGCCAGCGACACCTTGTTGGACGCTGTGAGGTCGCGCATGGAGATGAGCTCGCCGGACAGGCGGCGGCCCTCGGCGTCGCTGTCGCGGGTCGCGGGGTCGGCACCCAGCGCGGCCAGGCGGCGACGCAGCCGGGAACCCGGGGTGATGGCATTGCGCCGTGACAGGGGCGCGCCGGGCACCGGACAGCAGCGCGTGCAGCAGCGGCAGCTCAGCTTGCGCAGCATCCAGTTGAGCACCTGCTTGATAAGGATGGAGATGACGTTGAAGAGCGAGTAGATGCAGCACACGCCGAGCAGGATGAAGAGAAAGTTGCCCAGGCGGTAGAGCCCCTGGTTCCGGTAGGCGGCGTGCTGGCTGCTCACCAGGTCCCCGAAGCCAATGGTGCTGAAGGTGACGAAGCAGAAGTAGAGCGAGTCCACGTAGTCCCAGCCCTCCACGCTGGTGTACATGGCCGAGGCGCAGCATGCTAGCAGCACAGCGAACAGGCCCAGGATGAGCAGCACGTGGTACACCGAGGGCTTCCAGCCCGCCAGGCTGTCTGCTTCCGACAGTGCGGAGCCTCGACGGAAGGTGGGGGGCAGCAGGCCGCTGCGGCGCAGTTGGCGCTCTCGGCAGGCGCGCATGATGAAGGCCAGCAGAGAGATGATGCGCTCCAGAAAAAGGTTGAAGAATAGGATGGTCCCCGCACAGCCGAACAGTCCATATGCGATGAGGAAGGCCTTCCCACCCACTGTGGCTGGGGTGGTCATGCCGAAACCTGTGGAGATAAGAGTCAGGGTCAGCTAGGGCAAGTAGTCTCTATCCGGTGTGAGCACTTGGCAGGCGAATACAGATGCTACGGGATCATCCAGATGCTCAAGACCATTCCCACAGGGCATTTAAACTGCCCCCCCCACCCCCAGAGAACAAATGCGTGGTTTCCTGGTCTTCCTTCCCAGTCTCATCTCTGGGGTCTGTGTTGATATCCATTAAACATGGACTTTTTCTAATTCAGTTTGATTTGGTCTAATTTGGATTATTGTGTGTGGGAAGAGGTTTATTGGGGCGCAGAAACTTTTCAACTGGAGGTCCCACCAAGGGGGGCTGTTTTTCTCACTGGCCCAAGGCCATGTGTTGGGAAACCACCTTTCTCCCGCACCTGTTCTTGGTCGCCAGGCTATGATAGGCTTTATCTGGGTAAGTTCTGATTTCCAAGTCATTGTCTTTAGAGGCTCAGGGCCTCATATGATTTTCGGGCTGTCCTGTTGAAGACAGGACACCCAACCTGACCAGGACAAGGGCCCGCCTTGTCCCTGTGGGATTCTTTTATCAGGAGATGTCCTGTTAAAGTATTTCTCACACACCTCTGGCTTGTTTTTTTTTTTTTTTTCCCCAAAGTGTCTACCATAGTGGACACATTGCACTGGGCTTTGAATCCTGGCATGGACTTGAAAAAGGAACACTTACAATTCGAGGCCTGATCTCCAAACACCATTGGGCTGCCTTTTACAAAATCTTTTTAAATTGGGGCTAAACCTTACATCCCTTAACACCTAAAAATTTTTGCCAGTGTGAAACAAACAAACCCCCCATATGCCCGTGGTTTCTGGATGCTGTGCTCCTGCTGTCCCTCCCTACCCCTCTCCCCACTTCTCTTCGCTGTTTGCTGTTTGTCTGCACTCCTGGCATGTGATCTGTCTCACTGGGATTCTCCCTGCAAGGGATTCCTTTCCCCCTGTCCTCCCACTCTGAGCTGCATAGGTGTTCCGTCCTTATGTTTCTGGTCTCCCTTTCAGCACCTGCTGATCTGGCCCTCAGTGGGACCACCTGTGCTCGCCTGGCTTCTGCAGCCTACTCCAGGATTTCTAAGTTGGTCAGCTGACACAGTTTCCTGGAAAAAGGTTTGTGCTGCGGGAGTTCCTTCTGCTCCTTCAGCCAATAGCCGCTGAGATACCCGCCCACTGGGGCGTGGTCTCTCTCTCTCTCTCTCTCTCTCTCTCTCTCTCTCTCTCTCTTTCTTTAAAAATAAGCAGCGGCTGTCCTCCATTCTCTCTTTGGCTTCCGTCCCTGCTGCCGGCGACTAGGCTCCTTTCCTGATTGCACAGAGGGGCTGTTGTCTGAGACGGTGATCTGTAAGTTTTTCCCTTTAAATAAATAACTATTCTATTAATCATAATTCTGAACCGGTGTGGGATTGTTTATGACTTACGCCTTCAGGTTTGTTTGTCTTTTAAAATATATGTATAAATAATGTGGCCACAGTATATGCTTGTTTTATGTCTGTGTGTTTCAAAATCTATAAAATTTGTAACTCCAGATTATAACAGCTCTGGAAAAATACTAACATGTGAATAGCCACCATTTTTGATTGAGGTCAAAGTGAAAACCTCAGTTCCATCTTTGGTAAGAGTACCCACATGCCCTGGACCTCCCAAGGAGACATTCTGCCTCCAAAATTCTTTACCTTACTAAAATATTCCTTCTAATCTTCTTGCCATTACTGACATTGGTAAGCTGTAACTGACTGGGTAAACGTTATGTCCAAATTTAACTTATGTGTCTAATCTAGATATACCTAACAGATAATGGTACCCTGATTCTCAAGTGCCTTCACAGATCTGAAAGTATGGCATTTAACAAAAGAGCTTTTTATGACAGAGACATGCCAGCTCCTGCAACATCCTATAGCTCCTCCAAGAAGATGCATGGCTGAAGAAGACCTGTCTGGAGGATTGCACTTGGTTATGGCAAAGCCACCACACAGCAAAAAGCTGCCTTCCACCTCAGCTTTCTTGGACTGGGGAAATTGATCATCTCATCCTGCCAAGACAGGTAGACTGAACCCTACCCCCACAGAAAAACCTTCGGCCTCCTGGACGCAACAGTTAAAAACAAGTACTGCTTCTAAGACTAGTATTCACCAAAGACTATGGAGAGACTTGGGCTTACCTGTGTAGTTAAAAAAAAAAAGCCATGCCCCTTCTGCTCATTTCCTTATCCCTCTCAGATCTGTCTGATGGCATTTGATGACTTAAGGTACTGGTAGCTCATTACTTCATTTGTTAAGTTTCCTGCTAAAAATACAGACAGATGGGGCTGGAGAGATGGCTCAGAGGTTAAGAGCATTGCCTGCTCTTCCAAAGGTCCTGAGTTCAATTCCCAGCAACCACGTGGTGGCTCACAACCATCTTTAATGAGGTCTGGTGCCTTCTTCTGGCCTGCAGACATACACACAGGAAAGAATATTGTATACATTATAAATAAATAAATATTTAAAAAAAATACAGACAGATGTGCCTTTTCCACAGGCTTCATAGCCCCAAATTAACAGGTTTCAGATGTATCTTCAGAGGTTCAGAGTTTCCAATTTCTTTTAATTGTCTTCTAAAATGTTCACACCTTTTAACCTAAAGCCATAGCCTTGTGCTGTGACATCAAGATGTAAATCTGTCCCAGTTGTCTTACAGATACCTGCAGGTTCCTGAAAAAAGTTCTGCTGCTTTGTCAAGGAATCTGGTCTGGTAAAAACAGTCTCCAGAGCCTATTTTAACCCAACCCATTTTCAGGCATGTTTTACAGGTCACTCCTGTTGTCTGGGCCAAGACCAGCTTACAAAGGCCCCTCTAGATAATGCCAGTACCTACACAAGCTCCTGGAACTTCACCATTGGTACCACCTCTCCTGGCTCAAATGGGCACCTACCCAACAACTGAAATCTGGTTTGAAAGGGCATGTCTGCTCTCGTGTCTTACGTGTTCACCCGTGCTGCTCCTGTACAGCCAGGGCAGTTCTCTGTCCCATTCTTTCTGGAGTTAATCACCTTTCCCATGACTAGCCCCATTCATAGGGCCAGTAATAACAATCTATTTTTTCCTCCTAGCAGTGTGCTTTCTCATCTCCCTCAACAAACAGATGCCTGAGGTCTCCAGAATGGCAGTTAACCGGATGCCTCTCTGCCACACCTTCTGATGAGTGTGAGTCCACTAACTCCCGACTCTCCCCTCTCCCGTGTCACCCCATGCCTGCGGGAAGTAACCAGACTTGAGCTCGCTTCCCTATACGCAAACAGTCTGGAATGTTTGGGTAGAAGTTCCATCCCAAGCCCCCTCCCCTGGGAGTTGCCTCAGTCCAGACTCAACCTCTGAGAAAACCCTCCAAACGATGACCCCTCCCCAGAGATGCTCAAGACCTCTCCTACAAGGTATTTAAACTGCCCCCAGAGAACAAACACATGGTTTTCTGGTCTTACTTCCCAGTCTCCTCTCTGGGGACCAGGAAGGCCACCCGGGAGTGTTGGTATCCATTAAACCTGGACTTTTTCTAATTCAGTTTGATTTGGTCTAATTTGGATTATTGCATCAGCGAACAGGTTTATTGGGGTGCAGGAACTTTTCAGACAGCACTTATACATTTCCCTCTCTTGGTGGCTCCTGATCGTGGGAACCCCAACAAGATGGAGAGGGGCCTTTTCAGTGGGGATATTTACGCAGATAAGTGCTAGGTTGGGTCCGATAGGATGTGCCAAGCAGCAACAGGTACACAGATGCGAACCACTGAGCTGCCCAGGAAGCCAACAACTGACACCTGTTCCCCTAACTGAATTTTTTATGGACTCCCAGGCAGACAGCCTTGTTGGGCTGGACTTCCAGAAGCTCATCTTGTAAAGGGGATTGCTCTCTCTGGGACCAGTGAGAGAGAAGAACCAGATAGCCCCTGGTTCACTTACCAAGCTCACACAAGGATCCTTTTGGAGGACAAGCTCCCTTCCCCAGCACTTAAGAGTGCCGATCTGGACATTTGCCATGTGCTTCTGATTCCCTTTCTCTCCAGGACTACTGTCAATCATCCTTGCTCAAACCAAGGCCAAGGGAAAATGTTTTGGCCCAGCTGGGCCCTGTGGTGCTGGTCTATGATTGGAGTTTTGTCCTGGAAGGTCTGCCCTAGGCCCAGGCAGCTGCTTACTATTTTCAGTCCTTATAATTAAGAGAGGTAACATGCCTACCCATTCGTGGAAAGCTGGGGTTTAAAGGCTTTGTTAACGCATTCCCACAGAAGGCCTGGCTGCCCCACAGTGTGCCCATTAGAGCTGCTTGAGAAAGGGAAGTGGGGTCTTGATTATCTTGGTGCACGGTCTGAGCTGTCTGACCACCACACATTTCCATGCCTGTGGGAGCCAAGCTTCAGAAGTGTCCCCACTACCTTCACACCCAACAGAAAGGGATGACCCGTGTGTTGCTGTGCAGTAGGCCCAGCTCTGGGAAGAAATCAACGATACTTTGTTCTAGTTGGCTTACTGTCCTTAAACAGGCCAGAGAAAATACTCCCTAAAGCTTTCCGAGCAAATTCCTTAAGCTTGTATGCTAACAATTTTCTTGATTCTCTGGAGGAAACACCCAAGTTGTGTATTCATTTTATGATTACTGATACAAGTTCAAGGGAAATCCTATGGCGTTACTCATTGAGAAAGATGCTTTGTTTGCTGTGTTCCAAATTTGTCCACAAAAGAATGAAAAATAACAGCAAATAACAGTAACAAGACAAACAAGATGTTTGTAGTCTGCCCAGGAATGTGAAAGAAAGATTTTATAGTACTCGAAAGTCAGACTCAACTTCTTGGGCTCACGAAGAAATGAACTCTGTATTTATATTAGAGCCTGTGGAGGTAGAGCACAGGCCTGGCGATGAATGCTTGCAACCCTGGCAGGAGGACTAGGAGCAGAAGGTCATCCTTGGCTGTGTGTAGGGAAGCCAGCCTAGGATACAGGAAACCCTGAAGGGACTCTCACCAGCTCGGGCGTGGCAAACAGGGCTCTGCAGGTCTTACCTTTTTCCCCATTCTGCTTTCCTTGTGTCCTAAAGCCGGTCACCAAGCTCTATTCCTTTATTTGATCAACTTCCTGAGGCTGACGACCAAAGTCCAGCTATCAAAGTTCTGAAGTCCAGCAAACAGAAGCCCCCTTTGGCTCACCTAATTAACATGTCCAAACGTGGCATTAAGCTTAAACACCTCATCCTAGCACAGGTTTCTTGTTTTACCTTTATAAATTGACGTTTTCCTAAGGGCCATGTTTGTCTCCTCTCTATCCAGAAGCAGTCCTTTGTCCCTCCGGGACAAATATCCCCTGTTCCCTTTCCCTTCTCCCTCATCCTCTGTCTCCTGTCTTTGTCTCTTATTCCCCACCCTTCATCTCTTTTGGGCAAATAAATTTCCTTTGGCTGAGAACTTGGTCTTCTGGGTCCTGAGCTGATGCGATCCTTTTAGACCCTGTCTCAAAAACAAAACAAAATAAAATAAATTTAGGAAGTCCTAGATTGGGGGCTGGAGAGATCGCTGCTGATTAGGAGCACATACTGTTCTTACAGAGGCCTTTAGTAGACACCTGAGCAGTCACACCTCCTGGAACTCTAACTCTGGCATTCAAAGTCTTAGGCACCTGTGTCCACATACCCCATTCATATAGTTTAAAGTCTTTGATTGGTAAGTTAGTGCCCAGCAACATAACTAGACTATGGTCTCCCTATTACAAGGGAACTTCACTCACCAAAAACAAAAACAAAAACAAACCCCAAAAAACATGAGCCATAGCTATTTACAATATGATGAATTTCATGCAAAAAAAAAAAAAAGAACATTGAACAAAAGAAGCTGGAAAGAAAGAAACCTGCACTGTTTTTTTTTCCAGTAATATAATACACTTTTTTTGTGGGTGTGTGTGGAGGATCAGCAGGATCTCATGTAGTCCAGGATAGCTGCAGATTTACTATGTAACCAAGGCTGGCCTTGAACTATGGATCCCTTATTCTATCTCTACACTGCTGGGATTACAGGTGTGCGACACCATGTCATAGCCGTGCTGGATTTACTAAATAGACAAAACAGGTTTGACAACTAGGACACCCCCACTCCCACTCCCTGCACACCCCCAGGTATCTGAAAGGCTAGAAATTTGCTGTGGGAGCACATTCTGCCCCTTCAGCCAATAGCCTTTAAGATACCAGCCCACTTGGGTGTGGTCTCTGATACTGTAAAAAGCCTGTGCTCGCTCTCTTGCTTCCGGCTCCCGCGTCAGGCTGCTAGACCCTTAACTTGTTTTTGCAGAGGACTGTTATCTAGGACAGTGATCTGTAAGTTTTTCCCTTAAATAAATAATCCTTTTATTATTCATAATTCCGAACTGGTGTGGAATTATTTTGTGTCTTTCATCATCATCTGGTGCCCACTGTTTGGTTTTAGAAACCCTAGCTCTGCTGCATGCCACTAGGCTTGGAGCATGCCTGGCCCAGTCCACCTCAACCACGGCCTTTATGCGGAGCCAGCAGTTCATTTGGATATAGAACTCACGCTTAGCAGTGGCTTTTCTTGCTACAGATCGGCCGCAGTTCTTCATATTATTTTCATTACACACCTCGAAGTGGCTTCCAGTCCCCGCGCATTTGCCCTGGTGCCTGTGTCCTGCCGCTGCACATTGCATGAAAACACAGGTGGGATACAGGCTTTCCCATGTGCCTTCTGTTATCTTGTTGTCCCTGTGCTCCTGTGACTGCTGACCAATCAGGGCCCACCGTGCTGCATACAGCCTGTGATTTCCATTGAATAACTATTTTTGATCAAGGCATATCTTGTAGCATTTCACTCTAAAATCAGATTCAGACCAGTCACATGACTCCAGGTGCACCGCTAGGCCCACCTGGGTTAATTTTGTAGGTGCCCCATGACACTAGCAAGTAACAATTATTGTACCTAATCCAGCTAATTAAACCACAGGTAAGATTTAATATCCAAAATATAAATCATAAGTTTCTAAATTAAAAGGGCAATATGTCAGACAACCCAACTGTCCAAGGTTTCACTAGCCCCTTTACTTACAACATGTATGAGGTTTTACAAGACTTATATGATGTCCCTTCTACATCACTATTTTTGATTCTGGGGATCAGTCTTGTCCTCAATATCTTTTTCTTAAAAATATGGTTTGACAATAGGGCTAAGAATGAGGTGTTTTAGAAATGGTACAGTATTTACAGACTGATACCAAGTTTCTCAAAAAAGAGGTTGGAAATCTGAAGAAGGATACGACCAATTTAACTAACAAAACTCAGTCAACTGAGGTACTTTTAGAAATGGTACAGACTGATAATATTTATTTAAAGGAAGATTCAGCACTCTGGACAAGCATACAGTCAATTTGGCACATAAAACCCAATCAATGACAGGAGGTGTTGAAACATTTGAGTACAAATGTATTAATTGGACTCTGTCAAAGGGGTATGACAGATTGACTGATAGAATGTCTCTCCAGGATGGTAATATGCATGGTATAAAGATTATGTCCAATGATGAGACATTATCTCTACTGGACAGACTTCATACCTTGGAATCCTCAATGAGGGCATTACAGCAGAACACTGGACAGGAGATCCAGACATTACAAAAGGCAGTAGTAAGTAGATGTGAAAAGATTGATAAACAGATAGAATTTGATGACCAGAGACAAAAGGTACAAAGACAAAATTTAACCTTGTCAGTATGTAAAAATCTCCAGGATAGCTTCTCCAGAGTTCTGCCTGCCTTTCCAGTAATAACATCAGAAAGAGTACATGGACCCAAGTACCCTAAGGTTGTCAAAGAATATTTATAGGAGCCCATACGTATGACTGATCTAAAGGAAATTAAACAAGCAATTGTAGCTTACAAACTGTAATCGTCCTGTGTTAGTGAAATGGCTAAAATGTGGGCTTCCAGTAACAAAGCAATGTCACAAGACTGGACTCAGTTTATCTCAGCAGTCCTAGAAAGTGGAACACAGTTACTTTGGTGGTGCTTTTTTAATGAAGAAGCTAGATTTTTAGAGCAACAGGAAAAAAACAAAAGGACTTGATATTTCCTTAGATCAAATTCTAGGTGAAAGACTTTACTCTGATCCTCAGGATCAAGCTCTTTATGATGACCACACCTTGTCCCTATGTTGAACAGCAGCATTAAAGGCTTGGGACAGAATTCAGGAACTAGGAAAGAGAGTTGAATCATATCTTAGGGTTAACTAGGGCTAGAGAGAACCTTTTAGTGACTTTTTACAAAGACTAACTAGGGCTGTACAAATAGGGGTAACTGACCCAGAAGCTAGATGTATAATAATTGAATCTTTGGCTTATGAGAATGCCAACATAGAATGCAAAAGGATCCTTGGGCCTTTAAAGATCACATCAGCACCCATGGATGCATGGGTCTTGAATACAATGAATGTAGAGACACTTGACTATGGAACTGAAGCTTGGGTAGGAAAAGCAATTTCCAATGGAAAGACATCAAAATACCAAATATTTTAATTGTGGTAGAATGGGATATCTGAGAATGGATTTTAGACAAGGGATTCCTAGGAGTAATGTCTCCTCTGGGAATGGCAGAAATAGGAGGACTCAGCCTTTAGGTATATGTAGGAGGTGTGGCAAAGGCCAATACTGGACCAATGAATATAGGTCAATGAAAGATAGACAAGGTAACCTGATACCATTGGGAAACACCATGCGGGGATCTCTTACAGGCTCCCAATGATGAACATGGTCCAGTTATTCCAAGTTACTGTGGAGAACGTGTCTTTCCAGGAAAATTTAAAAAATCCAATGCCTGCTGTTAACAATACTTGTCTGAATGATGGGTTAAATGTGGAGGATGAGTCAAAAGTTCCAGTAGGACAAAGGAAATGTATATTCTGGTAGACTTCTATAAATGATCAGAGACTAAAGCTAAGAGTGTATATAAATGGCATTTTAATTTAAGGCTTATTAAACACGGATGTGGATGTAAGTATCATTACTCCAGAATCTTGGCATCCAAATTGGCCTCTTCAGGAGGTAGATATTCAGTTCCTGAAAATTGGAAACTTATCTCGGATAAAACAAAGCACGAGATGGGTTGAATGCCTAGGGCTAGAAGGGCAAATAGGAATACTGAGGCCACGTATAGCCAATATTGCAGTGAATTTGTGGGGTCATGACCTATTGCAGCAATGGAATACCCAGATTAATGTTCTGCAGCCCCAAAAATGTATGTTTCTGAGGAAAATATTAGAAGATATTATAGACAACAGACACCAGCCATTCGGGCTGTACAAGAACACAAAGCAATTGATAAACCTTCAGAGGTACCAACAGCTCTACCTTTAAAATGGTTAACTGAGAAATCAATATGAGTTAAGCAGTGGCCTCTAGCTGAGGAAAAGTTGGAGGCTTTAGAATAGCTGGTACAAGAGCAACTAGATGCTTGACATATTGAAGAATCTACCAACTCTTGGAATTCTCCTGTATTTGTTGTCAAAAAGAATCTGGAAAATGGAGAGTGGTGACAGATCTTAGAGCTATCATCAAGGTTATTCAACCTATGGGGCCTCTAAAATCTGGAATTCCTCTGCTTTCTCTGTTACCAAAGGGATGGCCTCTCATAGTTATTGATTTAAAGGATTGTTTCTTCATTATACCTTTACAGAAATGGATAGAGAAGAGTTTGCCTTCACAGTGCCTACTTATAATAATTCTCAGCCTACTAGGCGATATCAATGGACAGTCCTCCCACAGGGAATGTTCTATAGTCTCACCCTGTGCCAATACTTTGTCAGCCAGCCATTGGAAATAATATATAAACAATTTCTTAAGTCTATAATCTGCCATTACATGGATGATATTTTGTTATCTGATTTAAATACTGATACTTTAGAAAGGATGTTTGAAGAAGAAAAGAAAGTCTTGCCTAAATGGGGATTACAAATAGCTCCTGACAAAATTCAAAGAGGAGAGTCTGTTAATTACCTAGGTTACAGAATAGGTTTATAGAAATTAGAACTCAAAAGGCACAACTTATGAGGGACTGGTTCTAGATTCTCAATGACTTTCAAAAATTATTAGGAGACATTTTCAGTGTATGACCAGCTGTTGGGATAACACCTGATCTAGTAATTCATTTAAGCAAAACCTTAGGTGGTGATAAAGACCCAGAAAATTAGTCCCAGAGAATTAACAGCTGAAGTGGAAAAGGAATTGACAATTGTTGAGGAGAAATTACAGGAGGCACCTGTGGGTAGGGTGAATCCAAATATTAATTGTATTCTAGTCATATTACCTTCTAGATTTTCTCCTACAGGAATACAGAGAGATTATATTATCTTAAAATGGATCTTTTTACCACATAAACCAAGTAAAAAAATAAAAACATATATGAAAAAGGTCTCTGAATTAATTATACAAGGTATATTGAGACTTCATCAATTAGCAGGTATAGACCCAGCAGAGATTATAGTGTCTTTTACTGCTGAAGAAATAAAAGAGTTATGGGAAGACAATGATCCCTGGAAAAGTTTGTCCTAATTTTTTGGGAGAAATTAATAGCAATTATCCCCAAAAGCAATAGACTTAACCTTATAAAGAGAACTTCTTGGGTTCTTCCCCAAATTGTACATAATACACCAATAACTGGAGCCCGTGCATTTTATACCAATGCAAATAAATCAGGCAAGGCAGGTTACAAAACAGAAGAATTAAGTAAGATGGAACAAAGCACTTATAATTCTATCCAGAAGGCAGAATTATATGCTATTCTTATGGTACTAAGGGATTTTAAAGAACCTCTCAATATAGTTACTGATTCACAATATGCAGAAAGAGTGTCTTGCATATTGAAACTGCTGAATTTATATCAGATGATATGGAATTGACTTCATAATCCATCCAGGTGCAAGACATTATCAGGAATAGACTTTGTCCCATATCCATAACACACATCTGATCCCATACGAGTCTACCAGGTCCTCTAGCACAAGGTAATGCAGAAATTGATCAATTATTGATTGGAAGTGTGTTTCAGGCCTCTGAGTTTCTTTCAAAAAATTATGTCAATAGCAAAGGCTTAAAGAAAGAGTTTTTCATTACATGGCAACAAGCTAAGAAGATTATAAAGAGATGTCCTACTTGTTCTTTCTATAACCATAGACCATTGCCTGCAGTGAATAACCCAAAGGGTACTCAGAGGAATGAAATTTGGCAGATGGATGTATACCACACCATAGACACATATTAAGGTTTTCAATGGGCAACCACCTTGAGCTTGGAAAATGCTGACTCAGTAATCACAAATTACTAGAAGTTATGGCCATCATGGGCATTCCTGCACAAATAAAGACAAACAATGGTCTGGAATATGTATCTAAGAAAATAAAATGGTTTTTTGTTTATTATAATATAAAAACACATTACAGGTATACCAAATAATTTTACCAGGCAGTTATAGAAAGGTCAAATCGTACTATAAAGGATATGCTGAACAAACAGAAAAGGGTGGAAAATACCTCCAGAAATAGATTGCACAATGCTTTATTAACCTTGAATTTTCTTAACGCTAACGAGAAAGGAACAGCAACAGCAGAGAGGCATTGGATAATTGTAAAAAACTTCTGAATTGAATCAATCAGTATGCTTCAAGGATGTGTTGACCTCACAATGGAAACCAGGAGATGTGCTAAGCTGGGGAAGGGGTTTTGCTCTTATTTTCACAGGAGAAGAAAATTATGGATACCATCAAAATTAATAAAGATTCGCTTTGAAAAGGTGAAACCTCTTGAAAAAGAGAAATGACAGCTCATCCACATGGTGACAATCATACAGATGGTAAAAACACTTCATAAGGGTTGGGGCAGGGTTCTGCTCTTGTCTTTCCAGGAAAATACACATCTTCAAAAATTCAAGAGACCCTGGCTGTTTGGATGCTGACAGAAGGAAAAATAACTATCCAATAAGGATCATCATCAGGAAAAAGAAATATGACTTGTAAGGACAGGTAACCAAAACTATGAATGTATAGAACTGGTTTTGGAGTTGGACAATGGCTCTATACTTAACCATCTAGTATGGGACAGAAAGAAGATGTTAGGAAAAATTTTACTTTCTCCATCTCTATTTTGTCCATATCATATTCTTCATTGAATGTATGTTTATATAAATGATGTTCAAGCTTTCCATGATGAACAATAGATTTTCCTACAGATCCTTTTTGCAGTAATTTTTGAATATTCCAGGAAGATGATGGGGTCCCACAGCAACAAATCCACCTGGTTAAGATGACATTGTGATACAGATTGTGCTACTATAAGACTGTTTTTTGGGTATCAGCTGCTGGAATGGTGCACTTTCTCATGACATTCTGGCCAGAACTCCAAATAAGAACTTTGGGGGAAAAAACCCCTATTGACTGCTTGAAAGTTGTTTGCAACTATACTAGACAGTAATTTTGAAACTTGATCATCACTATACTTTTGCAGGATCCCATTAAGAAAATATCACCCCCATGACAAGGGGAAACAATTCTAGAGGACGACGCCCCCATCCCCAAAATGTTTGTCCTTAGGGTTGGGAATACTGTTTAGGGGTTGTTGATTATTACTTGTACTAGATAGAGGGTTGGGGTGAAAAATATGTTTGTTCAAAAAGAGGAGGGAATAATAAAAGTGAGTAATAGAATGAATTCTTGTGAGCTATTGTTTATGCATAATTTATATTTGTATAGTTTTTGTATATTGATACAAGTTCAAATTATATTTGTTATTTTTGTTTACATTATTTGTACACCTATGCAAAGTTATTCTTTAAGGTTGTATATATGCATGTTTCTACCTCTGTTTAGGACATTTTGTATATTGATATAACTTTTAGGATATATTTTCATATTGCATTATTTATTACTCCTACCTCTGATCAAGATACTTATAGATTGTTTACATTTTGAGGTCACTGTCCTCATTTATTGCACATTTGTTTACATATTACTTAATATTCTGACATGAAGTTTTAGTCTTTAAGTTATACAGGTATTAAATATTATAGGTCAATAGTTCTTCATGTTTGTTGTACATACAGTCAGATCAATTATTTTCTTTAGATATATAGAGATTGTATTCTGTCTAGATAGGTAATCTTCAAGCATTTCAGGGATCTGTAGAACATGGATTTAAACAACTTAGGGTTCTGTTGGCATGAGACATGATTGCTCCTGACAACACCAATATATCACCGAGAGAATGTTGAGTACTAAAGACACTCCACTCAGAATTTGTTTTCTTCTTGGCACAATTGGCCTTTGGGCAAGGAACTGTCCATGCCTCAACCACTGACAAAGTACATGGTATCCAAAATGGATGAGCAGGACACAAGGAAAAAGACAGTTAAATCTTGCCAAGACACAGTAAGACGGTTCTGAAAAATTTCCTGTCTCTGAAAATGTTCTGTCAGTTACGCTACAAAGTTGGTTGCCTCAGTGTTGCAAAATGAGACTTTGGGTGATTGCTCAGGTAGCTAATTGTTTCTGTCATATATTGCTTGCTTTGGAAGCTGCTTGATTGTACTTCCTGCCTGCTCAAGTAATATTATCTCCCTTCTCAAGTCTTCGATAGGATTGAAGATTAAATAGTCATAGTTACCATACTCTTATGATCTAGCCAAGCCATTTCCTGTACAAAACTTAGACTCCTTAGGATAGAATGTTTATTAAAACATTTAGCATATATTCCTTGTTTAATATTGTTTATGCTGCTTGTAATTCTAATTATACTTGATATCTGTTCCTGGTGTATATAGTTTTGGATTGGGTTTAGAACTCTCTTATTTAAACAAAAGGAGGAGGTACTGTGGGAGCACATTCTACCCCTTCAGCCAATAGCCTTTAAGATACCAGCCCTCTTGGGTGTGATCTCTGATACTGTAAAAAGCCTGTGCTCGCTCTCTTGCTTCCAGCTTCTACATCAGGCTGCTAGACTCTGTCCTTTTTTTGTTGTTAGATTTTATTTATTATGTATATAGCATTCTGCCTGCATGTACACCTGCACACCAGAAAAGAGCACAAGATTTCATCATAGATGGTTGTGAGCCACGATGTGGTTGCTGGGAATTGAACTTAGGACCTCTGAAAGAGCAGCCAGTGCTCTTAACCTCTGAGCCATCTCTCAAGCCCTAGACTCTGTTCTTGTTTTTGCAGAGGACTGTTATATAGACAGTGATATGTAAGTTTTTCCCTGAAATAAATAGCCTTTTTATTAATAATTCTGAACTGGTGTGGGATTATTTTGTGTCTTCTGTCATCAGAAATTATCCTGGATATTGGTGGGATATGCATTTAAGGTATTAGAGTCATTGTGTGTAGTGTTCTTCCATATACCCACAGGCCACTCATGGCTATGGGGGGCTGTCAAGAAAACAGTCAGAGGCTAGGTGGTGGACACCTTTAATTCCAGTACTCAAGAGGCAGAGGCAAGTGGATCTCTGTGTTCAAGACCAGCCTGGTCTATAGAATGAGTTCCAGGACAGTCAGGGCTACACAGAGAAATCCTGTGTCAAAAAACTAGAGGTGGGAAGAGGGGAGAGAGAGAGAGATCAGAGGACAAACAGGCATCTCTCTTCCTATCAGGGTACTGGCTGAGGCTACAGGAACTCACATGTACCTGCACAATTGTTGGGTGGAATGTTGGGAGAATTCCAGGGTGACCTACAGTGTCCTGAGTCTGAGGTTGTGTTGGTCCGCTGATAGGGGCACTTGCACAGGCAGTGAAGGAAGAGGGTAGTGATGAGAGCAGTCTTTACCTCAAAGGTGGCAAAGGCTGATTTTAACACAGTCCAATGCCTCCTTGCCTCAACTTCCCTGTGGTGATGCATACCACTGTGCCTGGCTTACTGTCACTATTGAGATCTTTTCAAGGGTGGGGAGCAATTTCTTATTTAGCACAGCTAGCTTTATATTTGCTATGCATTCAAATACGAAACTTTAACCCCTGCTTCTGCCTTCTAAGTGATGGGTTTTCAAGCATTCCCCACCCTGCCTGCCTAGTTTGAATCTTGAATAGCTTCCAAATTCTCATCTGCTGAGGACTTGATGCCTAGGCACTATTAGGAGGTGGTGGGACCTTCGGGGTGAGGTCTTAATGGGAGTTCTTTAGGCCAGTGGAGGATGTCCTTTCAAGGGGACTATGGGACCCTGGCTCCTTTCTCTTTCTGTTTTGCTCTTTTCCCATGGTTGGTTGGTGCTAAGAATTAAACCCAGGGCTCTAAGAGTGGGCATGCCTATCCTTAGTGTGGGCAGTGTGGCTTCCCCAACAAGAGTCAAAAGACGTTAAGGGTCCAGTGACATAAGACAAGATTCCAGCACTACCATGCCCTCCCTTTCACTCATGCTCCTGAGCCACAGGTCAGAAAAGAACAGGAGGAACATGCTAAGCTTTGACAGAAGGTGAACTGAAAGGTTGGATTTGGTACCTGGATATGAGCCTCAATCCAAAGATTGGCACTAAAAGCCAAACCAAAACAGAAGGCCATTTGGGAACTCTGGTGTTTACGGGAGATGCCATTAAGGATGCAAAAAGTCCTTAAAGACAATATGTGGCAATGGAGCTGCTCTCTGTGCCAGCCAACTTAACAAACCAGTTCCACTGCATTCACTCTGCACACTGTATCGGCTCATGTCATCTCTACAAGCTGTAAAGAGGCGGGCCCCACTGAACATGGGTTATAAGGTGGGTTTTAGCGAAGCCGTTGACGGGGCCCCACATTAGGGAGAAAAGCATAACCCTAAGTGTCATGTCTTACTGCTAAGAGTCCTTTGTGGCTCTTGATCGCAGCTACACCTTGACCTGGGCATGTGGAGGCACCACTGCTCTTCCGTTGTTGTTTCCACCAAGGTGGACTTAGCTTCCCATGGCCCAGATGGGACATGCTGGTCAGTTAGATAAGAGCTCATCCAGGCTCGGACACAGCCCATGAGATGTCTGCTTCTTCTGGATAAAGGTCTGGCTGACCACAGGCAGGGCAGTCATCTCTTCCTTGAGGTCCTCACAGGCTCACCCTACACCACGTGGCCAAGTCTATCACCTCCATTCTCCAATGTATGTGGGGACTCTAACACCTCCCCCATTCCCATGTCTACATTCTGGCTTGCACTGAGGTTCTCCTTTAGCATTTGGATTTAGGTTGTAGATTTGTCTTCTTCTAGAATAGCTGAACTTTCCAAGGGCCTCAGCAAGGTGAACAATATCAGATAGTGGCCTTTAATACCGAATTATTTGTGCAAAGCCTGTCCCTATTGTCCCTATATGGAGTAGGGCCAGAACCTGTGCTGGAGTCTCCTTGTGGCCCTCGTTCATTTTGCACTCAACAGAACTATTTGGAAGGGCAATGACTCTACCCCTAGAATGACATTGGGTTTGTGATTAGATGTGCAGCCTCTCTGAACAGAGGTGACAGCAGGTCTGGGGGTCCTCTGGCAGCTCAATGAACAGCCTCTGGGTGTGTCTTTTATTGTTTTATTCTGAGATCTGGTTTGTTGGGCTCACTACTCTCCCCCATAAAACCATACATAGTTAGTTCAGCTCAGTAGACAAGGCAGGGGAATGATCTGTCTTCCCTCCCCATTAACACAATGGGCATAGGGTCCTGGGAAAGGCTGAGGAGGTTGGCCTACACATTGCTTTCCTCAGTAGACAAGCAGCCCCCTCAAGCCCAGGCAGTCCATGGGCATCCAGGCTAGATCTGGAGAAGAACCCCAAAACCCCAGTCACAGAAAATGAAATCTCCAGGCAACTGAGGTTGATCACCCCCTGCCTCCATCACACCCCTGCAGAGGTGCAATCTGTCCCCAGGTTCACACCAAGCCTGCTGTTTTGTTGATGCTACATACAATTGATCTGCCATCCCAGTCTGCATAGAGCAGACTTGGGACTTTGTTACATCACTCTGGCAAAAGCTGTGATGCTCATTCCCATAACCTGTCTGCTGCGGCCTTCTCAAATGTGGCCCTGCTGATTGCGGCCTTTGCAGCTTGGCTTTGGAGCCTGGGACAGAGACCAGACAGACACTGCATCATGCACCCCTGCCTGGGTGGAGCCTCTGTGGGAAGCTGGACTGACACTCTCTTGCTGGCCATTCTGGGAAGAGTGTGTAACTACCCTCAGCAACACAGGAAGGAAGTCAACACGGAAGTAGAGGCACTTGCTGGACCCTCATGTCAGAGGCCGTACCGCCCTGGGACAACGGGGACTTGGGTCATCACCTTCTGGAACCTTCTGCCAGGACTCTGGGGAGAGGGGTATGATTTATAGTCCAATCTGGCATTCTTTTGAGAATGCCACTAAGAATTTCCCCATGATGGTGGAACAGTCAGGATGTCACAAAGCAGCTGGGCTGTGTGACTACAGTATCAATGCCAGGACACATCCCATTCCAGAGGGTTTATTTAGTGCCCAGTGACCTGCATTTTAATCAACATCTCCACACTAATCTGCTATATACCAACTGAAGTCATTATGATTTTAAATTAAAGCTAAATATGTCAGTAGGTATCTTGGAGGATGTCTTGGCTGGACTATGTCCAGCTGTAGGTAGTTAATTAGAATTTCCGTTTTGGGCATATTTTTAGTAAAAGACTATTTCCTCCATGAATTAGAACTGGAATTGCAGGGTACCTTGTCAAGGGAAGTACCTGGCTGGCACTTCCCTAAGAAGCCTTTCCTAACATCACCATCTCAGTTGACTCTATTTTGAGAAAACTGATCTGTGACCCAGGCTGGCTTTGAACTTTCAGCAATCCCCTGCTTCAGGACTGGGATTACAGGCATGCACCACCATATCCCAATACATTTGAATTGGCTAAATTAAAATTTAATTCAGCATGCAAGAATTCCAAGACTCATTCAAAGGCCAGGTGGTAGTGGTTCAAACCCTTAGTCCCAGCATTCGGGAGGCAGAGGCAGGAGGATCTCTTAAGTTCCAGGCCATCTTGGTCTACAGAGTGAGTTCCAGGACAGCCAGGGCTACACAGAGAAACCCTATCTCAAAAAAAAAAAAAAAACAACAAAACAGACAGACAGACTCATACAAAGCTTGCTGAGGCCTCTGGACCTCTGGACAGACTAGGAGATATGGCATAGGCTGTGAGGTGGGGGGCTGTACTGCAGATGGAACAGAGCCTGACCCTGTAAGAGGAAGAGAGGCTCTCAGCCATGCTTCACAGTCTGGTCAGGTGAAGCTATGTCTGATCCAAGACAGGATCAGAGACTTCCTGTAATTTCAGGACTACGACATGTCAGCCAACGCTATGCCACTTCCCTGGGTGGACAACCAGCTGTCTTGATAAGCCTGAACCTTTTGAGAGAGCCAGGGCTCAAAAGAGAGCTGAAAGGTCACTGGAACAGTAACAGAGGACTGGAACCAAGGAGGGCAAGAATAGCTGGCATCTGGGGAGCCCTCATGATCCCAGGCACTGAGCCAAGTGCTCATGCTTATCAATCCATTTAATCCTTGTAGCCCTAGGGCGCCCGTCAGGTTTCCTTGATTCTAACTCGCACCTTCCCTGCCCTCTATATTTTAACTTGTCTCAAATCGTCATGCACCTTACAAGCAATGGTGTAGTTTATTTGGCAGTATTTTAAATTCCTCATGGTACATACGCAGTTGAGGGCATTCGTAACAAATAGCGCCTTAGACTGGATGGACTGTTGTGGGAATTACTATCCTCACCATCTTTGAGATGCATAAATGGGATCCACCCAACAGATAAAGATGCTAAAGTTAGTAACTTGCCCACGAGTATGACACAAGAGATATGTCTGTAGCTAGAAGAGGAGGGAAGAGAGACAGACATCCGTGGAAGAGTCTGGAAGAAATAAGGAAGGCAGTGTGCCACACTTACAGTGTGCAGTGCTCAGACCTAGTCACCAACAGCATTACCCGGGGGACCTACAGACAATGCTGGCCCCACCAGGTATTCCACAGTAGCTCCTCCAGAGGTCCCCCTGCCGGAGCAACTGGGAAAACCCCATGGATGGAGTGTTTGTGCTCAGTTTTGAAGACCGAATTTAAAGAGCGCAGGAGCCAAACTCTGGGATTGAGAAAGACATGCCATTCCCTAGAGCCGTTCACATTGTCTGCGGCACATGTAGGGGTCAGTCTTCCGGTGCCTGCGTGCAGCTGTGTTGGAGTGCATAGGTCTGTGGGAAAAGGAAAGAATGCTGGGAGAAGCTTCTCTCCACCTCAGAGCTTCGCATGAACGAATGCTACCCAGCTCTGGCTTTGTAGGAACTGAAGAGCCTGGCAGCTTCAGAAGAAAGTCAGGAAGTCGCCATTTCCAAGGCTTGGCCACCATCTGTGGACTGGTGAGGGCGGGAACTGTGGCAGCTGTCGTAATGCTCCATCTGCAGGTGCGGCTATGTGGACAAAACACTTCTCTCTCCCTCTCTGAGCTTCCCTCTAGGACACCCAGTGCTGACCTCTCACTGTGGCTGTGCGGGATGAAGGAAGATGTGGTTTGTTGAGGGCCGTAGGCAGGGATACGAAAGCGCCAACTTCATGGGAAATGCCTCGGGCCAAGCAGGGTCCTTATGCCATAACTGAAGTGCGAGAAAAGCCCACTGCTAAGCACTAGGTAGGAGTCTGGGCACAGGAAACAAGCTCCACCCAGCCTCCACTCCTCTTTCCCTTCATGGGGCCTCAGCTTTGACCCCGGGCTCACTTCTGGCTTTGGGTTCTCGGCTGGGTCCGTCTAGAGGTAAGCACCAGCTTTGTCAATCTTGAGAGATAGATGATAGATAGGTGATAGATAATAGATATATGGATGGAAGGTAGAGTACAGAGAGATGATGATAGATTGATAAATAGATAGTTGTTTTTAACTAAATCTCAATCGTTCAGTTTTACCAATAAAGACTTGGGAGCCAGGTGCTGAGGTGAAAGCCTGCTAACTCAGAGAGGGAGAGAAAGCACCCAGCCGACCTTCCTCCTCAACCAGAGTCCCGGAAAGGCTTTCTCCTGTGCCATCTCAAATAAGACTCAATCTGAGTGTCCCTCCCATCTCCTTCCTGAGCATTTCTCTATCCGTCCTCCTGACTCCCTCTTATGCTATGTCCGTCCGTGTCCCCCCCCCCCCCCCGTCAACTGGTTGCTTGCTAGGCCTCTTGACCCGTGGTTGACTTTACTTAATCCGGTTTACAATATTCAAGCAGAAAGCTCTTGGATTAAAGGTATGTGCTAGGGCTGAGCCACACCACAACTAGAAACAGGCTTTTCTAGTAAATAACAAAATCTTGGGATTCACAGTGTGATCAAATATCCTGTGATAGATAGACAGACAGATAGATATGATTGATAGATGCTAGAGATATGGGCCTATTGGTGGAAAAGCTGAGACAGACAACTTCTCTCCTGGGTTTGTTGCTGCTTGTGGTTGGGCTAATTTGAAAGGCAGGAGTATTTAGCCAATAGGTCTCTGTGGGTGCAGGACTGAGTTTCCATCTCACTCCAATGCTCAGTGACTCTGGATACAGTGGCAGGAACCAGCCAGCCACACGGCAGAACTACCTCTCTTCTCTATCATCCTGCCTGGCTGACTCGTCTTTGGGGGTGGGGGAGGCCTCTGGGATGATTTTCTCTGTTTAACGGCAGGAGACTCTAGTGATATTTTATTTGTATTTCAACAAATAAACCTTACCTAAAGATCAGAATGCAAAGCTAAGCCACTAGAGATCAGGGAATGGTGGCACACATACCTTTAATCCCCGGACTCTGGGAGACAGAGGCAGGTGGATCTCTGTGAGTTCAAGGCTGCTACCCTGGGCTACACAAAACCAATCCAGGAACAAACAGATCCAGGTGGTGGTGGCTCACACCTTTAATCTCAGTGTTTGGGATTAAACAACAGGCCAGGCAGTAGCGGCGCACGACTTTATTCCGGCACTTGGGAGGCAGAGGCAGGTAGATCTCTGTGAGTTCGAGGCCAGTGTGGTCTACAAAAGCTAGTTCCAGGACAGCTAGGACTGTTACACAGAGAAACTCTGTTTTGAAAAAAGGGACAAGACAGGAACTCACTGGAGTGTGGAGTCTAAGAATTCATGGAGACAGGATCTCACCCTTTTGGTGTGAAGATTTGATAGAGGTGAAAGTTCTCTCTCGTGGTTGTCCTTGGCATCCACGTATCCAAAGAGTCTGGAATGTTCTGGCGGAAGTTCCACCCCAAGCCTCCTCCCCTGGGAGTTGCCTCAGTTCAGACTCCACCCCTGAGAAAGTCCACCAAACAATAACCCCTCCCCAGAGAGGCTCAAGATCACCCCCACTGGGTATTTAAACTGCTCCCCAGAGCACTGATGTGTGGTTTTCCAGTCTTCCTTTCCTGCCTCCTTTCTGGGGGTCTGGAAAGCCATCCGGGAGCATATGCATCCATTAAACCTGGGCTTTTTCTAATTCAGTTTGACTTGGTCTGATTCAGATTGTTGGGTTGGTGGAGAGGCTTATTGAGATGCGGAAACTTTTCAGTTGGCTGCTTTGCTTTTCTGATCTTCAGCCTGAACCCTAATATCTGTCTCTAGGTTTTTATTATTCGTGCTACAGGAAACTGAGGGCTGAAGAGACTGAGGGGTCAGGAAAGCTGGGAAAACAGGACAAAATCCCATGGTGCAGACCAGTGTTTTTCTCTCTTGGTGGTGAAGGTGGAATTGTGCACGCACATGATGAAGATGAAACCCAAGTACGCATGCTCAGCAAGCTCCTTCCCGCTGAGCCACAGCCTTGCCCCGAGGCCAGTGCTTTTGGTGAGCCACGGGTGAGCAAAAAGCAGTTCCCTGGAGCTCTGAGCCCTGGCGCAGCCTTCCTGCTGGGGCTGGAGTCAACCCCCACGCCGCGCCTCTGCCTCATCTCTGGGATTAAACTCTTCTTTCCTCACCAAAAACCGTTCACCAAAATGAGTTATTAAAAGCCGGCTAACTACTCTTGCCTCCGGGTAGCTCCCGTTTAACAATCTCTCCTGGGGAGCAGCTGTCAAAGGCAGGCCCTGTGGAGCTGGCGGGAAGATGACTCATTTACATAGAGAGTCAGACTCCATCCTGCCCCCAGCTCCATCCCTGTCTCTCTGGTGACTAATCCCCTTCAAGGATGAGATCACCACCCAATCAGCACCCCCCCCCCCCAACAAAAGAGCAGAACCCTAACCTCAGCCCAAGATTTTGTGAGGAGACAGACAAGGCCTTGCTGAGGTAGAAGTGTGGCCAGCAACAGCCCGAGGTTAGGAGCAAGTGGATGATGTGGAGGAGACCTGCTCTCTTGCTTGGCCACACTCAACCCTGCTCCCTGCACTGCCCATTTCGGAACACCGTGGTGGAGCTCCAGTGACTACCAGGAACTCAGGCTACCTCTCTGAGAGAGACAAGAGAAGCCGATGCAGGAAAGCAGGTCTAAATAAACCCCATTTACATGGTCAATAAATGTCCGTTTCATCATAATGTATCTCGAGTCTTCCATCCCTGAGGGGCAGGAGTTTTAGGAACACTGTGGTTCTAGAAGGCGAAGAATCTTGCTCACAGCGGAAAGTTCAGCTCTGCTCAATCAGGTCATTGTGTAGGTAAGCACTCCCTGCCCACCTGTGTAGCCTCAGGCTGCCTTGCGGGCCTCTGTGGCCCTAGGAAGAGGCCTGGCACTTAGGGAGGGGGCAGAGCTCCGAAAGGCTAGCTGCCAAGCCCTCAGGGATGACGTGGTGATGCACAGAGGCCTTTTGTGCATCTTGGTCTTTTCGACTGTGGTATTCTGACTGCACCCCCACCTCTTTGCACAGAAGGTGGCCTGTCGGCTGTTTGTGGTAGATAAGAAGACACAATGGACACAGACCCACAGCTTCAAAGCGACATCCAGAGAAGCACCAACAGGGTCCACAGAGAATCCCGTGCTTGCCCTGCCAACCTGCTGACATGCCCATCCAGAGGCTGGCAGACAGGCCAAGGTGTCCATCAAAGCAACTACCATAGCGCCTCAGAATGGCTCAGCACCGAGCCTCCCTCAGAGCCTGGCAGGGGTCAGCAGGGGTGGGACTGTCACTGCTGAGCTGAGGACCTAGGCTGGGCTGGTTCTAAGAGTGAATTTTACTCTCAACTGTGGTAGAGGGGTGGCCAATACTGGTGTAGAGAGAGTGAGTGGAACCCCAGGTCTGGCACCCCACTGGTACCTTTGATGTGCAGCCCAGGAGCAAGTGTGGAAGGAGCCCAGGGCGCAGTCCTGATGCCCAAAGTCTTTCCCGTGGTTCTTGAGGTCTTTTTGACTGAGGTGTTCCATACCTGACCGCATGCCCACCTCTCTGCACAGAAGGAGGCCTGTTAGGTGTGTATGGTAGATGAGAAGACGCAGCACACAGGTGAGAGAATGCGACTGATGATGCGTCAAAACGCATGCTCAGTCGGGTATGCCCAATTGTACCATGCAAAGAGGCTTGCTGCAGTCCAGGATGCCTGCCCTGGGTCTGTGGCATGAGTTGGTACTATCCTCTGTGTAGGAGATGGAGGCTGTGGTGGTTTGAATAGGCAAACAAGGAAATTGCATATACAGGAAATAACACACATGCAGGATTCCTGACTTCCACAAGTGTGAGTGAGCATTTGTCTCCCTCT